>NC_048300.1:142281101-142631976 GCF_013100865.1 Trachemys scripta elegans | reverse complement strand
CGGTCAGGGCCAATTCGAATCCACACTGGTTCTCCACTTGTGAGGTAACTCCTTTCTCTTCATGTGTCATTATATAATGCCTGCATCTGTAATTTTCACTCCATGCATCTGAAAAAGTGAGGTTTTTTACCCACGAAAGCTTATGCACAAATAAATCTGTTAGCCTTTAAGGTGCCACCAGACTCCTTGTTGTTTTTACTTAGAGTTGTTTTTGTTATTGGGATTTGCTGTTGTTTTTGCTGATATAAATTAAGAAATTATCAGTTGGCCAACCTCATTGTATTCAATTTGGGTTAAGAACTGGTGTTTGTTCATGTTAATGTAGGATGGTAAGTTCTAAACACTTAGGCTCTTGGAGCTAGGGGTGTGATTCCCAGCACACATAGACATACTCGTGCTAGCTTTCATTGAGCTAGAATGCTAAAAATAGTGTAGCCACAGTAGCACGGTCAGTGGCAAGCGGAAGGACGTGCTAGCTGTCCCACGGGATACAAGCAGGTTTGCACTTGGGGTGGCTAGCCCATGCTGTTGTTTCCTGCTGCTGGCGCTATTGTGGCTTCACTACTGTTGTTAGCATGCTAGCTTATGAGAGGTAGCATCTGTATGTCAACATGAGCTGTGAATTACACCGCTAGCTCCAAGTGTAGACATAACCTTAGAGCAATATGACACCAGTTTTTAAACAGGACTGCCCAGTGATTTCAATATGGCCAATAAGATACTTTTATGCAATCGTGAACTTATTTCTGTTTACTTGTACTTTTTGCGACACTTCATTTACTTACAACTGAGCACTTGTTGAAACCATAAAGTGTGAATTTATTGTGCCAGTGAGCTGCAGAGTTCTCTTGTAGTTAATGAGGAGTTTAGCATATTCAGGCCAGATGTTTCTCATTTTCTGCACTCTAGAGGAAATGGAAAAGGAGGACAGACACAGATATGGATGCCAGGAAAAGGTATTTCCACTGTTGGGATTTCTCTTCTCTCTCCTGACATCAGGGAAGAGGGATTTATTGTGCCCTCCTTCACCCCATGACACACTGTATCCTGGAGAGTAGGAAATTGCTGGACTGGGGAATCCTTACGCCTTCCAATGAGAGGCCAATAGAGAGAGCAACAGGCAAGGAGTCTTCTTCCATCTCTTGACAAAGGCCAGAGAAGGGGGGTGCCAAACAAGGGATATTTTGCCTCTTCCCATAGAGCCCTAAGAAAAGAGTTTGGGACCTTAGTAGAAAAGGGGCACAAAGTTGGAGATCTAATCTTCCACTCAGGTGGCTGGGAAAAAATGTAGCAGCCCAGCACTGGAGTTGTCTCCAGTGTCTCTGGCTAGCCCAAGCAGAGATATTTGTGCATTTGTTACTGCTCCTTTGCCATTTCAAACTACTGTAGTTCTGCAATGATGGCAGCAGTCTCCAGAGACAGGTAATGAAGAGCCACGGTTTTCCAAAAAGCATTCCCCATTGTGAAAGTGCTTGAACTATATTAGAATTTAGGCAAAAGAATGGTGCCTTTCAGCTGTCATGCGGGTGCAACTGAGCAGCAGGCATGAAGCACTGCTGCTTTTCCACAAACGGTTGAAGGAAGGGACTCCAGACTGTTGCAACAGTAACCTTTGCTGGGGCAAGCCATGGCAGCACATGCAAATCTCCAGTCAACTTGCAGACCGTCCAGTGCCCTTTCTATGATCCAGAAAACAGTTCAATACTTACACATTGAACAGTTCAATATTCGACAGACGATCAGCAAGAACCATAGGAAATGGACTAATGCAGGAACTAGGATTGTCTTATCCTAACCAGCCGGGAGACCTGGATTTGTCTGGGTCCCTGCTTTTATGTCTAGATGAAATGACCTGAATGACTTTTGTTCACTATTGTTTAGGTGAGACTGTTGGGAGAGCATCATTTATTATGGTGTCCTGCACCTGTGCCACACACCAACATGTGCTTTTGTCACCTGCATTCTGCATCAGCTGTTCAAGATTACAGCTACCTCTTATAAGGTATGTGGCTTTCACATCCAGTGTGACCATGGGGCTGCACTGACCTTTTGCTAGAATGTCTGCTGGTATGTCAGTTCACACGGGTGCCCTTTAAGCAGAAAAGGGAGAGCAACAAGGCACTAGAACAGAGTAGTTGCAAAATACATATTTGAGCGGCTTATTGCTATTAGAATGTGGTTTATTAATTTTGCATTTCATTCAAAGAAAAATGGAATGTGTGAGAGGTGAGGTGGGTTGGGGAGGGAGAGGGAAGAGTGTAATGCAAATATCATTCCACTATAGCAAGTATCTTCTAATAGGAGGCTAAGAAAAAATAATAGATTAAGATTTCTCTCCTTTGAATAGATTTCTTGTTGGTTGATTTTTTTGATGTCTCTGATTTCATAAGGTTCTCTTCCCCAGAAGCTCAGCAGCCTGTTCAGCAGCAGTTTTTGGTCCAGTGGTCAAATTTTTAAAAACACAAACGTAGAATGTTGACCAGCTCCCTGTTTAGCTTTTCATTAGCCTTGGAGTTAAAAGTTGCTGAAAGGTCAACAAACCACTGCTGAAATGTCAGCCTGGTAGTTTGGACCTCAGAGATGGTTTAACATGATCACTTCTTCCTTCAGCCCCTTACTTTTCCCCTTCCCCAGTCACCAGCCAGTACCCTCATGCACAGAGAGTGCCTTATTCTGTTTATCCTTACCCCTCCACACCCATTTACCTTAGTGGATGTAGGGATTCTTTATGAGCGTTCAGTTCATGTGGTCCCAGCTGTGCACTGTATGTGATATTATCCAAAGGCCTAACAGGCCACCCAGAATATGGCTTTGTGTCCACAGCCTGACTACTATAGATGCACTGTAAATGTACACCAAGTAGTCCTTTGGGAAGGAGCACTGTACCACAGCCAAGTTAGTCTACAGTGGAGAACTTATGGCTATTCACTATTCAGTAAGAGTTTTGCCATTTGCTTCAGTGGGAGCAGAATCAAGCCCTTAGATATTATGGTAATGTGTGCTCTGCACAACCCTAATATAGATTAGAATAGGTTTGTTCCATTTTGGCAACACTCGCTACCTCTAAGTTGGTGCCTGTTACAGTTCCTGCAAATGCCAGAAAGCTTAGCAGTAGCGGTGTGGGAATCGCACACAATCTGGTAAAAGTAGTGAAATGGTTAAAATTCTTTCCAGAGTTCAACAGTTTGGTATCACTGCTGAAGTCAGCTGAGTTAGTCATTTGTTGAATTCCTGACTGAGGTCAAGGGAGTTACCAAAGGGATGAATTTGGCTCCTCGTGTTTGAAGTTTAGGGGCGAGGAAAGTAATATTGTTTGAAATTAATTTAGTTGAGATTTCTTAACGATGACTAGCTCTTTGTTTTAGGTGTTTCTCGTTGATGTGTTCTTAACATCCATCAATATTCTTAGAAATATTTCTGTATACTTCTACAAACACCCATTATTGTACTATTATCGTAAGTGGGTCCTTTGGATTTATTGCTTATTTTTTACTCACTGCCTGTAGTAAAATTAAAGTTTTCTTAGTTCTTTTATTACTTATTGATAAAACTCTCTAATTCTTTTATTAACTCTGGGTACCATGCTGAGCAGGCGTCTCTGAAATCTCCTGGTTGAATTGAGTTATGGATGCTAAGAATTCCAATTAGTTGCTGGGATACTTTAAAGCCTTACTCTGTTTCTTAGAATTAAAGTGTCAGCTTTATTATTCTCTGTAAAGTAGTCCTGGAGAATGTCAGAGTTTCCAAGTTAATCACCTTGTTAGTACCTTGGATGTAAAGCATGACCAGGGGACTTACAATCTGTGATGAAATGGAGATATTGACTTGGGTGCAGTCAACAAGTGCCATAGTGATAGTGCCTGGATCAGTGTATGACTTCTGAATGTTTTATATTAAATGAGAAATTCCTGGGGTCCAACTGTGAGCAACTTACTCAAGGAAAATTAAATAGGAATTTTTGCCTGAGTAAAGAGTTCAGGATTGGGCCATTGCCATGAGCCAAGTGCTGTACTCCACTGAGCATGGACAAAACATACGCTTTGGCCTTAACTTTCTTGCTAACGTATTACGTTTCAGTATTGGCATATTCATTTCAAATGGTCCCCGTGCACTAAACAGATTGGACCGCTGAAGATTTCAGGCTGTCACTTCTACATAAAGACAACTTTTCATTCCAGCTTACTGGAACTGTGTGGGTGGCAGCCATTTCAAATTCTCCAGCAGATTTGCTGTTCCTACCGCTGCAATCAGATAGGAGTGCGCCCACACTGGAAATGATTAGGTTTTCTTCTGCTCTGAAATGAAGATTCCCTTTTTTTGTAATTCAGCAGCTGTGCCCCTAACGAAACAGATCAATGTTAGTTATGCATCATATGTTTCTGAGGCGGTGTCCAAAATTTGCACTAAAACTGGGAAGGTCATTGATGACACTGAACTCAATTGTGAGTCAAAACAGAACAATGTATGGTTATGTATGTACTCTCCATTTTTGACTAAAGAATTTACTAACAAATTTAGAACATTGCATTTATAATACAAGACCCGGCCAACTGAAGTAGAGATAATGTATAAAGCATATCTATAGTCAGATTATTACTGATGTGTGTGTGTGTGTGTGTGTGTGTGTGTGTGTAATATATGTAGAGAGAAAACATATTCTCAGTAGACCAGATATTCCATTGTTTAAACATCCTCGGCCAAATTCATCCCTGGTGTAAGTACATTGAAGGGACTGTCTATAGTAAGTCAGCTTTGCATTGTCCCATTATCTGAAATGAGATGTTCAGCAACAAGGAGGTGACAAAACATGGGAAAGCCGTAAATCATAAACTACAAAGCTATTAAATGTAGCTATTATCAACCCCAGGACTTGCAACAAAACCCGTTTTATTCAGACAAGGAAGTGCACTTAGGCGTAACTTTAAATAATACGTCTGAAGAAGCCTCTCAAATTCTATATAATTTGAGATAATTAAATGTAGTTATTTCATCGTACTGCCATTTACTGCTTTGCCGCTTATCCCTACAATTTTGATATTCATCATGCATTTGAATGGTTTATTTCAGTGAAAGCTAACCCACATTTGCAGGGTGCAGATTGTAATTATCTTATTCCAAAAAACAGACACAATCCTTTCGATTGTCCGTTTGGCTAGTCAGCGCAAATCTTGGGCTGAGAAAGATTCAGAGCACTTCAACCACAGACACGTACAGGTGAATTAAAAATGATGCTAAAGTAGTGTGGAGCCCATGCCCCTCAATTGGGTTTGTATTTTAAGGAATTTATTCATCAGTTTCCATGTTTGCTTTGCTTCCTCTGCCCCTGCATAACTACGACTCTGCCTCTTGACTATGAAGTTATGGGGATTATGTGATTCCATGAGGAAAAATTGCTTTGATCAGCCTAAATAGAAGAAAAAGTCCTGGAAACCACACTCTGTCTTGGCTGTTGTACTCAAAACAAAGAGCATGTAAGAATCCAATTATCACGGGGCTGAGATGCACTGACTGATCCAAAGAGCAAGCAGTTAGCTGCTCTACCCTGCTTCGCTCCCCTTGGATTGCTAAGGCAGCACAAAGTGAGCGGAGATGGCCGAGATCCACCTCACTGAGCATTCCCCTGATGTAGGGAATAGTCAGCGCTTACCAGTGATGTAGTGGTAGAAAAACAAGTGGCTAAGCTAACCTAAACTAAACTTCATATTCCTCAAATGAGAAGGGGATAAACTCTGTTTACTTTTGATTAAAGTAGACTTTTACATCAGGCTTCCAGCAGCCCTGTGATGGAGTGTACTTGGCCCTTCGTGTCCCCCTTCTGGAGGCCCTGAGCTCCTACTATAACTTGCCCCAGGCAGGAGCAGCAAAGGTGGGTCCTCCAGGCCTGTCTAGAAAGGCAGCTCAGAAGCAGCCAATCAGAATCCAGCAAGCACAAATAAAAGGAGCTACAGGGCCTGAGTATGTCAGTTCCTGGCTGGGCCAGAGGGACAAGGAAAGAAGGGTGCTCCTCTCTGGCTAAAGGGGCTTTGACGAGGGATGCATTTGCTAAATCTAGGAGCGAGAGGCCCTGAGAGCTCTAACACTAAGGTAATAACTGGAGGTAAAGGGACCAGATGGGAAGAGGCCCAGGAATTCTAAGTGAAAGAATTGAAGGAAGTGGTACGTGGCTGCTGTGTATAGGGTCCCTCAGCTGGAACCTGGAGTAGTGGGTGGACCCAGGTTCTCCCACCAGCCCCTAGCAAGGCGGCCTGAGCACCAAGAAGCGGAAACAAGGGCCCAAACAAAGGGCTGGATTTAAAGGGCCCAGTGATGGGGCTGAAGACCCTTGTGAGGGCTGAGATTTTGGTGAACTCTTTGCTACTGTACAAAAGGTCCATTTTTGACTGGGTCATTTAGCCAGAGGGCTGAGCCACCAAAGACCCACCTAATGAGGTCAGCAACCTGCAGAGGGTGCTAGAAGCAGGAAAAGAGATTGCAGCACCACACCCATCCGATAGAAGGCACTCAGGCTTCCTGATGCAAGGAGCAAGGTGAGGGGCTGGGAAGGGCATATCTGGGAGAAGGGGATGGCTGAATTATGCTCAGTGGGTTGTCAGGTGGTGGAAATTAGAGTAAACTCTAGGCTGCTCTAAACTGCCCTGGGACCAGGACCTGAGCAGAGAATCAGGGAGCAGTAACTAACTTACTGATGCTTCTTACCAACACCTGCATTACAGAAGTGAAATTGTGGCAGAGCATAGAACTTGGCCATTTCAGAAGGCATGGTCAAGAGAACAGGGGGGATCCCCTATACTCAGATCTTGCTGCCTGGGAGCAAATGTCTTTTACTCTAGAACAATGAAATTAAAAATATACCCATTATTATTATTTATTATTCTTCGAGTGATTGCTCACGTGTATTCCATAATAGGTGTGCGTTCTCGCCACGTGCACTGGTGCCGGAAGTTTTTCCCCTAGCAGTACCCATAGGGGAGCGCCCCTAGCGACCCCTGGAGTGGCACCTCCATGGCGCGGTATAACGGGTGCTGCGCGCTCCCCCCACCCTTAGTTCCTTCTTGCCGCCAGTTAAGTGCATTGGAACTGCTCTGCTCCAGCTTGTCTGCAGCTTTCCTCTAGAACTCTTGTTCGTTCATAGTAGTAGTACCTATAGTTGAAGTAGTTTAGATTAGTGTTAGTTTAGTTTAGTGTTCCCAGGTCGGGGCATGCCCCGGGCCCCAGGCTTTAAGTCGTGCGACACTTGAAGGTGGCCGATGTGGCACCGGGTTCCTTGGCCGGCACCATGGTACCAATGGGCCCCGTGGCCCCCAAGGCATCCCCCAGTTGGGGCTCACTTGGTGGCCGGAACCTCGGAACGACTGTCAGCCTCCCTTTCCCAGCCTCCCAGAAGGGAGTTGGTGGGACGTGCATCTTCGGTTCCGTGCCCGGGGGGCGACCAAGTGGTGGGACCTCTGGTACCAGCGGGTACGCAGAGTACCGCACCTGCATCCTCACCCTCACCTGATGAGGTAATTACAACCCCTCCTCCCTCTGTTCTGCAGGAGGACTCTAAGGCCCACCAGGAACTATTGAAAAGGATGGCATCAAGCCTCAACCTTCAGGCCGAGGAGATGGAGGAACCCTCGGACTCCCTCTTCAACATCCTACCGGCCTCAGTACCAGGCAGGGTGGCCCTTCCACTCCATGAAGGGGTGGCAAAAATTTCAAATGCCTTCTGACAAACCCCGGCTTCCTTGCCCCCATCTCTAAGAGGACAGAACAGAAGTACTTTGTGTCCACCAAGGGGCATGAATACCTGTACATCCACCCTGCCCCCAACTCCGGTCAACCACAGGGAGAGGCAGGGCCAACCAGCCCCTACTCTGAAAAATAAAGACTCGAGGCTGGACTTATTTGGGAGAAAGGTTTATTTGTCCTCGAGTTTCCAGTTAAGGGTGGCGAACCATCAGGCTCTCCTGAGTTGGTATGAGTTCAATTTGTGGGGCTCTCTACCCAAATTTGAGGACTACCTCCAGGAACGTGACAGGAAGGAGTTCAAAGCTCTGGTGGAGGAGGGTACAGCGGTTGCCAGGGTAACCCTGCAGGCAGCGTCAGATGCTGTGGATACAGCTGCAAGGTCCATGGCCTTCGCGGTGTCCATGAGAAGGATGTCATGGCTCCTGCTGTCTAGGCTGTCCAATGAGGTGCAGAACTCCTTGCAGGACCTCCCTTTCAGTGGCAAGGCCCTGTTTGCGGAACAGATGGACGTGAAACTGCACGGCCTGAAAGACTCCAGCACTACGCGTAAGACACTTATCCTCTATGTCCCGGCTCCAGCTAGGCCCAAGTTCAAGCCTCAGCAGGCTCCCACCCAGGCCACCCACTCTAAATACGAGCCCCCTTATAAAAAGTCACAGGACTATAAGAAATGCCCGCAGAGGCAATCCCGGTTTGCCCCCCAGCCTGGGTCCTCCACAGGTAAACAGGTGGGGAAACATCAGTTTTGAAGGGACGCTCGGGGGTGACCTACCAGTTCACACGAGGGATCCACCTGCAATAAACCTTCCTTTCTCCAACCAGTTGTGTGCTTTTCTCCCAGAATGGTCGCAGCTGACTTCGGACCATTGGGTCCTCAATACCGTCTCCCGGGGCTATACCCTCCAGTTTACCTCTACCCCACCCAACCACCCTCCGCCCCATCACTCCTGGGGGACCCCTCTCATGAGGCCCTGCTAGAGCAGGAGGTGGGGTGGCTCCTTGCTTAGGAGCGGTGGAAGTGGTGCCAGCGCAGTTCAAATGCAAGGGGTAGTACTCCCACTATTTCCTAATTCCGAAGGCCAAAGGGGGGCTCAGCCCATCCTGTACCTGTGAGGCCTGAACCAGTACATGGTAAATCTCAAGTTCCGCATGGTCTCTCTGGCCTCCATCATCCCCTCCCTGGATCCCGGGGACTGGTACGCTGCCCTCGATCTGCAGGACGCATACTTCCACATTCATGTATTCGAGGGTCACGGATGCTTCCGCTTCGAGGGGCACAGTTTCGTGGTTGGGCAGGAGCACTGCCAATTTACGGTCCTCCCATTTGGCTTGTCCACTGCTCCCAGGGTATTCACAAAGTGCATGTCTGTGATGGCGGCCTACCTCAGATGTCGTGGGATCTTCCCCTATCTGGATGACTGGCTGGCCAATGGCAGCTCCCGGTCACAGGTGTAGGATCATGGGGCGCTCTTCCTGTCCGCGTGTGCCATCCTGGGCCTGTTGGTGAACGACACCAAGTCCATGTTAGTTCCGGTACAGCGCATAGAGTTTATCGGGGCAGTCCTGGATGCAACATCGGCCAAGGCCTCCCTCTCACCGGACAGATTCAAGACCCTGAAGGGGCTCATCGACACAGTCACAAAGTTTCCCGTGATAAGAGCCAGAGCGTATCTCCAGCTCTTGGGTCACATGTCGGCGTGCACATATGTGGTTCGCCATGCCAGACTCAGGATGAGGCCCCTCCAGTTCTGGCTGGCCTCGGTGTTCTCCCAGGCCAGAGACAGGATGGACAAGGTCTTCACTGTGCCCGAGTCGGTTATCACCTCCCTACAATGGTGGTCCTCCCCGGGGAACATGTTCCACGGGGTCCCATTCAGGGGCAGGCCCCCGTCGGTGGAGCTGGTCTCCGATGCATCAGACCTGGGGTGGGGAGCCCATGTGGGGGACATTCAGACCCAAGGTCTGTGGTCTGTGCAGGACCTTGCCCTGCATATAAAGGTCAAGGAACTCAGGGCAGTCAAGCTGGCATGCATGGCCGTCCACTCACACCTGGAGGGCAGAGTGGTCAGGGTTCTCATGGACAACACGGTCTCAATGTTTTACAACAACCCAGGGTTGTGAGTTCAATCCTTGAGGGAGCCACTTAGGGATCTGGGGCAAAAATCAGAACTTGGTCCTGCTAGTGAAGGCAGGGGGCTGGACTCAATGACCTTTCAGGGTCCCTTCCAGTTCTATGAGATAGGTGTATGCAAAGCGAGGCCTGCTCCTCTGCCAGGAAGCCCTCAGGCTCTGGGACTTCTGTATAGCCCACGACATTTGCCTACAGGCCTACCACCTACCGGGCGCCCGGAACTCGCGGGCGGATCACCTGAGCCGAGACTTCTCCTCTCAGCACGAGTGGTCTCTACACCCAGAGGTGGTGCACAGACTTTTCCAAGAGTGGGGAACTCCTGAGGTGAACCTGTTCACAACTCGGCAGAACCGCCAGTGTCCCTGGTTCTGCTCCTGGGGTTAATGGGGGAATTGGGAGTGAGCGCTATCTCCGATGCCTTCCTCCTATCCTGTTCAGGCCAGCTTCTCTATGCCTTTCCCCTGATCCCGCTGATCGGCAAGGTCCTGGAAAATATAAAGACGGACAGGGCCCGGGTCCTCCTGATTGCCCCAGCGTGGCCTAGGCAACGTTGGTACAGGACCCTCATGAGCCTGGCAGACGCCCCGCCCTGGCCATTGCCATCCCACCCAGACCTGCTCTCCCAGGACCAGGGCCGCCTCCTCCACCCCAACCTAGTGGCACTGCATCTCATGGCATGGCTGCTCAATGGTTAGGCCGGGAGGAAAGGACGTGCTCAGAAGGGATTCAGCGCAACTTCTTGGAAAGCAGGCGATCCTCCACGCGTGGAGCCTACTTGGCAAAGTGGTCTCAGTTTTCCCGATGGGCGGATGAGTGGGGTGTTTCCCCCGTGGCTGCCCCAATCCAGCTCATTTTGGACTATCTCCTTCACCTTAGAGCCCAAGGCCTAGCACCCTCATCCATCAAGGTGCACTTGGCGGCCATATTGGCCTTCCACCGCCGGTGCAGGGGCACACGGTATTCTCCCATGCTATGACTGGCCGATTCTTTAAGGGATTGGATCGTCTCTTCCCGCAGTGGGACCTGAACTTGGTGCTGGCCCGGTTGACAGGTCACCCCTTTGAGCCGTTAGCTACATGCTCCTGGTTGCACCTCTTAGGTAGCCTTTCTGGTGGCGATCATGTCTGCTAGACGGGTCTCGGAACTCAGGGCCCTGACCTCCGAGCCCCCATACACGGTGCTCCATAAGGATAAGGTCCAGCTCCACCCACATCCTTCGTTCTTCCTGAAGGTGGTCTCTACTTATCACATGGGTCAGGACATTTTCCTGCTGGTCCTCTGCCCCAAGCCCCATGTGTCCAGTGAGGAGCGCCGCCTCCACGCGCTGGCCGTGAGACAGGCTCTGGCCTTTTACCTGGAACAGACTAAGCCCTTTAGGAAGTCTTCGCAGCTGTTCATCGCCTCAGCTCTATATGGGTGAAATTCTGGCCCAGTGAAGCTAAGGAAAGTTTTGCCATTGACTTCACTAGGGCCAGGATTTCATCTTATCTATTTAGGCTGCGTAACTATAGGTATTAATCTGCAGCATAGTAGAACATGTACTTGCTATGGGGCTAAATCCTGTCCCTTGCAACACGCCGAAATATCTGGCCTTGGCTCAGAAGGTTTCCATGAAGTGTGGGGAGGAAGGAATTGTCCCTTCATGTCCTGGAGCAGGAGCAGAATGCAGTCTGACTACAATGATGAAATAGCTCAAACTGCTGCTGTGTCCCACATTTCATAGTAGCAGATCCATAGTCCTGCCCCTGTTCCTTCTCAATTCTGCTGTGTAGGGATTTGCAGAAAAGCCCCGCGGGGGGGACTGACCTCCTGCCCTATACAGGGTCTCCAAATCCCACTTTTGGGAACTACATTCCTTCTGCTGCATTGAGACCTCCACTGTTGCAGAGGCTGAGGCAGGACTTCCCCAGTCTACAGTGAAAAGCTATACTTTATACGCCTGTAGATTAGTGTTACAGGTACTTTGTGTTACTCATCAAGTGCCATAAAAGTACCTGTTTTTTTACAGAACCCACACAGAGACAAGGCCCTTGCCTTAAGAAGCATGCACTTTAAGACAATAGTTCTCAACCAGGGATAAGCATACCACTGGAGGTACGCAGAGGTCTTCCAGGTGATACATCAATTCATTTAGATAATTGCCTAGTTTTACAACAGGCTACATAAAAAGCACTAGTGCAGTCCAGGCAGACTAAAATTTCATACTGACAATGACTTGTTTATACTGCTCTATATACTATACACTGAAATGTAGTACAATATTTATATTCCTATTGATTTATTTTATAATTATATGGTAAATATGATAAAGTAAGCGATTTTTTCAGTAACAGTGTTCTGTATTTTTATGTCTGATTTTCTAAGCAAGTAGCTTTTAAGTGAGGTGTAACCTGAGGGTACGCAAGACAAATCAGACTCCTGAAAGGGGTACAGTAGAATGGAAAGGTTGAGAGTCACTGGTCTAAGACAATAACAGAAATGTGCTGGAGGCGGAATCACTAATGTTCTGCCGTTCATGTCAATGAAAGGCTGGGATGAGTTTCCTACCAGTGGTAGAGTTCACCTCCTCTGGATATGGGCAGCTCACACCCTTAAAAGGTTTTTAATTCCATTCCTTGTTTTGGTGTCTGCAGGTTTGTGACCATGCTATATTTTCATTAACTCAGCATTGTGTTCCAGGGACAGCGTATAAACATTTCCAACAAAGTTCAGCTTAATATATGTGCAGCCTCTTTCCTTGCTTATTGTTCTGAGAAAGCATTGTTTAAATGGGAAAAGCAACAAATAGAGTTCCCCAGAGTGTCTCGCTCACAGAACCACACCCACCAACCCAGGACACAGAGTCCATCACAGGCTAATGGAGAACATTTTTCTGTCCCTTGTTAAAACATTGGCTGCATATCACTCAACAAATGTGATATCAAGGAAAACAGACTTGGCACAAATGAGCACAGAAATTCATGGCCAAATTTTCCAAAGAGCTCAGCAGTTCTCATGGAGAATATGGGTAGCAGCTTGGTGCTGAGCAGTTTTGAAATTGTAGCCAGTAATTTATTGAACTAATTCTTTGAGGCCAACTTGAAACCAAGTCTACTGTAAAAAGCATGAAGTACTTTCAGGTGCTACATTTGCCTGAGTCTCCCTGAACATTTTTGTGGTTTTACAGTCATATTTTCTTATATTTTTAAATGTTCTTCTCACCCAAACAACACTGAAAACTGACTGATTATACACAATGTTTTGTAAATTGTACCAAATAAACACACTGAAAGAAATACTTCCCCCAAACCTCTTTTTAGTTAGAGATTGTGATTTTTTTTTCAAGTTGACAGTGCCCCTTTAAAAGAAAAATGTGTTTAAATAAATCCCATTGATTCTTAATAACCACCAGCTCTCAGATTTAGATACCTTCAGTGCGCTCTCTCTCTCTCGCAAATAAATTTACAGTTAAAGATAAGAAACATCCATGATGATGTTATAGGGTTTGATATTTTTGTTTAGTCGTTCTCCCATGTGGTAGTCTCTGGGCATTTGGGAAGGTTTATCATGTATATATATTTCTATTTTTACTTCCTCTCAAAAACATGTAATTACAACTAGAATGAACAGGGCCTTCTGAGCAAAGGAAACTTCAGGCAATGCCTCTCACATACCACAGCAACCAGTGCTCTGAGGTATGCTATGTGAAATGTATTTGTAACTAGCTGACTACAGAGCTGAAGGTAGAGACAAGAAAACCAAGCAGTGAAGTTTTAACAGGTGTGTGTGTTTTCTTAATCAGGAGGGGTGGAGAAATATAGTTCACAACTTAATATACAGTTGGTACAATAAACAGTCCAACTTGTCACTCTGCTGTGACTGCAGAACTGTGATATCTTCTGTTCAAATCATAGGAAGACATTGCAGAGAATGCCTGTATTACAGTCGTGAATGACGCATTTTTAATGATGCCCAGCATTCCTGTATTTTTCCACATAACATTGTGTGATGGGAGGCTGCAGCAGTTGAAAAACTGCTATTGCCTTCCTCTTAGTTCATAACCACGATCCATAAAACAGGTGTAACTGGTTGACAGTGGATTTCTGATCTTTGCATAATGAGACAATCTAAACCCTGTAAACACTGACATGTATGCTTAAATTTAGCATTGTGAATAGACCCATTCTCTTGAATAGTACTGCTAATGTGCAAGTTAAACAACACGGGCAAGTCTTTGCAGCATCAGGGCCTTAATGCATTTGCAACTTCAGTACAAAGTGGAAATAAGTACAATTATCTACCACTTCCTATTTATTTCCTGTGCTTTGGTCATTAGGTTCACTACAGTGCGTGAATTTTATTCAGTTGTCGGGATGCTCAAAGTCTCAAGATCTCTACTGAGATTACAAGAAAAACTTGTTCCTACTGCACAAACGTGCCAAAAGTTAACAAGAAAAATAGCATGAAATGCATGGGAAGATAAATGTAGTTTTACTTTGGCAGATCCCATAAGATTACAAGTTGTGTTGAAAACCCCTCTTGCAAACAGTATTTGTGCCAAACATTTCATTCTGAAGCTCATGACACATTTGGAAGCATTTCAAAAAAGGGGAAAAATCCATGAGTACAGCTACTATATGCCTTTCAGGTATAATGAAGAGTTGAATTTCATGCAGCGGATGTGATTGTACTGGTTTTCTTCAGTATAGCTTGGATTGTTTACATTTTTGAAATTGTATAATTCAAATCACTGTGCCAGAAACACTGAGAAGCCTTTTTCATGTTGGATTTTTATGAAATATTTTAACCCACGAACACTGTTGAAAGTTGAGATGCGAACCAAGAAAGGCAAGGAAATTCAAGTTAAAACTGAAAGGCAAGTAAAGAATCTGCTACTGCACTTATACAGCATCAACATCACATGGGACAAATTCATTAGTGCAAACATGGTGCAGGTTAGTCAGAAAATGAGTATCAATCTCAAAGGAATCTATATTGCACCAATTTGGAATTCACTGGTTAGTTACTTAACTCTAGAAGATGGAGTGTGCTCAGTTAAAAAAAAGAGGGCTTTCATGTGTGTCTCAAAGGCAAAGCTCCACTAAAGCAGACTGTAATATAGTGATTCAAGAAACTAAAATGTGTTTTACAAGAGGATGCAAAC
Source organism: Trachemys scripta elegans (assembly GCF_013100865.1). Lineage (NCBI taxonomy): Eukaryota > Metazoa > Chordata > Testudines > Emydidae > Trachemys > Trachemys scripta. Next base: position 142,616,971 of record NC_048300.1, on the reverse strand, counting down.
AGAGAAGCTTCCCGTACTTTAATTACCCCAGTAGACATCCCTAACTTACAGCAGTGCACACAAAGCCCACAGAGTCGTCCAATATTGAGAAGATATGTCTACAGGGGGGGTTTAATGCAGAGCTTTTTGATGTGCATGCGGTAACTTGCAGTACACAAGCCACACCAATAGCAGGCACATGGGACACCTGTACTATTTTCAGTTCATATCCTGTGAACACATGACTGTGGTTTGCTGTGAACTGAGAGAGTAGCATTTGGGGGAGGGGTCCTTCATGTCCTGGCTGAGCAATGTGCATCATGGGACAACTTTCACTGTGAATTGTGGGAAGCAAAGCAGAAGCCAGGAGAGTTCAGAAGTGTGGAGGATGGTCCAATTTTTCTGGGAGACCCCATTGATCTCTTGATGCCCTTGTTAATGAGGCTATGCAAAGGCTGCTTGGACTGAAGGAAGGACCATATCCCCTGAGTAGTTGCAGAATGGTGGGCGATGTGCATTTGGCCATTTGAACATCAGACGGTGCCACTTACGGAATCATTTAGAAGCAGCAGAAAAGAAGTCCTTACAATTATAGCTGCTTGCTGTGTTCCACACAATTTTTGAGACCAAGGCGGAGAAAGCCTTAATGATGGGTGAGAAGCTGAGGTGCGGAGACTTCTTCATTTTAAGCAGCCAGTAAGGCAGCCCATAGAAAATGCTAACGACCGGGGAAGATTGTTGGGGAGGTCTGTTATTCATATTTTGAGTCTTGTGCTTGAACATGTGTAGCTGTACATGCAGCTGCTAATGCGTGGAAGTGGGGCAGTTGGGATAGACTGTGAGCAGTGCAGGGTTGTTTATGGGGGATGGAAGTGAGATGTTGCCTATATATTTTTGTAAGCCCATATGAATTATTTTAGCGTTTTCAAAAGGATTTGATATATTACGTATTTTAAATGGTTTTTATTACGAAACAGTAACAAAGCCAAAAATAGTGTTAATTGAATCCATGTATAAATTTTTATTGGAAAATACATTTACCAAAACAATCTACCAATTAACCAACAAAAAGCACGTCCATAAATAAAAAGGAGTGTAAAACCAAACTGCAAGTGCAACAGTGCAAAAATGACAGTATGTGTGGACTTCTGGGTTCAGTGTCATGGCTCATACTTTTCAGGTGCATTACAGGGCTCAAAAGTGCTAGGATCCCATGAGCCAATGTTCTCAGTGGGTAGATGTTGGACATGAAAGGGGAATGGCCTCTGTGACAGGTGCTGCATAGTTACAGTAGGGAGGAGTTTCTGCTGGTCCCAGTAGCCAGTATTGTCCAGGGACTGAAGGACATGGCTGTGTCCCAGCTTATGGGACTTCAAGGTCTGCTGGCCTAGCAGAAGCATATTTTGTAGGAGAGCATTCAGGCTTGGGATAGCATCTATGAGTTGCATCACCATGTCCCTATCTTGGAACCATAGAATATCAGGGTTGGAAGAGACCTCAGGAGGCCATCTAGTCCAACCCCCTGCTCAAAGCAGAATCAACCTCAACTAAATCATCCCAGCCAGGGCTTTGTCAAGCTGGGCCTTAAAAACCTCTAAGCATAGAGATTCCACCACCTCCCTAGGTAACCCATTCCAGTGCTTCACCACCCTCCTAGTGAAATAGTGTTTCCTAATATCCAACCTAGACCGCCCCCACTGCAACTTAAGACCATTGCTCCTTGTTCTGTCATCTGCCACCATTGAGAACAGCCTAGCTCCATCCTCTTTGGAACCCTCCTTCAGGTAGTTGAAGACTGCTATCAAATGCTCCCCCACTCTTCTCTTCTGCATATTAAATAACCCCAGTTCCCTCAGCCTCTCCTCGTAAGTCATGTGCCCCAGCCCCTTAATCATTTTCGTTGCCCTCCGCTGGACTCTCTCCAATTTGTCCACATCCCTTCTGTAGTGGGGTGACCAAAACTGGATGCAGTACTCCAAATGTGGCCTCACCAGTGTTGAATAGAAGGGAATAATCACTTCCCCTTGATCTGCTGGACTAGATTGTCGGGCTCAATGGGTAGTCAACCTTTTAAGGCTGGGAACTACCCATATTCAGACAGTCAGCTTTCTATCCATCTTATAGTCCGTTCATCCAATCCATACTTCTTTAACTTGCTGGCAAGAATACTGTGGGAGACCATATCAAAAGCTTTGCTAAAGTCAAGATATATCATATCCACTGCTTTTTCCATATCCACAGAGCCAGTTATCTCATCATAGAAGGCAATCAGGTTGGTCTCCTTATCCACTGCCACACTATCCTTGACCACTGCCATGATCTCCTAGGAGAGCTACACAAGCAATCTATTCCGCTAGTTAGGAAAGATAGAAAATGTGGCAAAAGACCACCTTGACTTAACTACAAGATCTTGCATGATCTAAAAAATAAAAAAGAGTCATATAAAAATGGAAACGAGGACAGATTACAAAGGATGAATATAAGCAAACAACACAGGAATGCAGGGCCAAGATTAGAAAGGCAAAGGCACAAAATGAGCTCAAACTAGCTACAGGAATAAGGGGAAAAGAGAAGACTTTTTATCAATACATTAGAAGCAAGAGGAAGACCAAAGACAGGATAGGCCCACTGCTCAGTGAAGAGGGAGAAACAGTAACAGGAAACTTGGAAATGGCAGAGATGCTTAATGACTTCTGTGTTTCGGTCTTCACCGAGAAGTCTGAAGGAATGCCTAACATAGTGAATGCTAATGGGAAGGGGGTAGGTTTAGCAGATAAAATAAAAAAAGAACAAGTTAAAAATCACTTAGAAAAGTTAGATGCCTGCAAGTCACTAGGGCCTGATGAAATGCATTCTAGAATACTCAAGGAGCTAATAGAGAAGGTATCTGAGCCTCTAGCTATTATCTTTGGAAAATCATGAGAGACGGGAGAGATTCCAGAAGACTGGAAAAGGGCAGATATAGTGCCCATCTATAAAAAGGGAAATAAAAACAACCCAGGAAACTACAGACCAGTTAGTTTAACTTCTGTGCCAGGGAAGATAAGTATGCTTATTAAGTTTGCAGATGATACCAAACTGGAAGGGATTGCAACTGCTTTGGAAGATAGGGTCATAATTCAAAATGATCTGGACAAATTGGAGAAATGGTCTGAGGTAAACAGGATGAAGTTTAACAAAGACAAATGCAAAGTGCTCCACTTAGGAAGAAAAAATCAGTTTCTCACATACAGAATGGGAAGAGACTGTCTAGGAAGGAGTACGTCAGAAAGGAATCTAGGGTTTATAGTGGACCACAAGCTAAATATGAGTCAACAGTGTGATGCTGTTGCAAAAAAAGCAAACCTGATTCTGGGATGTATTAACAGGTGTGTTGTGAGCAAGACACGAGAAGTCATTCTTCCGCTCTACTCTGTGCTGGTTAGGCCTCATCTGGAGTATTGTGTCCAGATCTGGGCACCGCATTTCAAGAAAGATGTGGAGAAATTGGAGAGGGTCCAGAGAAGAGCAACAAGAATGATTAAAGGTCTAGAGAACATGACCTATGAAGGAAGGCTGAAAGAATTGGGTTTGTTTAGTTTGGAAAAGAGAAGACTGAGAGGGGACATGATAGCAGTTTTCAGATATCTAAAAGGGTGTCATAAGGAGGAGGGAGAAAACTTGTTCACCTTAGCCTCTAAGGATAGAACAAGAAGCAATGGACTTAAACTGCAGCAAGGGAGGTTTAGGTTGGACATTAGGAAAAGGTTCCTAACTGTCAGGGTGGTTAAACACTGGAATGAATTGCCTAGGGAGGTTGTGGAATCTCCATCTCTGGAGATATTTAAGAGTAGGTTAGATAAATGTCTATCAGGGATGATCTAGACAGTATTTGGTCCTGCCATGAGGGCAGGGGACTGGACTCGATGACCTCTCGAGGTCCCTTCCAGTCCTAGAATCTATGAATCTACATTTCTTTCTCCCGCAGGGTCATCATGTATGGCCTCCACCTCTCAGCTAGTGCAGTCTTCCTCTGGGAATCTGCCATGAGCTCCAGAAACATCTTGTCCAGAGTCTCCCTCTTCCTCCTCCCCAGGTTGGTCAGTCTCTTGGCAGTAGATAGAGGCCCTGTCTTTGATGGTCTGGCTGTTGCAGGTGCTATGTCTGTGGGAGTACGGAAAAAACAGGTGCATATTACTCATATTTCAGACAGGTCATGATAGCATGTTTTTTAGTATGCACATGTGACTTACCTCACTAAGGCTACGTCTACACTACCCGCCTGAGTCGGAGGGTAGAAATCGATCTCTCAGGGATCGAATTATCGCATCTCGTCGGGACGCGACAATCGATTCCCGAATCGACGCTTGGACTCCACCAGCAGAGGTAGGAGTAAGCGCCATCGACAGGGGAGCCGCAGCGGTTGATTTGCCGCTGTCCTCAGAGCGGGGTAAGTCGGCTCCGATACGTCGAATCTTAAATCGACATCCCCCCTCCGTAGTGAGGATGTAGCCTAAGGCTGTGTCAGCTCCTTGAAACTCCAATCTGTTTACCTTGAAACAAACTCCTTGGGACTCTGCTGGTCTTCACTTTGCCTGGCAGGTAACAATCAGTGAACCCCAGTTCCCTAGTTCCCCACAGACATCTCCCTGCCTCTGAAGAAAAGACCACACCCCAGTCAATTGGTTTAACTGAGAACTCACATTTAACATTAAAATAACAGCACTGAGATGGTTTTCTAATAGAACAAAAATGAGTTCATTGATATAGAACTGAGGTTTAAGTGATACCAGGCAAGACTAAAAGAGATAGATAAGTGTTCAAAAAAACCAAACCCCAAAAATAACACAGTTTCTAGTGCCTAAAACTTAATTCTAGCAAGCTACCGGTATATCTTTACCTAAAAGTTTCTCCCTGATAACAAGCTAGCAACAGTTCCTGCCCTTGATTTTTTCAGTCAATGGTCACATTTTACAGTCCAGACTATATCCCATAATAAAGTGCAGGAAACTTTGTCCATCTCAGTTTTTAGCTAGTTTTTGCCTTTTCCCATATCTTCCCAATTATTCAGAGCCTTGCCCAGATTACAAATTAGCTGAGGCTCAACAATCAGTCTCTTAGTTAACAGTTTTCACAGATCCCATGAAAGAGTTGATGTTTACATCTTTTGGAACACAAATCTGCATCATTAACAAGCCAGGAAGACTCAAACCCTATTTGGATTATTTCTATAATTATGTGGAGAGTCACAGGATGTGCTCTTCTCTTGATGAGTTTAGTCTTCTCTATATCAAAGAGACTTGTTCAGTTGTAAAGATCAAAGACACTTTGTTACTTTGAAAGCTAAGTTGAACAATTAAAGAGAGTCTGGTCTGATACTTGTATGAAACCATAGTACCGCATGTTAATTTCTTTTTTTTTTCTATTTCCTATTGGCTTTTTTAGTTTCAGAAGTGTAGGAGAGCTGACATGAGAAACCACTATTATTTTGAAGCTTTTGAACTCTTATGTGAAATCAGACTTTTTAGAGCTTGACTATACATTCTAAATGCATATATATAGATATTTTTAAAATAGATCGTTGACTCCCATGGACTATCACAGTTCAAAAACCTGGAGCAGGTTCTCAACTACACAGGGAGTTGGATTAAGCTGAAAAAAGGGGATCCCAAAAAGGAGTTTGGATCCCCAATCCTGGGTCTAATTTTGTACTGTGTTTGGGTCCTGGAGTAGCTTAGAACAGCCTCAGGGCCACTCTAAACTTAACTAGCTGCCAGTGATCTCTAAGGGCTGTTCTAGTTGCCAGGGTTCATCAGAATGTTAGGACTTTCTCCTTTCAGAGTCACACGTCTGGCCATGCTGTTTATTGTCAATGATACCACTGAATTCCTAACAATTGCTGCCAAAAAAGGAAACTAGAACCAGCCTTGTTCCCATGACTTCAATGGGAACAGGTGTAAGTCCATAAAAGATAACAGTGGCAAAAGAGTGACATAAAACATCTCTCAGTGACGGCACTAGCTTAATATAATGTATAGCTCTAACAAATCAGCTAAGGACTTGTCTTCACTACCGCGCTACATCAGCGCCACTGCGATTTTAGCACATCAGGCGAAGACGGGATTATGTCGATGGCAGAGTACTCTTCAGTCAATGTAATTACTCCACCTCAACTAGAGGTGGAAGCTATGTTGGTGAGAGAGTGTCTCCCGCTGACTTAGCACAGTGTAGATACCACTTTAAGTCGATATAACTTATGCCGTTCAGGGGGGCAGTATTTTCACACACCTGAGTGACTTAACTTACATTGACTTAGAGCAGGGGTCTCAAACTCAAATGACCACGTGGGCCACATGAGGGCTAGTTCATTGGCCTGAGGGCCACATCACTGACAGCCCTCCCACTCGCTGCCCCCGGCCCTGCCCCCACTCCACCCCTTCCATGAGGCCCCGCCTCTTCCCACCCCTTCCCTGCCCCCATTCCAACCCCTTCCCTGAAGTCCCCACCCCAACTCTGCCCCCTCCCTGCCCCCAGAGGGTGCATGAGGGGTGTGGTGGGGGCTCAGGGCAGGGAGTTGAGATGCAGCAGGGGGTTGGGGTGCAGGCAGGGGGCTCAGGGCAGGAAGTTGGGGTGCAGCAGGGGGTTGGGGTGTGGGGTGCAGCAGGGGGCTCAGGGCAGGGAGTTGGGGTGCAGGCAGGGGTTTGGGATGCAGCAGGGGGTTGAGGTTCAGGCAGAGGGCTCAGGGCAGGGAGTTGGGGTGCAGCAGGGGGTTGGGGTGCAGGCAGGGGGCTCAGGGCAGGGAATTGAGGTGCAGAAGGGGTGTGGGATGCAGCGGGGGCTCAGGGCACGGGGTTGGGGTGTTGGGTGCAGCAGGGGACTCAGGGAAGGGGGTTGAGGTGTAGGCAGGGGGCTCAGGGCAGGGTGCAGGAGGGCTCCGGGGTGGCAGCGGCGCACACCGGGGCCAGGGCAGGCTGCCGGCCCCAGCCCCGCTCCACTCCGGGAAGTAGCTGGAACCATGTCCCTGAGGCCCCTGGGGGAGGGGCTCCGCACGTTGCTTGCCGCGCCTCCAAGTACCTCCCCTGAAGCTCCTATTGGCCGCGGTTCCCCGTTCCCGGCCAATGGGAGCTGCGGGGGGGGGGGGGAGGGAGGCGGTGCCTGGAAGCCAGGACAACACACGGACGGAGCCCTCTACCTGGAGGTGGGACGGGGGGCGGGGGCAGGCCCTGACTTAGACCTTGTCTACATTATCGCTTAAGTGCAATATCTTTCCTCCCAACATATTTCTTAAGAGGGTGTGTGTTCCTCCTCACATTTAATGGAGAAAAATATTCATGACGTCTGTGAATTTTTATAAAATTTGTTATGCTTTCAGAGAGGAAGGCTGGCCCTGTGGTTAAAGTGCTACCCTGTGATTTAGGAATGCTGGGTTCAATTCCCTGCTCTGCCACAAACTTCTTATGGGACCTTGGGCAAGTCACTTAGTCTCTCTGTGCCTCAGTTCCCCATCTGTAAAAATAGGGATAACAACATTTCCCTACCTCACAGGGGTGTTGAGGATAAATACATTAAAGATAGTGAAGCTACTATGGTGAAGGGGGGGTCATATAAGTACCTAAGATAAATAGATGGGGTGAGATTTTAAAAGATCCTAAATCCATGTCAAGTATCAGGGGGTAGCCGTGTTAGTCTGTATCTACAAAAACAACAAAGAGTCTGGTGGCACCTTAAAGACTAACAGATTTATTTGGGCATAAGCTTTCGTGGGTAAAAACCTCACTTCTTCAGATGCATAGAGTGAAAGTTACAGATGCAGGCATTATATACTGACACATGGAGAGCAGGCAGTTACTTCGCAAGTGGAGAACCAGTGTTGACAGGGCCAATTCAATCAGGGTGGATGTAGTCCATTCCCAATAATAGATGAGGAGGTGTCAATTCCAGGAGAGGAAAAGCTGCTTCTGTGATGAGCCAGCCACTCCTAGTCCCTATTCAAGCCCAGATTAATGGTCTTACATTTGCAAATGAATTTTAGTTCTGCTGTTTCTCTTTGAAGTCTGTTTCTGAAGTTTTTTTGTTCAATGATAGTGACTTTTAAATCTGTAATAGAATGACCAGGGAGATTGAAGTGTTCACTTACTGGCTTTTGTATGTTACCATTCCTGATGTCCGATTTGTGTCCATGTATTCTTTTGCGGAGGGTCCGGTTTGGCCAATGTACATGGCAGAGGGGCATTGCTGGCACATGATGGCATATATAACATTAGTAGATGTGCAGGTGAATGAGCCCTTGATGGTGTGGTTGATGTGGTTGGGTCCTCTGATGGTGTCGCCAGAGTAGATATGGGGACAGAGTAGGCAATGAGGTTTGCTACAGGGATTGGTTCCTGGGTTGGTGTTTCTGTGGTCCATGTCTACGTTACAGCAGCACAGCTCTGAGTTGCTGTAGTGTAGACACTTCATACATTGACAGAAAAGGTTTTTCCATCCCTGTAGTTAATCCATCTCTCCAAGATGTGGTAGGTAGGTTGACGGAAGAATTCTTCCTTTGACCCAGCTGCGAATACAGTTGTGGTTAGGCTGAGCTAAATACATCACATAGGGCATGACATTTTTCACAGCTTTGAGTGATGTAGCTACGTCGATCTAATTGTAGGTATAGGCTAGATCTTAGTGACTTAGGAGAACAAAGTTCACTGAAAGTCAATGACACATCTGCTCCTATATCACTCGGGTGCTTTTGAAAATCCATCTGTTTAAATCTCACTCTGATGGCAAAGAGAGCCTGTTTTCTTTGTGCCTGTCCCTACGGTGATGCAGATACAGGGAGATCTATTATTAGGTTCCTCAAAGTGGCCATACTTTGTAATGCTCTGTTCTATGCTCCAGGCCTGAATCTTGTCCTTTAGTGCTCATTTAGTTCCCTTACATTTTTCATTTGTTCTATCGGTTGGTTTGTGTGTGGGTGTGTGTGTGGGGGGGGGGGGGGATATTTTTGGCATGCGGTTTACTGTGCACGCTGCATAGAAGGCTAGTTCCTGGGAAACAGACTCTGTTTCTACACTCTGACTTTAAGAATATTGTATTGCATCCTCTGTGTTTTTGCAGCCAAAGCAGGAAGCCTGACCTTATTATTCTCAAGACACTCCCTCTCTCTCCGAAGGTCAGTCAGACAATAAACAAGGGGACTAAGTTTATCTGTGCAAATGTATACTTTCTTGTAAACAGGAAGGAAAAGTGAGACAGCATGTTAGTAGCTTGACTATTGTTGTCTGCAGGTGCATGAGGCCTAACTACTAAAGAACCGCAGACCAACAGCAGTAGGAAGATGAAAACAGTAGTATACTAGACGTGATAAATCGACCCCCGCTGGATGGATTGCTGACTGCCGATCTGGTGGGTAGTGTAGACAAGCCCTTAATGAAGTATTTAATCATCTTCCTACTGCTGTCTGTCTGCGATTCTTTAGTAGTTAGGCCTCATGCACCTAAATCACGTGATAAATCGACTTTTGAGTGCTCTCCTATCGACTCCGGTACTCCACCAGAACGAGGAGCACAAGCAGAGTCGACGGGAGAGCGTCAGCTGTTGACTTACCGCAGTGAACACACTGCGGTAAGTAGCTCTAAGTATGTCGACTTCAGTTACGCTATTCATGTAGCTGAAGTTGCGTATCTTAGATCGACGGGTCTGTAGTGTAGACAAGTAGTGCAGACAAGCCCTTAGTCTATTGATGAACCTCAGTATTGTGCCTAAAGGCGTCAGCCGAACTTTCATTCATAGTTTACATTGATCAGAGTTTTGTCTCAGCAGACGTTAGGCAATGTTGAGAAATAAAAAGAAAGAATCAGAACTAAATTATTTACTAATAAAAATGTAATGAACTAGTTGTGAATATTTTTCAGCCATTTGTAACAGACGCATAAACACTACCAGTGCTCGCTGATATCTGTGGTAAAAGAACTCTACAAGTATGACTAATATTTCCCCCTCTATTGTTCTAGCCTTTCTTCTTATTCACTTTTTACTCAGAGCCCTAGTTAGTGTTTCTTACAAGCACTCTTGGTGAAAGAAATAAAACCTACTTGAGTTACTCCCATTTTGTATCATGTATCTTCCTGCATCTGCATCTTGGCTTAGATGATTTCTCAAAGAACAAGTGCTGAAGTGTGCTAAGTGTTACCAGACACAAGTTTTAAGGATTAATAGACTTTAAGGGTACCAGTCAATACAACAACAACAAAAAAAGACCAATTTTCTCTGTCAGCAGCCTAATGAGTTTTATCACAGTTGATGCATTATCAGCACTCTTTCTCTGAACAAAACATGTATGGGCATTGTGGTTTATACTTATTTGTCTGCTTAATTTAATTACTCTTTTTTGATCACTCCTAAGTGAAAAAAGTTACTGGAGATTGCATTCCTGACTCACTTTGTCTTGGATGTGAGCAAAGAATACATTAATTACTGTAACTCAACATTCCGCTTAGCGTATCCTCAACATACTGTGAGCAGTCTCTCCCAGCTGAGCGCCCTCAGATCCAAGAACAGTAGCTCTGCTGCTTCAGGGAACTTTTATTAGCTGTTAGCTGTCACAAAAGCACCCTCTTGCCACTAAGGGTGAGACTATAACAAACTTCTCCCTCGAGTGCTTTACTCTGAGCACACTGCAACTGCATCAGATGTAATACAGACTCAGTATTTGAATGCACTGGGCCAAATAGAAGGATTCTATCCCTGTGGGAACTTCAACCAGGAACCTTTAGATTCAAAAGTATTGGTTCCTGAAAGATGAACATTTAGGATATATCTACACTGCAGTTAGACACCCGCGGCCCGTGTCTGCTGACTCAGGCTTGCAGGGCTTGGACTGTGGGGCTGTAAAATTGTGTTATAGACATCAGGGCTTGGGTTGGAGTCTGAGCTCTGGGAACCTATGAAGGCAGAAGATCCCAGAACTCGGGATCCAGTCCAAGCCCAAATGTCTACACTGCAATTTCACAGTCCTGCGGCCCAAGCACTCTAACCCCGTGTTAGCTGACACAGGCCAGTCACAGGTGTCTAATTGCAGTGTGTATATATGTGAATAGCCCCATGATATGATGATTTCTTCTTAGGAGAGCTGAACTGGTCTGTTTTAAACACATGCTTTAATTTTTCCGTGTGTGTGTGTGTGTGTGTGTGTGTGTTTGTGTGTTTTTACTTTTTGAGACTGTGTGTCCTTAGAGCACACAACTGGATAAGACAGCTCACGAAAGGACTAAGTTTTCCATCATGAAGATTGCAAAAAAGAGTCCTGTGGCACCTAGAATTCACCTATGAAAGCTTATGCTCCAATACGTTTGTTAATCTATAAGATGCCACAGGACTCTTGGTTGCTTTTTACAGATCCAGACTAACACGGCTACCCCTCTGATACTTGACATCATGAAGATTGTAACTAATGCTACAGTGAGAACCTATACAAGTTGTGTCATTTAACCTGGCTCTGCAGTTGTTTTTCATCCAGACTGGGGATTCCTGGTATACATACCACAAAATTGTACCAGTTTAATTAAATCGGGGCAATTTCGTGTGTAGACAAGTCCCTTCAAACGTCTCCTTTTGCTTGAAACTCTGAGTGTGTATCCTTCCTATTCCCACTACATCTGTCTCTCTCCTAGGACTTCCCATGCTTCTCTGCTCCCCCTAAAACCATCTTGTCTCAGACTCTGAAAATTCCCCTATCCATTCCCAACCCCTGCTTGGCCATCTACTTCTTGGCTCCTTGGTACTTTCCTGTTCTCACTGACATCTCCACTCCTACAAAAGATTCTCTTATCCATCCTGACTCCCATTAAGGCCATCCTTGTCACCTTCTCTTCTGTCCTCCAAGAGACTCCCAGTGCTCCCCTAAATTCCTCCCACAATTCCTATACAAGCCATTCCTTTCTAGCTCCTTCCCATTCCCCTAACTAACAAACTAAGGTTCTTTCCATATGGAGAGACTCTGGAGGAATTTGTGAACCTCATTTTAACTTGAACTCAAGTAAACCCCAGAGGAGCAAGCAGTATTTGGTGTGCTTAAAAATACAACTTTTATTCTACTTCCAGTTCACAACATTCAGTGTTTCTCTAGCACATGGTTGGTGTTTCTATTTTAGTTTATTTTGAAGGTAGAATATATTTTAGAAAATATGGAAGAACACCAACCCATAAAATAGTTCTTAAGTGAGTCACAATGCATAAATAGCTCTGCTGAGAACAAAACAAAAGCTCTATACAGAGGTTAACCTCTCCTATCCTTCTCTTCAGTTAGTGAAGGATTTGGCTGTTCTGTGGGGAAGAGACATTTCTTATGTATTGTGAGCCCCCCCTTTTTTTGAAGTAAAAAATATTATTAACAGACCCCCAATTCAGCAAATGATCTTTATTCAGCAACACAATGAGACATGTGCTTAAATCCTATTGACTTTAATGGGATTTAAGCAGAGCGTTAAGTACTTTGCTGAACAGGTGTGGGCATAAGCATGTTTTTAAAAGCTTTATTGAATTGGGGCCACAGTGTATAAATGTCAGCACTTACATAAGTCTTTGTGGGATCAGGGCCCTGAGTTGCAAATCTCAGTTTTGATACGCCTTGAAAATTAATTTTTAATCAAAAGAATTTAAAGTTTCCCCTTGTTAAAATCATAGAATCATAGAATATCAGAGTTGGAAGGGACCTCAAGAGGTCATCTAGTCCAACCCCCTGCTCAAAGCAGGACCAATTCCCAGCTAAATCATCCCAGCCAGGGCTTTGTCAAGCCAGGCCTTAAAAACCTCCAAGGAAGGAAAATGTATTTTGTTGCTTAGTTGTGTTCCAGATAAGAACATCTCTCTATTCATATTATGAATGTTTTCATCTCAAAAGATATTATTTTACTATTAAAGCACATAAGGATTTTAAATATTTAACTTCAGTCTAGTACTTTACTTTTGTTGCAGTTTGAACTCAAAAAATGGCCAAATGTTTTTTTTTATCATTTAAAAAAAAAAAAAGTCTACAAGCATGAGCTCCACAGACAGGCAAAATCAAAAACAAACGAACAAAATTAAAATGGCAGTAAAGATAAAGCACTTTTTAAAGCCTGTAAGGGAGTGTGTAGTCAAGCATAGCTAGACTAATTTCAGTGATATTCCTGTGGCATGTGACACACTCTCTCAGCTGGATTAATAAATGCAACCAGCTTCTTTTATGTCCTCCATTATAAACAGAAATTCATCCCTTCTCCCCCGCATCCCCATTGCAGTCTATTTGTAAATGGAACAGATTATGCCACCATTACTCATGGTGAATAGCACCTTGCTCTTTGACTGGTTCTGTTGAAATATATCTGACCGCGTTGCAAAATAAAGCATCACTCAATGGAAGTTTAGCAGAATCTCACCCAGAATGGAATGATCAAAGTTGTTGTACATTTAGGCCCTGGTCCTGCAAACATGCTCATGTTTAACTTCACTACCATGAGTAGTCCTGTTGCAATCATGGTAGCACAGTTAAGGATCTAAAGGCAGAAGAAGCTTGGGATTACTTCAGGTTAAAGATGAATGAGCTGGCGGAGGCCTGCATTCCAAAAAAGGGAAAAAGATTACAAAGCAGGAGATTTAGACCGAGCTGGATGAGCGACCGACTCAAAGGGGCAATTAGGAAAAAACAGAAAGCGTACAAAGAGTGGAAGAGGGGAGGGATTAGTAAAGAAACTTACCTTAGCGAAGTCAGAGAATGTAGAGATAGAGTGAGAAAGGCCAAAGGCCGTGTAGAGTTGGACCTAGCGAGGGGAATTAAAAGCAATAGTAAGAGGTTTTACAGCCACATAAATAGGAAGAAAGCAAAGAAAGAAGAAGTGGGACCGCTGAAGACTATTGCCGGAGAGGAGATTAAAGACAATCTAGGCATGGCGCAATATCTCAATGAATATTTTGCATCGGTGTTTAATGAGGCCAATGAAGGTATTAGGGATACTAGCACCACTACAGAGGGGCATTCAGGATGGGGGATTACCATATCCGAGGTAGAAACAAAACTTGAATGCCTTAATGGGGCTAAGTCGGGAGGACCGGACGATCTTCATCCGAGAATATTGAAGGAATTGGCGCGGGAAATAGCAGGCCCATTAGCGATAATATTTAATGAATCTGTAAACTTGGGGGTGGTCCCGTTAGACTGGAGAATAGCTAATGTGGTTCCTATTTTCAAGAAAGGGAAAAAAAGTGATCCGGGTAACTACTGTCCTGTTAGTTTAACATCTGTAGTGTGCAAGGTGTTAGAGAAAATTCTGAAAGAGAAACTAGTTGAGGACCTGGAGGTTAGTGGCAATTGCGATAAATTACAACATGGTTTTACGAAGGGCAGATCGTGCCAAACGAATCTGATCTCCTTCTTTGAGAAAGTAACGGATTTATTAGATAAGGGAAATGCGGTGGACCTAATATACCTGGATTTCAGTAAAGCGTTTGATACTGTACCCCATGAGGAATTATTGGTTAAACTGAAAAACATGGGGATCGATATGAAAATCCTGAGGTGGATAAGGAATTGGTTAATGGGGAGAATGCAGCGGGTCGTATTAAAGGGTGAACTGTCAGGTTGGAGGGAGGTTACTAGTGGAGTGCCTCAAGGTTCGGTTTTGGGACCCATTTTATTTAATCTATTTATAACTGACCTCGGAACCGATTGCAGGAGTGGGCTGATAAAGTTTGCGGATGATACGAAGGTGGGAGGCGTTGTAAATTCGGAGGAGGATAGGGATATCCTGCAGGGAGACTTGAACGAGCTTGTGAATTGGAGTATCAGGAATAGGATGAAATTTAATAGTAAAAAGTGTAAGGTGATGCATTTGGGGATGACTAATAAAAATTTTAGTTACAAGATGGGGACGCATTGGTTAGAAGTAACGGAAGAGGAGAAGGACCTAGGGGTCCTCGTAGACCACAGGATGACTATGAGTCGACAATGCGACGTGGCGGTGAAAAAAGCCAATGCTGTCTTGGGATGCCCCTGGTCAAAATAGTCACTTTTGAAAACTATCATTGTTTCAGACACCAGGCAGATTGGGGTTGAAAGCAAACTATCTGCTGTTAGCTGTAGTATTGCAAAGAAGAAACAATGGCTGTGAAAACAGAAAAAGAATCCTATGGTATGTCTGCACTGCAGTTAGACACCCACGGCTGGCCTGTGCCAGCTGACTTGAGCTTGTGGGCTTGGGCTACTGGGCTGTTTAATTGCAATGTTGATGTTCTGGCTTGGACTGCAGCCCAAGTTCCCACCTCGCAGGGTGCTAGAGCACGGCTCAAGTACAAGTCCAGATGTCCACACTGCAATTAAACAGCCCCACAGCCCAAGTGCCATGAGCCCACGTCAGCTGGCATGGGCCAGCCACTGTTTTTTTAATTGCAGGGTAAACATACCCTAAAAGAACAAAACAGTAAAACTGTGTTGGGAAGCTAGGTATCAGAGCAGTTAATGCCTTAGTATTCCACCTCTGGATGAAATCTTGGCTCCATTAAACTCAATGGGAGTTTTGCCATTAACTTCAATGGGCCAGGATTTCACCCCAGGACTGTGTTCATATTTGGCTTCATGACTGAAAATGATTTGATAATCTCAGTTTAGCCTCTGTGGAACACTTTTCTGTATCAGAAAGCCAGCATACAAACCCAATCTCTATGCTTCCCCCTCCCCGCCCACAATAAGAGAGGATATAAATAAAGGAAGTATGCTAGGGACATGCTGGCACAAACTACTGTAGTTGAGAGCTGCAAATGGAAGCAAAATACCTAATTATTTGCAAGTAGTTATTTGCAATTAAACAATCACATTTGTGATGTAACAGAATCTGAGCAGCATGTCATGCTAGATTGTATAACAACACAAAGAGGAATGTCGTGCAATTTATTTGAGGCATGAACTAAATAAATATCCTCTTCAAAATGCAGATACCATCTTATTGTCT
Organism: Trachemys scripta elegans; assembly: GCF_013100865.1. Classification (NCBI taxonomy): domain Eukaryota; kingdom Metazoa; phylum Chordata; order Testudines; family Emydidae; genus Trachemys; species Trachemys scripta. The sequence goes on along the minus strand of NC_048300.1, from coordinate 142,601,042 downwards.
CACTTCTGTTTGCTATTCTGCTTTAAACTTGTACTGGTTATTATTTATGAATGGTTTTTTTTTAGTAAGCCATCTGGTGAAGGTAACAGTAATTTACCCAATTTTCACAGATTTATATAATCACTCACTGTATCACTCCACTTCTAAATACATTCCTCTGAATACTGTGTATAAAGTTAGTTTAACACCGTGGTTTTTAAACTTTTCTCTGGGGACCCAGTTGAAGAAAATTGTTGATGCCCGCAACTCAACAATAAGGGGTTTGGAGTGTGGGAGGGGCTCAGGGCTGGGGCAGAGGGTTGGGGTGCAGGGGTGAGGGCTTCAGAGTAGGGCCAGGAATGAGGGATTGAAGGTATGGGAGGGGGCTCTAGGCTGGGGCAGGCGTTGGGGTGTAGGAGGGGGGTAGGGCTCTGGGCTGGGGGTGTGGGTGGGGCCAGGGATGAGGAGTTTGGGGTGCAGGAAGGGGTTCTGAGTTGGGGGGGGGCTCAGGGCTGGGGCAGGAGATTGGGGGCATGGGGTTGGGGTGCAGACTTACCTCTGGTGGCTCCCGGTCATCAGTCCAGCCGGGGTGCACAGGCAAGAGTCCCACCTGTCCTGGCACCTCGGACCGCGCTGCGGCTGAAGCAGCCAGCAGCAGGTCCGACTCCTAGGTGGAGGCATGCAAGCAGCTCTGCATGGCTCTCGCCCACAAGCACCGCCCCTCTCAGCTCCAGCGCTGGTGTTCCGGGTGGGGGAAGTGCACGGAGCTCTGCGGCTCCTTGCCTATAAGCCGGACTCGCTGCTGGCCACTTCTGGGGCACAGTGCGGTGTTGGAGTAGATAGGCACTGCTGGGCAGCACTGCCAATGGGATTTTTAATGTCTCGGTTGGCAGTGCTGACCAGAGCAACCCAGTGCCTTACATGCCGCGAACCAGTACTGGGCCGCGACCCAAACTTCGAAAAACGCAGGTTTAAAGCAGACTCTACTATACAATGCCTGTGAAGTTACTCTATAGTAACCTTGTTTTTGGGGCTCTTTTCTTGCAACTACTGTGTGAAATGTGTGTAAAGCTTTACTGCATATTGTAAGCTTTTGTAACATTCTGTGTATGTGACCTTGGAAACAGCCAGCCAGGAAACATTGATTACATTTATAGGCATTTTATTGCTTTTGTAGCTATATTCCCAAATGCCCTCTTAGCCTGATGATTTCATTGTTCCCATTCTACTTGCCAGCATTTCTGATTTGATTCACTGAACAGCCATTAACTATTCAAATACACGTAGAGTTTCGTTCGTGCCTATCTCTGAACTTACCAAAGCCAATTCATAAAATCACTGTCAAACACAATACAAATGGGGGGGGGGAGAAGTAGTACATGTAGTAGTATATGTAAACTAAAAAAGTAGTATATGTAGTAGTATATATAAACTAGACTTTGATCTCATGTATCACAACAGGACCAACTCTAGGTGTTTTTCTGCCCGAGGCAGAAAACAACGTTTTCAACATCCCTCAGAAGTTGGTGAGGTAGATGGGCTAAGCAAAAAAGAAAGAACAGTTGATTTTGCGCTTCTGTAAGTTGGCACCCAGGCAACTGCCCTGAAAGGCCGGGCCTTTATCACAGATACAGGCTGAATGAAATGGTTTAAGAGCCTACATTTTTTAGCATGTTCACAAGGCTAGCCACATTATAGCACTGAAGAATATTAAACCACCCTCAAAGGGAATGCTCACAAGTACTGGCTCATCTCAGCCTGTTAGTTGGGCAGGGGACCTGAGAACTTATCAGCTGATCACCAGTGGATTCAAAGGCTTGATTCTTGGTTATGCTAAGGTACTCGTATGCCATTCTGTCAGGGAAAAAAAGAAGCCACCTAATACCACCCTCTGGCTCAGGAGATCCTTTTGGTTGGTAGTGATTTGCTCTTTCTGCTCTCAGTCCCCATTTTAGGGGGTAAAGTATCAGGGGGTAGCCGTGTTAGTCTGTATCTACAAAAACAACAAGGAGTCTGGTGGCACCTTAAAGACTAACCGATTTATTTGGGCATAAGCTTTCGTGGGTAAAAATTTCACTTCTTCAGATGCATAGAGTGAAAGTTACAGATGCAGGCATTATATACTGACACATGGAGAGCAAGGAGTTACTTCCCAAGTGGAGAACCAGTGTTAACAGGGCCAATTCAATCAGGGTGGATGTAGTCCACTCCCAATAATAGATGAGGACATCAGGAATGGTAACATAGAAAAGTCAGTAAGTGAACACTTCAATCTCCCTGGTCATTCTATTACAGATTTAAAAGTCACTATCATTGAACAAAAAAACTTCAGAAACAGACTTCAAAGAGAAACAGCAGAACTAAAATTCATTTGCAAATTTAACACCATTAATCTGGGCTTGAATAGGGACTGGGAGTGGCTGGCTCATTACAGAAGCAGCTTTTCCTCTCCTGGAATTGACACCTCCTCATCCATTACTGGGAGTGGACTACATCCACCCTGATTGAATTGGCCCTGTCAACATTGGTTCTCCACTTGCGAAGTAACTGCCTGCTCTCCATGTGTCAGTATATAATGCCTGCATCTGTAACTTTCACTCTATGCATCTGAAGAAGTGAGGTTTTTACCCATGAAAGCTTATGTCCAAATAAATCGGTTAGTCTTTAAGGTGCCACCAGACTCCTTGTTATTTTAGGGGGTAGGGTATGGTCAGAGCCACATTTGTCCCCACCCCAGCCTCCATTTCTTCCCCCAACCTCAGGAATGGAGCCAATGACAACTAGAGACAGTATATTGCTTTTCTGGAAGGCCACTCTGTTACAGTGTGATTTTTTTAAGGCACTTGAAGTCAAAAAGACAGAGTTCATCCACATCATCTCACAAAAATAAGGCTATAAATCTCACTTTCTAACCTTGTTTTTCAAGTCTTTCATCACTACAGTTTATCTTCTCTGAATCTCTGCTATATTTTCAATAGCACTTTGGAGCGTTCTGAGCATTTAATTGGTAAAAACAGTTTAATCGGGAAATGTTGAGAACGTGCTCATTAGCGTAAATGTTTGGATGTGGGTGGCTGTTTAGTCCTTTGCGGGGTAATTAGACATTTTCCTTTGACTGCCTACAGAGCTTTGTTGAAAGAGAAACACTAATTGTAGAACTGGGAGACCTGTCAGCAACTTCTCATTAGTATGTCTATGTCCAGAAGCTATTTGCATTACCCAATGTAGTATGCATGCTTTCAGCAAAAATTGTCTTTCCTATAAAGTCATGTGGAGTGCCCTCTATAATCAACTATTTTCATGCTATAAGTGCTCTGTTACTGTGGCTTTAGGGGCAGATCAGAGTGAAGAAGGAAAGAATAGGGTAAGATTCATATATCTATGAAACGTGTGGCTAAATGCAAAAAGCCTTTGATTCAATTGAGTCTTCCCCTCTGCAATAAGATCAACTACTGAGCTCTGTGCGACATAATAAAAATTAACAAGGAAACACCTTCCCCTCTAAAACAGCAAACACATTGCACCAATGTGTCCTATGTATACTGTGTGATTAGAACTCCAATTAAATACAAATGCATCTTAGCATCAAGGACTAGAAACACTACTGCACAGGAAAAAGCCCTAGCTCCTGCTGTGAGTTTTATAGAAAAGATGCTGTCTTATTTGAAAATGGCACTTGTCTTGTTTGGAAAATAATAAATTAGCATTGTCTCAGGTGACTGAAAAGGATCTTTAGATCACTTGTGATAGAAACACCTCCACCACATGAAGGTGATGATATTGACCTGATTGGATCCTCACAAGAAGAGGGGCAAAAATTGCTAGAAAGAGTAGCAGTGGAAGCAGAGAAGTTAGGTCTAAAGATATCACACGAAAAGATAAAGACAAAAACGGCATTGAAGTCTGTTGAAAAGACTAAGAGATTCCTACCGTAATCTGTGGAGGCATTGGAGTGTGCTGAGCACTAAAATATCTAGGTAGTCTGATGACAAGGGATGCTAGAGATTTGATATAGAATTGGATTCATGGCGACTGTTTTAGTGATCCTCAACCACAAATGGAGAAGCAAAGGCATTACCATGCAATGTAAAATGAAATTGTTCCAGTTTCTTGTCGTCAGCATCTTACTATATTCATGCAAGATGTGGATGCTGAGGATACAAGACATTAAGAGGCTTTCTGCCTTGGAACTGAAATTCTACAGGAGATCGCTGTGCACGAGCTATACCTTGCATATGACTAACGAGGAGGTAATTGCCTAAATTTACTGCATAACCAGAGTGATACCCGATATCATCAAGATCAGTGGAAGAAAATGTGAGTTTGTCAGACATCTGGATTAGATGAGCATAGGGAGATCTCCAGAGCAAGTTTTGTGGGGTCTGATGCTGGGGAGATGGGGTGCCCGTGGTGAGTGTCATTTGATGACATGGCTGACTAGATAGCATCCGATATGGCATGCTTCTCAAGGGTGTATGAAGACCATGAAATGTAGAGGAAGATTACTGACCAGTGACTCTAGTGTGTTGTATTTACTCTTCATTATGATGTGACTCTACTGTGCTTTGCACTATAATAATAATAATTAATAGTTTTAGGCATCCTTAACCATTCAGTAATAAGTGTTCCTACACAGTACGGTCAAAATGGAATTGCAAGATCCCTGCTCTGAAGAGCTCACAGACCAGGTATACATGTGATATGACCAATACTCAGTAACAAACAGTAGGGAAGGATAGTGGATGGAGGAGCAGGGTTGCAATGATAAGATCATGTGGTTATTCTTTTTTGCCATGTGCACAACTTGCTGGTTCTATGACATTTTATTATTACTTATGTATTTTATTGTCGCTGTTTAAGTCCCTTCTTGAGAGTATTGCAGAAGGAGTGAGTTTTAAGGAGGATTTTAATCTGGGGAGAGTAGCAGATTGGCAGACAAGAAATGGGAGGTCATTCCAGTGATGGGGTAGAGCAGAGAATGCATGGAGACTGGTGTGAGAAAATAGGAAAAATTGAAACCTGCAACAGGCGCCAGTGGCAAAACGGGAGAAGGCATGGAGGGGACTGTGCTAAGAGAGGGGGTTGGCTAGGTAGGCAGGAGAAGAGTTATGTTAAGAATTAAAATCAAGGACAAGAAATTTAAATCTAAAGGGGGGAGAAAGGGGAGTCTGAGCAAGGACTGTATGGAAACATGATCAGATCAATGGGCACATTAAATAATTTACATTCTCATCACTCTGGGACTCAACAGTTGGGTGAAAATGGGAGGCAGTAATGCCAGAGAGTCATTAGCCATAGTCAAAACTAGGCTTCCTTCTTTAAAGTCTGGTGTGGTTTGTGCATTTATGATTCATGTTTTGAGGGGAGGACTGACACACTTCTGGGCATTCCCCCTGCCCTGAATGGAAGACCAGTCTGGATAGAGTCCTAGGTTTCCTTCTCTCACCACTCATGGGCCAACAACTCATTTCTACTTACCCCTTCCCCCAACTTATAAGCTTTACTTTCATGACCATTCAAACAGGTTGTTACTATATTTCTAACCCTTAGTTTCCTGCAGTCACTTATTATGAAGGATACTGCTTGGAAACAAATATGTAGGTGCTAAAGCAGTAGCAATTCCCAAGTAGCATCTATATGTGTCCCTGTGTAAATGGATTCAAAGCCCACAGACAAAGGGAAGAATGAGTCAAAGGAACATTGTGTCCATGATGACAAAAAAGATCCCACAGCCCATCAGCAATGTAACCACATGAGAAACCCCATAGCAAAGCACAACCACTGGTGTTAACTGCCCAAGAAGACAGATCTTCCACAGCTTGGCCCCTGTGCGTAGTCTGATGTGGTTGGGTAATTGGTATATCCCACCACATCCCTTCTTGAATATTTACAAAAAGCATTTTAAATTCTTCTCTCATTTCAGAAAAGAAATACAAGCACATTCTTGCTATGAACATGGTGTGTATAGACAAGGTTTATCCATGCTTGTAGAATGGGTGGACGGATGGTCCTGTGATTAAGGAACCGGCCTGGAACTCTGGAGACCTGGGTTCAAATGCCAGCTCTATTACAGGCTTTCTGAGTGACCTTGGGCAAATCACTTAGCTGTTCTGTGGTGCAATTCACAACTGTAAAGTGGGGATGATGATGATATTTCTCCACATTTTGGCAGGCTTAATTATGAACAAAATCACACAAAAGTTTGAATGCTAAAGTCAATATGAATCCAATAGAGAAGGCTTGAATATTTTAATCTAACTGTAACTAACAAATTTCCGGAAATATTACTGTATAAAAATGACCCACTGGTTTAAGTATGGTATGAAATGTTTCTTGGTTTGCATTTCAGCTGCTGCAGATCACAGAAAAGGTAGAGAAATTAAAGTGGCTTAGTCCAGACCAAGTCATAATGACTCAGGCTGATTCCTTTTCTCCCTAGCAGTACCAAACAGATAAAGACAATCTATAAATTATTAGCTAAGCTAGAACACATGTTACTGAAACTTGGCAATACATAGTTAGATTCACCTTAGAAACTCTCACAATCCTCCTGGCTGTTGTTGTATTACACCGTATGAAAATATCTATTTCACCCACATGGTCTAAGTAATAGGATAGATGTAAGTAATTGTTAGATGTAAATAATTGTTCCCCACTTGTATGACATTGTAAGTATGGGAGATGTGGCCAAGAGCACACAAAATAGTTTATAGCAACTTTTAACTTTAAGACAAATCCCTTTACTGTAATGCTTCCATCTAAGATACACTTTGAATTGTTTTGTATCCTCATTCTGGCAATAAAACAGTATTATTCATACACAGAACCCCTGGGAAAAGGGAACCAGTGTTCCTAAGAATGTAGAAAGCCTGAGAGCAGTGTCTAAGTTCTACATTGCTGGCGTAAGGCATCTATTTTAGCATTGGATTGTGGCTATCTGGCCCCTCATGGCTCCTCAAAGGGGAGGTAACAAAGAGGAGGGGTGGGCACCAGAAACCCTCCTCCTCTTGTAAACCTTGAACAGATACTGACTGCAACTGAAGTCTTATGCTCTCCTGAGTTAAGGACTGCTGCAGGCTGGCAGTATTCACTGGCCCAGAGGGGGCCCATGGGAACATGACTATACCAGACAGCGCACCTCTAAAGGATGATGCAGCATCTGTGCTGTGTTTCTCCCTGCATGCCTGAGGGCTCTCCTGGAATTACCCCTAGATCAGGGAACCTCAGAACTGTGGCTTAATGTCAAAATTTAGCCCTTGGACTGGAGCTGTCAATGACATTTACTTGAGCCTTATTTCAAATATTTGCACAGTTAATACAACATTAACACATCTAGTTGACAATGACCCACTCAGCGGGTAAATAATTATTGTTTGCAAATCCTGAAGATATTCATCTTGTCAGGGAGAAGTGCCTTGGGATCTTTAATACCCACTATTGGTCAGGAGATAGAACAGTGCAAAAATGAGTGCACATGACATTTTTCACACTTTTTTGCTATTTTGTTTCATGCAATTTCACTTTTTCTTAAATGTTGATTTGGTTGCAATTTCAGTAAAATAGCTTTTTCACCCCCTGACATACCATATACCCTCGAAAACACCATGAGAAAATGTATATTGTTGCATGTATGAAAAAAAAACAACATTTTCACCCCAAACCAGGCCTAGTTGTGCTTTAAAACAGGCACATTCTCATTGGAAAATGGGACAGGTATTGCATTCACTAAATGCAAAGAAATGAACCTATTTGCATGGTTTATAGTGAAACATGAAAATCCCTGAACCAAGTAGTTTTGCTTTTGTTCCAAATGTTTTTCACACTAATAATCAGGACTTCTGAACTAAAAGATGATTCTTCCAACCATCCAGGGCTTGCTAACCCCATATAGGGGAATTGGTTATGTGCTGAGTCAGAGGGAAGAATGCAACCTATTGAATCACCATCACCACTTCCTGGAGTCCCATGGGCTTTTCTTGGAGGTCTCCCTAATAAAAATTAACTGTGAAAACACAGGGACATGGGGGCTGCCGGAATGGTGCACATAGTGGTCCCCCTCGTTCAATATTATGTCTCTGACTCTCGACAGCGTCAGATGCTTCAGAGAGAGGTGCCAAGGATAGATCATTGTGAAATAATCTGCCCCCACGGGAAGTTTCTTCCTAACTCTCTCAGTCAGTGTTTAACTTGTGCCCTGAAGAGAGTTAATATGCTGAATTTTTATGCTACCTAATAAAAGTACAGATATTCTCATTGTCTGTATAAATGTCAAGTCTGTCTTTTAATCCTATTGAGCTCATGGCCTCAGTGAGATCTAGTAACATAGAGATCTACAGGTTCATTATGCATTGTGTTCAAAAGAAGTATTTTGTTATGAGTTTGTGCACTGTGCCTTTACATTTTGAAGAATTTCGCGTACAGTGACACCAGCTATTTTATGCTGACTTGGCACAGAGGAGACATAATGGTGCTTTCCCATGAAGACATGATTTTGTGCTTGTCGTTATTCCTTTCCTTCACCTGAAAGAACTTATTTTACATTGAACATAATAATGAGAGAGAGAGAGAGTACATTGGGAAAGTGTAAAGACAAGTGGGGCAAAGCACTCAGACTTCAACTTAACATGTATACAAATACTGGGCTATTTTATTCTTTGCACAGATTAAAACAGATCAACAGCTGCTTCCAAAATCATGCCAGAGTAACACCAGACATATAAATTAGCAGCTTTGACATGAGGAAGTACTGGTTGAAGAAGGAGCACTCTTCCCTGTCAGTCAGTCCTGAACAAATTCTGCTACTCTTTTCTGGAGGAGATTTAAAACTGTGGTTTGAGCCAAACCACGAGCCATAAAGGGTCTGACTCTCTCTGTTGACTCAGTCTCAGGCTCTAACTATCCCATGCCACATTTTGCAAGATCATGGATTTTCCTGGACTAAATTGAATTTGCATTCTGCCAAACTATGGCTACTCAATAGAGCAATTTCAAACAGAGAAATTACTCTCCACTTTTTTTTTATTAAAAATTAGTGTATAGTTTGTTGGAACAGAGTGTGGTCCATGTTTCATCTCAGAACTAGATACACTGCAGTGCTGGATGAGCAGTCCCTCCCCCTATATTGTAGGCGTGGCTGGTAGCAATGCTTGTTGCTAAGAATGTCTGACACTTCCCATTCTGAGACCCTGTTTTCAGTTGCTTATAACTTTGCCAGAATTTAACCACTGGGGCTGAAATTTTTAATGCTGGGTGTCTGCTTTGGACTGACTTTGGGGGGGGGGGGGGGGGGGGGGATAAATTTCAGCCAGAATGGTTCTGCCATTTTTGAGAATGGGGGAAAATGCATTGTTTTGCCCTTATTAAAAAATTCTGGTGACCTCTTCTAGAAAAGCTCCAGAGCTGCCATGTTTTGGAGCAGGGACTTAAAAATTGGCGAGGAAGGGTGGCCGTTGTGTGAGCGAGATGCCTTTTGCCGTCCCTATGAAAATTCTGCACAGATTTGGCCAAGTTATAACTTATAGGTTTTTGGAAAATTGCCATTTGTACATGCTCAGGAGAGGCTTGATAAACTTCACAGTTAAAGTCCCTGAAGGTTCTGAACATCTGAGGTATTTTCCAGCCCTATGATTTCCTGGTAATTGCAGTGCAGAGCTGCTGCAGGTCAGGCGAGGTCAGTGCATCTACACCGAGAACAGGGAAACTCTGTCTTTATGCTTTCACTCACATCCTCTCCTCCTGATGGGTCCAGGCAGTTCTGGTTGAGGAAGCTGCCTGAGTCAAATGTAGACGAGACTGGGGGGGGGGGGAGTATTTTGGCACAAAGAGTCTCAGGGATGGGGAGGAGCTACGACTGGATTCCGGGAGCAGTGAGAGAGGGATACTGGGAGTTAGGGTCACAGGGAGTGGTGGGGGGAATGAAACTGACTGGGTGAGAAGTCTGGGACTGAGAGACAGGAGGTGGAGAGGGAAATGGGAGAACTTGGAGGCAATTGGTGGGAGAAGGGAGATTGAGATTGGATGAGGAGTTAGGGGAGGAGACAGGGACAGGCTGTGCAAGGAGGTTGGGACTGGGAACTACTGGGACAAAGGAAAGAAGGTAGGAGACGAGGGGAAGCAGATCTGATGAGGAGCCAGGGTGTGGTGGGAGAACTGGCACTGGCTGGCCAAAGAGACCGGGACAAGGAACCAGGGAGAAGTGTGTGGGGAGACTGAGACTGGATGAGCAGCCTGGAGAGGGAGCTGGGACTGGGAGCCAGTGTGAGCAGGAATGTGAAAGGGGGCTAGGCCTGACTTGGAACAAGTGGAGGGGAAAGACACAGTTTGGAGATGGAGCTGGCAACTATGTGCAGGGGGAGAATGGGACTTGGGAATAGCTGGGCAAGGATACTGGGGAATGTATTAATTTTGATGGAATAAAAGGACCCAGAGAATCACAAGTCACATGACCTTGTGACTCCCACAATAAACATTTTTAAACAAGGTTCAGAGTTTGGCATAGAGAGACCTCAGCCTGCTTACTGCCATGGTGAACACACCATTAAAAACCTTTAAAACATTTTATTAAAGATACAGAAAAGAAGGATAAACAGTTAAAGCATTTGAAATGTAAAGTATGAAGTAAGGATTTCATTTGAATAGCTTCCCTTGTTCCCTTTCCCATTAGCTGGAGAGGGTGTTTAGAAGGAACCCCCTATCCCCGATCTGTCAATGGCATTAAAGATGGTAATAACTTTCCTTTTTGGGGGAAAGAAAATAAGTTAGTTGAGCTGGGCTGGAGCTGTTGTTGTCGTTGTTGTTGGTGTTAAAGCTTAATCCCATGTCCTAGAAGACAAAACAAGACAAACACACCCAAAAGGGGAGAGAAAAGAATAGCAAAGATAGAAAATGCAGCTTCTGTGTCTGGTGTGGACTCTTGCTTGCAACCTCACTGCTGGAAAAACACAGGCACAGCACATGGGTATATCAGGTACTTTGAGACCCAGCAAACACCAGCATCGGGTTGTTTAGGCCGGGCATTGCTTTTATCTGCCTTTCTGGTCACAGGCTTACGGCAGTACTGAAAAATATGCAGTCGTGACCAGCTAAGCCAGACACTTATTAGACAGAAGGAACAAGAAGAGGGATAGGAAAGAAGAGAGAAGGTGGGAAGGAAAAGGACACACGAGGGTGTGTGTGTGTGTGTGTGTGTGTGTGTGTGTGTGTGTGTGAGACAAAGTCTCACATCCCAGGTGATGTTCAGCAGTTAGCTGGAGCTAGTGGAGATGGTAACATCATCTAGCTCCCTCTCTCTGGCCCAGTCTGGTCAGGATATCTCTTGGGATCAGGAGGACAAAGCCCAAGAGTGTTATGGTAGATGCTGGGGTCCCAGTGGGAGTGGCAGCTATGAGGATGAACTCACTCTTTCCTGTTCTCCTGTCTTGTTGTCAGACAGCATTCATATCTGTCACACTTTCAGGGTAACTGCTGCTGTATTCTCCTCTCCACGGTCCACTCCAAGAGTGCCCAGTCAGGTCTCAGGTCTGCAGCTGTCAACTGTCTCTGAGTAAAAAGAACAGGAGTACTTGTGGCACCTTAGAGACTAACAAAAATTTATTTGAGCATAAGCTTTTGTGGGCTACAGCCCACTTCATCAGATGCATAGAATGGAATATATATATACATACAGAGAACATGAAAAGGTGGAAGTAGCCATACCAACTGTAAGAGGCTAATTAATTAAGATGAGGTATTATCAGCAGGAGGAAAAAAAAACTTTTGTAGTGATAATCAAGATGGCCCATTTTAGACATTTGACAAGAAGGTGTGAGGATACTTAACATGGGGAAATAGATTCAATATAACCCAGTCATTACACATATTGAATATATTTCTCCATGTTAAGTATCATGTTAGCAGAGAGAACACATGAAGACAGGTACTACTGCAGAGAAGGATTTGGAAGAGCCCTCTGAGGGAAGGTATCAGAAAGAGACACCATCGGCCAGAAGGCATGGGATACGTTGTCCTAGGGATGGAGGTTCCATGACCATCACTCCCAAGAGGAGGAGACGGGTGGTGATGGTCAGGGACTCCTTCCTAAAGGGTACAGAGTCATCCTTCTGCTGACCAGACTGGGAGACTCGAGAAGTGTGCTGCTTGCCTGGAGCTAGAATCCAGTATGTGATGGAGTGTTTGCCAAGACTGATCAAGATCTCGGACCACTACCCCTTTCTACGTCTCCACATGTACACTGCAGACTACATTTCTCTGGGAAGAAGGATAAAGGAGTTGAGGTGCAAGTCGTGTTCTCGTCCATCCTCCCTGTTGAAGGAAAAGGTGCAGGTAGGGACCGTCGAATTGTGTAGGTAAATGCGTGGTTGCGGAGAGAGGGCTTTGGATTCTTCGACCCTGGGATGCTGTTCCAGGAAGAAGGATTGCTAGGAAGAGATGGGATCCACCTAACAAAGAGAGGGAAGAGCATCTTCACAGGCAGGCTTGCTAACCTAGTGAGGAGGGCTTTAAACTAGGTTCGCTGGGGGTTGGTGACCTAAGCCCAGAGGTAAGTGGGGGAGAGGGATACCGGGAGGAAACACAAGGAGGAGGGTACAAGACCTCCTGATTCATACTGAGAAAGCAGGGCAATTGGCTAGTTATCTTAGGTGCGTGTACACGAACTCAAGAAACCTGGGAAACAAGCAGGAAGAATTGGAAGTCCTGGCACAATCAAGGAACTATGGCGAGATTGGAATAACAAAAACTTGGTGGGGCAGTTCACATGACTGGAGCACTATCATGGATGGGTATAAACTGTTCAGGAAGGACAGGTGGGGGAGAAAAGGTGGAGGAGTTGTATTGTATGTAAGAGAGTGGTATGATTGCTCTGAGCTCCAGTGAGAAAAGCCTGTTGAGAGTCTTTGGGCTAAGTTTAAAGACAAGAGCAACAAGGGTGATGTTGTAGTGGATGTGTGTTATAGACCACCGGATCAAAAGGATGAGGTAGATGAGGCTTTCTTTGGACAACTAACTGAAGTTTCCAGATCACAGGCCCTGGTTCTAATGGGGGACTTCAATCACCCTGACATCTGCTGGGAGAGCAATACAGCAATACAGGAAGTTTTTGTAGAGTGTTGGGGACAACTTCCTGGTACAAGTGCTGGAGGAACCGACTGGGGCCATGCTCCTCTTGACCTGCTGCTTACAAACAGGGAAGAATTAGTAGGGGAAGTAGAAGTGGGTGGCAACCTAGGTAGCAGTGACTAGGTCAAGTTCAGGATCCTGACAAAAGGAAGAAAGGAGAGTAGCAAAGTACGGACCCTTGACTTCAGAAAAGCAGACTTTGACTCCCTCAAGGAACTGATGGGCAGGATCCTCTGGGAAGCTAATATGAGGGGGCAAGGAGTCCAGGAGAGCTGGAGAGCTGGATTTTAAAGAAGCCTTATTGAGGGTGCAGGAACAAACCATTCCGAACTGCAGAAAGAATAGCAAATATGGCAGGCGACCAGCTTGGCTTAACAGTGAAATCTTCGGTGAGCTTAAACTCAAAAAGGAAGCTTACAAGATGTGGAAATTTGGACAGATAACTAGGGAGGAGTATAAAAATATTGCTAGAGCATGTAGGGGTGTAATCCAGAAGGCCAAGGGACAATTGGAGTTGCAGCTTGCAAGGGATGTGAAGGGTAACAAGAAGGGTTTCTACTGGTATTTTAGCAACAAGAAGGTCAGGGAAAGTGGGGGACCCTTACTGAATGAAGGAGGCAACATAATGACAGATGGTGTGAAAAAAGCTGAAGCATTCAATGCTTTTTTTGTCTGGGTCTTCACAGACAAGGTCAGCTCCCAGAATGCTGCACTGGGCAACACAGTATGGGGAGGAGGTGAGCAGCCCTCAGTGGTGAAAGAACAGGTTAAGGACTATTTAGAAAAGCTGGACTTACACAAGTCCATAGGTCCAGATCTAATGCATCCAAGGGTGTTGAGGAAATTAGATGATGTGATTGCAGAGCCATTGGCCATTATCTTTGAAAATTTGTGGCAATCAGGGGAGGTCCCGGACGATTGGAAAAAGGCAAATATAGTGCCCATATTTAAAAAAGGAAAGAAAGAGAACCCGGGAAACTACAGACCAGTCAGCCTCACTTCAGTCCCCAGCAAAATCATGGAACAGGTACTCAAGGAATCCATTTTCAAGCATTTGGAGGAGAGGAAGATGATCAGGAACCGTCAACATGGATTCACCAAGGGCAAGTCATGCCTGACCAACCTGAATGCCTTCTATGATGAGATAACTGGCTCTGTGGATATGGGGAAAGCAGTGGATGTGATATATCTTGATTTTAGCAAAGCTTTTGATATGGTCTCCCACAGTATTCTTGCCAGCAAATTAAAGAAGTATGGATTGGATGAATGGATTATAAGGTGGATAGAAAGTTGGCTAGATTATTTGGCTCAATGGGTAGTGACCAACGGCTCGATATCTAGTTGGCAGCTGGTATCAAGCTGAGTGCTCCAGGGGTCAGTCCTGGGGCTGGTTTTGTTCAACATCTTTATTAATGACCTGGATGATGGGATTGATTGCACCCTCAGCAAGTTCACAGATGACACTAAATTTGGGGGAGAGGTAGATACGCTGGAGGGTAGGGATGGGATCCAGAGTGACCTAGACAAATTGGAGGATTGGGCCAAAAGAAATCTAATGAGGTTCAACAAGGACAAGTGCAGAGTCCTGCATTTAGGAAGGAAGATTCCCATGCACCGCTACAGGCTGGGGACTGACTGGCTAAGCAACAGTTCTGCAGAAAAGGACCTGGGGATTACAGTGGATGAGAAGCTGGAAATGAGTCAGCAGTGTGCCCTTGTTGCCAAGGCCAAAGGCATATTGGGCTGTATTAGTAGGAGCATTGCAAGAAGATCGAGGGAAGTGATTATTCCCCTCTATTTGACACTGGTGAGGCCACACTTGGAGTATTGCATCCAGTTTTGGTCCCCCCACTACAGAAGGGATGTGGACAAATTGATTCATAGATTCATTGATTATAGGACTGGAAGGGACCTCGAGAGGTCATCGAGTCCAGTCCCCTGCCCGCATGGCAGGAAATCCAAATTGGAGAGAGTCCAGTGGAGGGCAACAAAAATGATTAGGGATCTGGGGCACATGACTGACGAGGAGAGGCTGAGGGAACTGGGGTTATTTAGTCTGCAGAAGAGAAGAGTGAGGGGGGATTTGATAGCAGCCTTCAACTACCCGAGAGGGGGTTCCAAAGAGGATGGAGCTAGGCTGTTCTCAGTGGTGGCAGATGACAGAACAAAGAGCAATGGTCTCAAGTTGCAACGGGGGAGGTCTGGGTTGGATATTAGTAAACACTATTTCACTAGGTGAAGCACTGGAATAGGTTACCTAGGGAGGTGGTAGAATCTCCATCCTTAGAGGTTTTAAAGGCCCGGCTTGACAAAGCCCTGGCTGGGATGATTTAGTTGGTATTTGTCCTGCTTTGAGCAGGGGATTGGACTAGATGACCTCCTGAGGTCTCTTCGAACCCTAATATTCTATGATTCTAAGACCAATAAACAGATTTCACCACTCAATAAACATCCCAGAAATCACCATCTCCCACATAGGAAGTCTTATAGGCCAAAATCCTTTCCAACCCTTCAGCCAGAGTTGGGGCCTTCACTTGACCAGAGTGTCATGTTCGTTTTCTGAATCAAAAGGAAGGTCACAGGTCAGTTCAGGCTCATCACTTTACATCAAAAGCCGCCCCCCCCCCGCCCACTCCCCCCCCATAGTCTCTGGAAAACCCAGCCTGAACCAGTATATCCAAACCCTTCTAGGGGATGGAAACTCTTTGGAGTTGTTTAGTCTCAGTGATTCACCTTAACAACAACTCCTCACCCCCAAACTGTTTTTTCATTCCTAGAGGAGCTGTGGTAACCCTCCCTCATGGAGTAGAACACAATTATACATAAGCCATTCATAAATTTAAAACAACAGCCTCCCAAAGATATTGCATGGGGTTGTAATATCTGTCAGAGCAACCGTATGTATTCTCTCTCCAGAGTCTCTTTTTGAGGACCCTAAAAGGCAGCGATGGGTAGAAGAGCCCATCCTCTCCTTATATTATCCACCCATTAGGCCTAATTTCCAACACATCACTTGTGGTCTATTAGGTCCTAGTCTCACACTGTTCTTGCTGATCAAGCAAGATTTTAAGAGTCCTTGAATTATATCAGCCTATTTGTTTGGCCTTAGTCTCTTTGTCTCCTTTTTGCTCCTTTTCTTATCAAAACTTTTGTTGCTATAAGTCAATGTGATATCTCATGAACTTTCATGTACTTCTCACACTGGACTTTACAATTAGGGTAAATTTGTAGGCCCAATTATTACAACATGACAAAGGGAGAACTAGGCGTGAGTGGGCAAAGATAATGGGACTGGGAGTGGGGGCAGTAATACTGGCACTGGGAATGTGGTTGGGGGTCTGGGAGCATGGAAGGGGTGACTAGGACTGTCTGGTCAATGAGACTGGAACTAGGATGGGAAGACTGAGGAGTGGAGACTGGGAGTGACTAAATGAGGAGACTGGAACTAGCTAGGAGAGGAGCCGTGGGTGGGAAAGAGACAGGAATAAGGGGATGGGCCAGAAGAGGTCAAGTTTGGTTGGGGGTGGCACTAGAGTAAGCTCCCCTCCAGAACCTGGAATGGAACTCAAAATTCCTGAATCTAACCCTTCCTTTGCTGTCAGCAAATAATCATGAAATCTATTGGTAAAGTGAATCTCATTTCTATCTACTGCTGATCTACATTGAGGATTACAACCTACTAGTACTATTGGTTACACCATTAGTTTAAGTATCAGGGGGTAGCCGTGTTAGTCTGTATCTACAAAAACAACAAGGAGTCTGGTGGCACCTTAAAGACTAACAGATTTATTTGGGCATAAGCTTTCGTGAGAAAAGCTTGTGAAGTAACTCCCTGCTCTCCATGTGTCAGTATATAATGCCTGCATCTGTAACTTTCACTCTATGCATCCGAAGAAGTGAGGTTTTTACTCACGAAAGCTTATGCCCAAATAAATCTGTTAGTCTTTAAGGTGCCACCAGACTCCTTGTTGTTTTTACCATTAGTTTAAGTGGCTGAGCTCTGTGTCATGGATCTCAAGGGTTCAGCTAGGGTCATCCTTAGGCATATGCAACATACGCGGCTGTGTAGGGCACCTGAAAATTTTGGGCACCCCTGGGTCTTCGTGTTCACCCTTTGCCTCTTCCTATCCCTGTTTTGACCCTTCCTGCAGGCTCCCACAGCTGGCTGCTGCAGGTTTGTGAGTCTTCCTCCAAGGGGATCTATACGGCTAAATGCAGTGCATTATGCAAGGGGATCTAGTAACTTAAAAGTGAAAAAGCCTTCCAGCCTTTCAGACCTATTAGCACAACATTGAAACTGTTAAAGAGCCATTCAAGTGGTAAGGAAGCCATTTAACAGGCATTTGCCAACTCCCAGGTATATACCGGCCGGCTCCAGGGTTTTGGCCGCCCCAAGCAGCCAAACAAAACAAAACAAAACAAAAAGAGCCGCGATCGTGATCTGCGGTGGCAATTTGGCGGGAGGTCCTTCGCTCCGAGCAGGAGTGAGGGACCATCCACCGAATTGCCGCCGAACAGCTGGACCTGCCGCCCCTCTCCAGAGTGGCCGCCCCAAGCACCCGCTTGGTAAGCAGGTGCCTGGAGCCGGCCCTGGGTATATACTGTCAGTTTCTGAATTTACTGACAAAACAGTTGTACATGACTGTAATATTTACTCAGAACATGTCAGCCTACAGGACCTTAGTTTAAAATTTGCTTTAAAAATATGTCATTAGTGTGTTGCTAAAGATGATAAAATCACATCTCTAAAAATCCTTACATAGATTTTTAGATGCACAATCTGAGTATTTATCTTTAGCCTTAAATGCTTGGATATTCAGACATATCATTTTTTAAATAAATCCTTCAAAGGGCCACCCTTATCTAAAATACACATTTTAATTTTAATTACTATAGTACAAAAAACTTGCTTCCAAAGTCTTCCTGTCCTTTTTGTCCATCTCTTTCTCCCTTCACCCCCCTTTTGAAAAGAGCCTTTAAAGGGACAACACCCCTTTTCTTCCAGATTGCTGGACAAACGAGTTTCCTTTTCTTTACTTCTGACTGTTTGATGAACTAGTTTTAAGAGAACCTACTAGCAAAATCAGTTCCTTAGTAAGATATAAAATCCTTTGTCATGCCTAAAATCTTTGAAAACATATTTTTTAAAGTTGGTGAAATGTCATAAACATGTCTATTGTTAAGGAGATCACACAAAGTAAATTAGTGTTCCCTTTTTCTAAAAGCAATGAACATTGTTATAAACACACTAAACCTCTGTGACTGATTAATTTAAAATAATGTCTTTGTTTCAGTGAGTTAAATATGTGATAATCTGAAATGATTACTTTATGAAGGCTTAAGAGGACATTTAAAATATAAAATCAGCTTAGAAATACTGATTAAGAAAATGTAAAACAGAGAAGAGCTGCATCATGTATTCCATAATATTTAATGTTGTATTCAGCAGGATAGCTGGCTTGTTCTTACTACAAAGTTTTTGCAAATAAATCTCTGACAAACTTCAGGGTATATCAAAAAACCCGCAACTGACATTTTTTATTCCCAAATTTAGCGCTTTTAATTAGGTACCTTCTGCATGTCCAGTCTTTACCTTCTGGCATGCAGTGGAAAACATGCTCCATTTTCTTTAGAAAGAAATTGCAGAAGAGTGGTTTTTACAAATGTCATTTGCTTCATTTGGGTTCAGGGATTTGGCTGGAAGGGGGTGAGCAACGTTGGGGAGGGAAGAGAGGAGGGAGACAGTGGGGAGAGGGCGACGCCTGGGCAGAGTGGGGATGGAGCCTGGGGCAGTGCAGGGATGGAGTATGGGCAGGGCCACAGGCAAAAGAGGTGGGCTGGGGAGCTAGTCTCCCCAAGTGGCAGCTTCACCTATGGCCCATGACAGCAGGTAAGAGTGGGTCGGCTCCCGCACACCCAGCATGCACTGCAGTGTCCTTAGGCAGGGGCCGTATTCACACAGTCAAATGTATTGGTGCCGTGAGTTCTGCCTGAGGGAGAGGGTATGGGCATCTCTGCAGGGAACTGGGCTTCTCCGCCGCCGTGAGGCGGGCCAGGCAGCTCGGTATCCTTTGCTGCTTCGTCCCTCCCTCCCACGGGCTGCGAGCCCAGGCTGCTGTCGGGCATAGGGCCACCAGTTTAATAATACTGTGTAGGGCTCCATAAATCCTTAGGATGGCCCTGGGTTCAGCCCTGCTGTTGACCCGGGTGGGTTGCAAAATAATGTCACAGGATGGAATTTCTGTTTCTTCTGGGCTTTTTTAAAAACCGAGGAAATTATACACACTCACACAATCTTAAAAGAATATTATTAAGGTTCCAAAGTTAAGCATTCAATAGTTGTCAGAAAATAGATTGCCCGTGTAACCTTAATTTGGCCTCCTATTGTGTATGCATTATGAGACAGTCTTTAATTATTTCTCATGCATGAGCAATGTATAGTTATATTGCTGCCTTGCATGCTCTCCAGACTTGCACAGTCTTTCTTCCGATGTCCCACTTCGAACAATATATTTGAAGATGCTGGGGTGAAATCCTTGCCCCACTGAAGTCTATGGCAACATTCCCATTGACTTTAATGGAGCCAAGATTTCACCCCAGGTCCCAGAAAACAAATATATGAGCTTCTCTCGTTTGAAAGGAAAAGAATGAATCTGGAATATTTTCCTTCAGAATTGAAAGACTTAACTTTTATTGTGTAAGGTTCAGATTAGATCTTTATAAGAGTGACAAATCTATCATTTTGGTTGTGGTTGTAGATTGACTAAACTCTTTTGTGTGTGTGTGTTCAGGCTGTGGGTAGGTATCTCTTGTAATTCCAAGTATGAGACAAAGCTATAATCAGGGTACTGTAACTACAGTCATTTTGTTACTCCCTCCTGGTTCTCAATGGGCGGCTAATAACTATTTTTATGCTGTATATCTACGCTCAGCTTTATTAAAGTGCAGAACTATCGGGAGTAAAATTGTGCTTGGATCTTTTCTACTCTCAGGAAGAAGTTACCAAGCATTGAAAGAATAAGTGATAGCTACACACTATGATTTACAGAATTTGTTCCTAGCATTCAGTTCTACTAAACTTGTCAGAATATTCTCAGTCTTGATGCCTCATTTCTACTGCAAGAATTCAGGAATGCTTAAAAATGCATTTTGAAATGTTCATATTCTGTCTGACATGTTATGGAGACATCTGTTTACCTTAGAAACACAATTCATGGGCACTCAGCGTCAACTGAATTTCTGTTGAAGCTGTAAGTTAGCGTCTCAGTGCTTTGGGATTCAGCTGACAGAAGAGTTTTCTGTCACTTTGTTCCTTCTCCACATGTTTTCAAGTCTGAAGCAACATACAATGTGTGACAAAAGTTCCTCCTCTATCTTGTTGGGTCCTGCGCCCATTGGCAGATTTTCTTGCCTCAGAGATTCACCATGTGGGTTGGGGAACAGCCCAGAGACCTTCCCCTCTGGAAGAACCCACAGTCCAGGTCAATTGGGAGGTTTGAGGGGAACCCATGCCCGCCCTCTACTCCGGGTTCCAGCCCAGGGCCCTGTGGACTGCAGCTGTCTATAGTGCCTCCTGTAACAGCTGCATGACAGCTACAACTCCCTGGAATACTTCCCCATGGCCTCCTCCAAACACCTTCCTTATTCTCACCACAGGACCTTCCTCCTGGTGTCTGATAACACTTGTGCTCCTCAGTCCTCCAGCAGCACACCCTCACCCTCTCACTCTCCCTCTCAGCTCCTTGTGCCTCTTGCTCCCAGCTCCTCCCACTCACATCACAAACTGAAGTGAGCTCCTTTTAAAACCCAAGTGCCCTGATTAGCCTGCCTTACTTGATTCTAGCAGCTTCTTCTTAATTGGCTCCAGGTGTCCTAATTAGCCTGCCTACCTTAACTGGTTCTAGCAGGTTCCTGATTACTCTAGTGCAGCCCCTGCTCTGGTCACTCAAGGAACAGAAAACTACTCATCCAGTGACCAGTATATTTGCACTCTACCAGACTCCTGTACCCCACTGGTCTGGGTCTGTCACATATGTTATACATGATTAATCCCTGCATCATTTTATCCCCAGTTAAAAACATGCTATTTGCAAGAGGGATACAAGGCACAGCACACAAGATAAATATTTGTGACTGATTGATTTTATACCATTCTTAATGTGGAATGAATGCAAGGTAGTGTGGGCACTTGCCACTCAATGATTTTGCTCAGTCTTAATTGGGCAGTACTTATATTATTGGCAGCAGTGTTCTCCAACCTTTTTATACACAAGATCACTTTTTGAATTTAAGTGAAACCTCACCCCTTCCCTGAGGCCCCACCCCTTACCCAAAGCCCTGCTCTGCTCACTTCATTTGCTTGCTCTCCCCCACCCTCACCCTCTTTCACCAGGCTGGTGCAGAGAGTTGGGGTTCGGGAGGGGGTACAGGCTCTGGGCTGGGGCTGAGGGCTTTGGAGTGTGTGTGGGGGCTCTGAGCTGAGCCTGGGGCAGGGGGTTGGGGTGCAGGAGGGTGAGGGGTGCAAGCTCTGGGAGGGATTTTGGGTGCAAAAGGGGGCTCCAGGCTGGGGCACAGTATTAGGGTATAGGAAGGGGTACGGGATGCTGGCTCTGGGAGGGGGCTCAGGGCTGGGGCAGGGGCTTGGGGTGCAGGAGGGTGTTTGAGGTGCAGGAGGGGGTATGGGGTGCTGGCTCTGGGAGGGGGATCAGGGTTGGAGGTTGAGGTGCAGGCTCCTGCCGGGGGGCACGTACCTCGGGCGGCTCCCGGTTGGTGGCGCAGTGGGGCTAAAGCAGGCTCCCTGCCTGCCCCAGCCCCAAGTCACTCTTGGAAGTGGTCAAGGCACCCCTGCAGCCCTTTAAGGGTGGGTATGTGGCTCAGAGTGCTGCCCCTCTCTCCAGATACCACCCCCGCAGCTCCCATTGGCCGCAGCTCCCCATTCCTGGCCAATAGGAGCTGCAGGGGTGATGCTTGCAGGCAGCAGCAGTGCGTGGAGACCCCTTGCCCTCCCCCCCCCGCCTGGGCTCCAGGGGCATGCTGGCCACTTCTGGGAGTGGTGTGGGGCTGTGGCAGCCCCGCTGTGCCGCTGCAGCCGGAGATCGTAATCGACTGGGAAAGTCTCCAGGATTGACCAGTCGATCACAATCGACCAGTTGGTGACCACTGATTTAAAGCATGTCATGAAAGTACGTACCTACTTTTTCACTAACAAGATGCTCTGCACAAAAGTCTTTTCTTTTCTTTTCTTTTCTTTTCTTTTCTTTTCTTTTCTTAACAGGTATGTTAGTTATCCTCTTATTTATTTAATAATAATCATGCAGTCCAGCATGTGGACAGCATTTTCTGGTTTCTGCCCTGGCACTGTTATACTCACAAAAGTTGCTCTATATTTTTTTTATTCAATAAGTAACCCAGTTTCAGATCAACTTACAATTTATAATCTCTCTTGTTAACTAATAAATACGTTCCAGCTGTTTTTGAAGGGGTCTTAAGCAGATCAAGAGCAAGGGCACTGTAGATGGAAGTAATGTGTTTTGCTATTAATCTAGTTAACATCCTATAAAATCCAGTCTCTTTCATCACTCAGTGGGTATGCTTATTCTTTGTTGCTGTAAGTTCTTTTAAAGTGTCTGTCATCAAGTATAGTTTATTAAAGATTTGGTGCCTTGGGCAATACAAACTAACTGGTTCCTTAGCACTGTAACAATGTATAAAGGACACTACACAGCCAGAAAACTAAGGGACAGATCCACCACTGGTTTAAATAATTATAGCTCTGTAGATGTCAGCTAAGCTGTGTCACTTTACACATGTTGAGAATCTCGCCCCAAAACTAAAAATAATTCTATGATAAAATTAGCATACATTAAGGACTTTAAGTTTCATTCATAGATTTTAAGGCCAGAAAGGATCATTGGACAGTCTAGTCTGACCTCCTGTATAACACATGTTCACTCAGTGATCCCAGTATTGAGCCCATAACTTGTGTTTGATTAAAGTATATTTTTCAGACACCCAGTCTTGATCTTAAAGACATAAAGAGATGGAGAATCCACCACTTCACTTAGGAGTTTCTTCCAATGGTTCATCACAGTCACTGTTAAAAATCTGGGCCTTATTTATAATTTAACTTTGCCTGTCTTTAACTTGCAGTCATTGAAAATGCTGTTGAGTGATGGAATACTGCAAAATGACCATTTCTTCCGGCCATTCCTGAGAGCAAAGCAATAACGGATTCTTCAGCCACTGTCGTAACTGTTACAGAGACTCTGGAATTGAGTGAAAAAGTTTTGTGCTGCTCCCAGAGGTATGTAAAATATTCACAGTGAAATTCAGAAATGCACCAAGCATTTTCACATTTCATTGTGAATTTGAATTTGGTTCTGTTTTTATTACACCTCAGTCCTGCAAACCTTTGCACCTGTATGTTTAAAGTGACTAGTGATTTTGGGTGCCTCCATTTTTTGGTGCTCAACTTGAGATGACATCTTAAAGAGGCCTGACTTTTAGAAACTGCTGAGAAAATCAGTCCCCTTTAAAGTGTCTCAAATTATGCACCTAAAATAGCAAGTCACTTATGAAAATATAGGTCTTAAGCAGGCGGGTAATTTTACTCATGTAGTAGTCCAGTAAGAAGTCAAAAGGGCTACTCATATGAGTAAAGAGAATCACATGCTTAAGTATTTGAAGACTCAGGCCTAAAAATAGGCTGTGAAAACATGTACAATTATTGTTTATTATTTATACTGAAAGTCGTGCCCAAAATATGTTATGTGCTTTCTTAACAAAGAGGAAGACGCTGTTGCTGCCTGAAAGAGTTTACAATCTAAGACAGGCAAAATAGACAAATCAAACAATCAAGACAAACTAGAGATAAACAACATACAAGAAATATTTGCAGTGATGTTAGATATATTTCTTATGTGTTACTTTCCCTTCTCCTTTCTGCCTTAATCGCTCCTCCCGCCTTCTGTCCAGGTGCTCTCTGGTGCCTGCTTTGACATGGTTGCCCGCATGTGCCTGACTTCCATTCTGCCCAACTCATGTCATAGCTTCAAGCTCAGCATGAGAATCTACGGGAGAGTAGCAACCAGTCAGATGATGGCCATTTCAAAGAAAGTGCCCAAAGAAAGTCAAGTGGGGCAAGGGCAAAGGTCCATATAGCTCTACCTGCAGTCACTGATCATTTCTTTTGCTTGCTCTTTCTCACATACACTCCAAAATCAACAGTATTTGGTTTTCAAGTCTTTTCACAGACAGGTGACCGTTTTCATAGAATTTTGCAAAACTAAGAAACCCCCACAAACAAACAGCAATCTTGCCCAGCAGCTAGAAAGGCTGGGAGAGCTCATTTTGTGACATTTTAGAACTCAATTGAAATGCACCCTTTCTAGATTCAGAACAGCATAGGCCTTCAGACATTTGAAGTTCATCTCTTATTTGGCTGTTGCAAAACATGAATTCTAGGCTTGGCTGCTGTGTTTAAGAAATAAAAATTCCCTTGCTAGTCCCAGAAGCAAAGCAAACAGGCATCCTCATTGTTTGGATAGTGCAAGCTTCCATTTAGTTAGGAACAGATGCTTTTAAAATAACAGTTTTCTTGAAAAACAGCAATTTAAATTAAGGACAAAATGGTTATTGCAAGTCAGTTTTCCAAACTCTCTACCTCAGAGTCAGACTTTATAAAACTCAAAACGCCATGAGACTCTCCAATCCCTGCTATCTAGAACTAAACTTCCCTAAGAGCCATGCTCTCCATCATGAAGGAGTGCAGAATGATATTCTTAACTGAGGAATGTCTTTCCCAAGTCAAATTAGGGGAAGCTTATTATTATTATTCATTAGCTAGAGAAATTTAAGTGTAGACTGTTTCCATTGTGTTTTGGGGATCCGATTACTTGAAATTTTGTTTCTGATCCAGGGGATAAACAAATAGGAGTCTGTGACAGACTGTACCCTTATGATCGCCACTTTTACAAGATTATGATAAATTTTGTACAAACTGTGCCTTGTGAGGTATCCGTTGAAAACTCATAATCTACTGAACTTTATTGTCCTGGCAAAATGTGTGTAGCAACATTGTATGTAAAGTTATTTTTACTGTTTGAAATTGCTGAGACATGCTTCAAATTTAGAAAAGCAGCCAAAAGCAGTTCCTCAGAGACAAAAGGTTAGCCAGCACCTTAGCCAGGTATCAACATCACCCGGGTAAGCTGCCATTCTTTGGCAGGAAGAAGGATGTGAATGAGAAATTTACATTTTCACCTACCTGCAGGTACTATACCCTGACTTTGGGTCTGCAAACAAAGTCAGTCTTGAGTGCCCATTTAACATTTTTTTTCTAACAAGCATCTTTACATTGCTTTACGTGCATGGGGAGAGAGCCACAAGCTCATCTCATTGACCTGCTTCAAATCCCTCCTGAAAACGCTCATCTGCTGGGACACCTACAAAATGCTCAGCAATGATCAGGCAGCTGGTGTGCTGAGACCACAGCTTTGCATACAGATCGGTGGTGTCGCATTGTTACTTTGCATTCTCTGTGGCTCTCTGTTTTAGACACCTGTTGTCTATTGTTTTATACTTAAATTATAAACTCTCTTGGGCAGGGCCCGTCTCTTTTGTTCTATGTCTACATGGTGCCTAGCACAATGAGGCCCTAGCTTCTTAGTGCTCTCACCATACAAATAATAGATAACAATAATTAATAAGCATGTCTATAATTTCTGTCCATCTTTTTCTCTAAATTACCTTGTCTTCATGCTGAGGGCAGAGATTACGTCCAGGACCCTGGCCTTTTTTCCTGCTTTCCAGAATAGGGCTGAGTCTCTTTGCAAGAGATAAGTTGCTGTTTAAAAGCATCATTACATGCTTTGTTAACTATGATGTGGCTGTAGAGTAAACCCACTTGCAATTTGTCATATTCGGAGCCTGGAGGCAAATTAAAAAGAGAAATGCCCCATGATGAGACTGAAGTCACTGAGAAGAGACAGAAAATTGAAATGTTTTCTAAACTGCAGAGACAAGTTCAGAGTGGCATTCACACAAGTGGCTGGAATAATCTCCGCCATCATTATATGCTAAACTTATTCGATCTGCCCTGGCAAGAAACTACTTATGTTTTCTTCACAGCATTCAAATCTAATGCCACACACACACTACATACATCTCACTTATCTGGTGATCTGCACTGAGTAAGCACACTGAGGGACAGTGGTGTGGGGGACAGCTATCAGTGGGCAGACACTGATACAGGAAAAACATGCTTCCATGAGATCTGAAACAGACTTCATAAACACCAGGAAATAAATCCTGCCCAAATCTCCATTGCTCCCATTGGAATGGTTCAGTGGAATGGCTGTGAATTGAACTCAGAGTTTTGTGTCCTCTATATAAGTCTGTCCCATGAAGGGGTGACCTAGCCCTTACTTATGCAGCTAGGATTTCCAAAGGAGTCTAAGGGTATTAGGTACTCAACTCCCATTGAACTTCAATGAGATTTAGATGCATAATTCCCTTTGGCTCTTTTTATTAAATCCCAACCATTTTATGTTGTTATGGCTAGACTCTCTCACCTGGCTGATCTATGTTTGCTGCACAATAGAAGGTGGGAGTGGGAGGCAGGGTACAGGTGGCTCTCTGATCCTGAAAACTGGGTCAACCCACACATAATCTAGAGCAACCTTAAGGCTGCCCTAAATTGTGTTCAAATGCCCATGCCCCTCAGGGACCTTTCCAGCAGCTGGAACACAGCTGGGAGAGAATGGGGTGGCAGAAAGCCACTATGCCATCTCTGTGCCACCCAGGGATTTCCTAGTAGCCTATTAAGTTGAGTTTATAGACTCTGTGTGGTGCTGAAGTGTATAGTGTTGGTCTTATGCATCTGGCACTGCACAAAGGCTATCAGTCATTAAAATAAAGCTAGGCCCAAAAGGATGGCTGGGAAAGAAACAGAACAAAAGAAAGGCAAAGAAAAAAATTACTCAAACAGGATTAGCTAATGAAGATGAGTACACATGTTACATAGCTCTGTGATTAGAACCTTCATTACAAGTGCGTTATCAAAGGTAACAAAATATATCACCTAGTTGTGCTCTCTGACAGGACAATTCCCCTCAGAGAATTACTCCCCCTGACTTGTGCTCCATCTCCCTTGATAAGCATAATTTTCACTAAATGCTGTGTATAAATATATGACACACAAATCCAATATATATATTACAAGAACAGTATATATTACAGTACAAGAACTTTATTAAGGTTGCAAAGTCAAGCCCTCAAAAGTAAGGAAAAGCCAGAATGAAGGTTACCTCTGCAACCTTAATTTAGCTACCAAAAGCTAACAAGGCTCTACTGCGCATGTGAGAACTGCATTTTTTCAGAAGTTTATAACTTCAGCCAGTTTTTCCTGGGGATGGCAAAAGACACTTCCCAGACACTAGGACAATCCCTGTGCCAAATTTCAAATTCCTGGTCTAAAGTATGCTGGTGCTAGAGTTTCTCAATGAAGCAGTTAACCTTAACTGGGCAAATGTAACTATGGGTGCACCACTTATAATCCATAAGTGCACAGACGACCTTAATTCTGTCACTTCCTAACTTTTAAGTGCTGGTCTTTGCAACCTAAATGCACTTGTAGTTTTTGTGTGTGTAATATATACAAACTTCAATGTCGCTTTTCATGTTTTGGGGCAATTAAGCTTTATTACAAGAGTTTTTCTATAAATTTCCTGAAGACTTGATAGATGCTGAATGCAACAAAGTAACGTCCTTTTAGAAATGAGTATAGAAGAAACATAGCCCTGACTGTCAATCTGGTGTCACTACTGACTGCATTTTAATTTGACATTTCCAACCTGCATGGCTCATAAAAAGCAGTGAACAACAAGCCATGAGAGTAAGAAAAACAAAACAGATGCCTTTCTGACTTGCCATAATAGAACTGGAGTTATTTCAGTAACAGCTGGAACTAACTGGATTTGCTTTCCTTGGAACCTAAAAATATATGTCTCTCCATGGTCTCAAAAAAAGAAATTAAATTGAGGCAGAAGACAACCGAGAGCAGGAGAGACTGTAGCTGTCTAGTTGTTATGGGCTAGATTTGTGGTCTGTTTTTTGTGGGCTACCCAGAGACAAAGAGCCACTACATCCCTTATTGGGCAGAGCTTTGGCTCCACCCTAAAACATACCTGCCATCATAGCTTTACCTTAGTTATGGACTGGGTGCAGCTTACTATCTCCCCAGAGCTGCTCAGAGACTGGATCTCAGTCTTCTTAACGGGCCACCCCAGGGCAGCACTGGAACCTACTTTCCCTTGCTCAGGACAGGTCATCTAGTCACAATGTAGCCCTATATTATTTGGGATGACCATGCTGTTTAGTGTGGATTTCTGGTTAAACCAAGACCACCAGTGTTCAGTGAGAGGAGTGAAGAGGCAGTAGATGTGTTTAAGCTCATACTTAATCCGTGGTTTCTATAAAGCTGGTTGAAAGTCTACCCTAAGTCACAGGGGAAATGAATTTCATGAGCTCAGCTTGCTCCCCCATGGACATACACCTGTGCCATGTAAATTGGTGTAATTGGGAGCTTGCACTGGAGAGGCACTGAACAGAATAGGAAGAAATTTGCTAGGGAAGGCTGGGGAGGGGGGTGGAAAAAGTTCAGAGGGAACTTTCACAAGGACTGCTTGCACTACTAACTCTCTTTCTCTCTTACACATAGAGATAGATATGCACACAAAAAATGAGAGCAATAGAAAAATAAATATTCAGCGTTTCTGTTTGTAAAAGCCTGATGCTGGAGGTTCTGTAGACCTGCACAGCTGAATCATTATAGACCAGTGCCTTTAATTGTGATTGGTGATCAGATGAAAAGCAGTTTAGTCTTCTGCTGAATCCTTAATTTCAGCAAGAACTTATCAATGTTAGGTTAATTTGCTAATTAGATGCTAATTCTTTCTCTCCGGATAAAACATGGCTGCCAAAGAAGAGGCTGATATTTTGTCTATGTATGTACAGTGCCTCATGTACTTGCACCCCTGCTGATTTCTGACCTATCCCACAGAGCCTGCTGCCCATACATTTCTATTTGATGACTCTGACACACCCTGACTTTCCTCCTCCAGAAAGTGGCACTGACTAGGAAGTGGGAAAAGAAACTTGTTGTACTTTTTGGCAAAGTGTATGAATACTGCAAAGATAATTGTGCTAAGTGAGTGACTCAGCAGCATGAAAAGAAAATAATTGACTATTTATATTTCTTTGGTCTGTAACATCATATACACAGAATTGCAGTATGAATGGTGAACATGGATTTCTAACGTAAGTAGTGATAGGCCCAAACAATAACATTTGCAACTGCAGTTCAACCTCCCCCAAAACTGTGAAATTTGAGCCGTTATCATGTAGGATCTGGCTTCAGATTGCAAGCCCCTCCCTAATAATGTAACCCATAGGTCTAAATAAAATCAATATAAAATCAGTACAGAGTTTCTCCAGAGTTAGAGGGTGACCAGAATTGTTCCTGATTATTAATAACCCTGTAATATCTGTTGACAGAACAGAGGGCTTCTTAGACTGAGGATACACTTACTAAAGTCAGAAGGGACCATCATGATCATCCAGTCTGACCTCCTGCACATTGCAGGCCACAGAACCTCACCCACCCACACCTATAATAGACCTCTAACCTCTGGCTGAGTTACTGAAGTCTTCAAATCATGCTTTAAAGACTTCAAGTTACAGAGAATCCATCATTTACACTAGCTTAAACCTGCAAGTGACCCCATGCCCCATGCTCCAGCATCTCAGCCAATCTGACCCAGAGGGAAATTCCTTCCCGACCCCAAATATGGTGATCAGTTAGACTCTGAACTTGTGAGCAAGACTCACCAGCCAGCCACCTGGGAAAGAATTCTCTGTAGTAAATCAGAGCCCTCCCCATCTGTCGTCCCATCTACAGCTGTTGGGGATTTTTGCTACTGGTAGTTGCTGATGGGCCACAAGCCAAGGCAGTGCTCTCATACCAGCTCCTCCATAAACCTATCAAGCTCAGGCTTCAAGCCAGTTAGGTTTTTTTGCCCCCACTGCTCCCCTTGGAAGGCTGTTCCAGAACTTCACTCCTTTGATGGTTAAAAGCCTTCACCTAATTTCAAGTCTAAACTTGTTGATGGCCAGTTTATATGTATTTGTTCTGGGGTCCACATTGATGCTTAACTTAAATACGGTAACTCCTCTTCCTCCCTGGTGTTTATCCCTTTAATGTATTTATACAATAATCTCTCCTCATATCTCTCAATCATATTTCCCTTTAGCCTTCTATTGATTAGACTAAACAAGCCAAGCTCTTTGAGTCTTTTCTCATAAGATAGGTTTTCCATTCCTCAGATCATCCTAGTAGCTCTTTTCTACACCTGTTACAGTTTGAATTAATCTTTCTTAAACATGGGAAACCAGAATTGCACACAGTGTTCCAGCTGAGGTCTCACCAGTGCCTTGTATAACAGTACACTTCCTTGTCTCTACTGGAAATACCTTGCCTGATACATCCTAGACAGCATTAGCCTTTTCACGGCCACATCACACTAATGGTTCATAGTCATCCTGTGATCAACCAATACACTCAGGTCTTTCTCCTCCACTGTCACTTTCAATTGGTACATCCCCAACTTATAGCAACAATCTTGTTGTTAGTCCCTAAATGCATAACCTTGCACTTTGCACTATTAAATATCATTCCATTTCTATTACTCCAGTTTACAAAGTCATCCAGATCTTCTTGTATAGTATTCTGGTCCTCCTCAGTGTTAATACCTCCCAATTTTGTGTCATCTGCAAATCTTATTAGCACATTCCCACTTTTCGTGCCAAGGTCAGTAATAAAAATGTTAAAAAGGTTGGTCCCAAGACTGATCCCTGAGGAACTCCACTAGTAACCTCCCTCTATCCCAACAGTTCGCCTTTCAGTATGACCTCATGTAGTCTTCCTTTTAACCAGTTCCTTATCCACCTTTCAGTTCTCATATTAATCCCCATCTTCTCCAATTTAACTAATAATTTCTCATGTGGAACTGTATCAAATGCCTTACTGAACTCCAGGTAGATTAGATCTACTGCATTTCCTTTGTCTAAAAATTCAGTTATCTTCTCAAAGAAAGATATTAGTAACTTTATTATCACCTCTTGAATACAACAACTGAAACAATTGTAGAAAAATGTACAATTACTTTCTATCATTTTTGGTTATGTCTACACTATGCAGCTTTTAGCGACATGGCTGTGCCGCTAAAAGGCGCGCAGTATAGCCGCTCTTCGTCAGCAGGAGAGAGCTCTTCCACTCAGCACCCACCATTTTTTTTCCCGTGGGTGCTCCAGTCCCAGAGCACCCACGGAGTTGACACTTATGCTCTCATGCCCCCCCACTCCCCCACAAACTCCGCCTGTGCTTGGAAGTTGAAATCACTGAGGATGAGCAAGGGGGATTGTGAGGAGAGGGAGCCAGGAATCAAAATTGGAGAGGAAGGCTTAGGGGGAGAAATTTGGGTGTATGGTAGATGACTGCAACATAGACAGGGAGAGGAGAGAAGAGTCTGATGCAGTGCTGTTCAAAAGAGGAGAAGGAGTGGTAAGAGGGAAGGGTTGGAAACAGCACGAAAAGAGAGGCAAAGCCCCAAAAAGCATTGTGTAGCATCAGTGTATCTTTAAAAGCCTACTAATGTACTCATCTGCAAGGTTAAAAAAATTAAGAAAAATAATATTCTCCCAAAGATAATTTCTTAGCCTATTGTCACACTTCTGTAAAGATTACAGCTTTTGAATATATTTTATGATGTATATTTCACCCCTCTGAAATAGTGTGCTATGCTGGAAATATGAAGATCAGTTAATATTTTCATGTTTTGATCATAAGGCAATCTTGGGAAACTCTCTCTCATGGATTTCCCATGACAAACCATGCTTCAGCGACTCTCTCCTTAAGATGTTATCTGAAGTCCTACAATATTTAAATGAAACCCCAATTGCAATGTGCAGCTCCAAAAAATAAAAGGGACATGGGAAAAAATTGTTGATTCTTTTTTTCCATACCAAGTTGCAGTGGTAGATTTTTATGACGTATGGAGACTTCAAATCCATCTGAATTTTTCACAGGATAAATATTATTGCTTTTCATTGCAATAAATAAAGGGAAACCTGTGTGAAATTCCAGGGAGAAAAAATGTTTGGATTGCTAATCCAACATGAGATCCTTTTGTGGATTATATGAGTAAGAAACTAATGCACCATTGTACTAAAGAAAAAAGACTGAGTGACTATTAGGCTGATAAACAGTTTCAGATTTTCTGGTATACATTTTAATCCCTTGTCAGTGACAACAGTTAGTGGCTCATGCCCCATCCATTCCATACCAATTAAGAATGGAAAAGAGTTGGAATTCTACCCAAAGGTAAATTAAAGTAGTGGAAGGGGACTCTGAGACACATTCCTCACAATTCTTAGGAAGACATGGTGACATCTTCAGCCCCACCGCACCGCTTTGCTCCTGATAAAAGGGCTGGAGTGGTCCAGGGCTCTAAAAGCTCTGGTTCTCTCTGGAGAGGATTCTCCAGAGGTACTGTGGAAGACAGCCATAAGGCTGACTTTTGAGGATCCCTTACAAGTCCAGGTTTAGGGGGGATGTTGGAGTGGAATTCCGGCATGTTGGGGGAGGGGCTGCAGCATGCAGTGCTGTGGAGATTCTGGGAAGAGCTGCAGCTCCTAGGGCAGCCTGGAGATGCTCTTTTAACTTATACATGCCCCCAGGGCTCTCTCGGTTTCAGTGGGAGGTCTCTCCTGCTCCTGGATCAGCCAAGAATTGAGAGGACACAAAGGTGGCTTAAAGCCGCCTTATCCCCCTGGGCTGTGAGTTCTGTGCTGTGGCAATGAGCCATGCCAGGGGTGAAATACTGGCCCCACTGAAGTCAGTGGGAGGCTTAACTTCGATGGAGCCAGAATTTCATCCTTAGAGTGTTTTAGAGTGGAAATTCACAGTAGAATTATTAATACTTGGAACAGCATTAACTACCCTGCCATGGCTTCCCCAGACCATTGGGAGAGGGTCGTGTGTGGCTTCTGTCCAAACTATGCCTTGAAAATATACAAATAGATGTGTTTCTAAATACCTGGCTACTCAGTGTCTGCTGGCTGGCTCTGTCAGCTAATACAGATTCTGTGGTGACTGTAGGTTCTAAAAAAAGAAGAACAGGAGTACTTGTGGCACCTTAGAGACTAACAAATTTATTAGAGCATAAGCTTTCGTGGACTACAGCCCACTTCTTCGGATGCATATAGGTTCTAATAAATTCAAATTGCCTTTTCAACTTTTCTGACTATTAATTACATTATTTTCCTAAATGTAGTATTATTATTTTAGTGTTAATTGCATTGTATATCTTATCATATCATTTGGCGTGTTTAATATTATTTATACTGTAGTAATATTATTATTCATTGTCATTTATTACTGTTAATAATTTGGGGCCAAATTCTTTTCTGTTACTCTAGGTTAAATAGAGAGTAACTTACAGTCACTGAGTTATTGCTGTAAAAAGTGTTATGGGCTGCAAAAATGGGGGATTGGCTTACATCTTGGATGAATTTTTTGAACTCATGGATGGATATTTTGTCCAAGCCATGTATTTGTCAATTTCAGTTTAGATCCTACTGGAGGCCACTGAATGTGGATTCTCCAGCATTGACAGTTTTTAAATCAAGATTGGATGCTTTCCTAAATGATATGTTCTAGGAATTATTTTGGGGAAGTTGTCTGGCCTGCATAGTGCAGGAGGTTAGACTAGATCAGTGGTTTTCAAACTTTTTTTCTGGGGACCCAGCTGAACAAAATTGTTGATGCCGTGACCCAGTGGAGCTGAGGATGAGGGGTTTGGGGTGTGGGAGGGGCTCAGGGATGGGGCAGAGAGATGGGGTGTGAGGGAGCGGGGGGCGGGGGCAGGGGGTTGGGGGGGGGGAGGGGGTCAGGACTCGGGGCTGGGGGTGCAGGCTCTGGGATGGGGCTGGGGATGAGGGGTTTGACCAGAGCGACCCAGTGCATTATATGCCATGATTCAGTACTGGGTTGCGACCCAGGGTTTGAAAAACACTTGACTAAATGATCACAATGGTCCCTTCTTCAGGCTGTGGACTCTATGAACTTTTATAAGCTTGGTCTGTTTTGTAATTTTCTGTGGGTGCTCCATGGGAGGGATGCTGTTTCTGAAATTGCCTTTGAATGTTTTGTTCTTGGTATTTTATATTATTTTCTACCATTAACTTTTTGTTTGCACGTTCAACAAAAAGAAAATTCTTCAACATATGTGTAGACAGCAATAGAAGTTTTTAAATGGTATTGCTCTGTATGACTGAGGCACCAATTGCTAAGCATGGTACTTTTAATTTTTTTGAATGAGTTCTGTGGGAAACTATATATGATCAGATAAGGCTTTATAAACCCGAAGATATAAACTTGGTTTCTTGCCCATTGTATGTTTTCTTTCCCCTTTGCAGTTGTCTGATTTTTTTAATCACTTCCCGTCTCACTTTCTGCCTTCCAGAATAAATGTTCTGTACTTTTTCTTCTTAATTGTTGTCAAGTTTCTTTTCCTTTTGCATAATTTATGAGGGTCTGGCTAGAAGGATTGGGCTCCAACTATAGACCATTGGCCAAGATTTTCAACAGGGGCTAAGGATTTGGGGTTCTCAATCTGAGACACCTTAAAGGGACTTGATTTACAGCAAGTGCTTAGATCCAGCGCTCTGAAAATGCTTTACGGCATCTCAGATTGGGCACCCAAATATTGAGGTGTTGGCCTTAGTGTTCACAGTTTGCTCAAGGCATGCAGATTGATTCCTCTCACTGTGTCAAATCAATGTTCAGATACTGTAGTATAGATAAGTAAATACCCTTTGAAAAACAGGAGCTGGCATTTTGAAAATACTGTGGTTGTTCTAGTCCAACAAGCTGAATCCATCAGTAGACTATATGCCTGACAACTTGGAGGACAGCAACCTGGCTCCATTTTGATTTCAGAAAATTGCAATATACTGCAGTAATATTTTGTTGTGTATCCCTTCCTCCTGTCTCCATTCACTGATCAGTTTAGGGGATAGATCTCAAGCAAGCAAATTAATTTTTAACTCTTCTAGTGTAACTGCAGATGGCCTGGGTGAAATCCTGGCCACATTGAAGTCCATGGCAAAAGTCCCATTGACTTCAGGAGCGCATCCTAAGAGCTTGAGACACTTTTTAGAACTCTTAATAATTTTATGGTTTTCCCTACGTAAACACGGCACATATTTTTAGTCTAGATTATTTTTATTTCAGGTAGAAGAAATAGGAGAGAGCAAGAACACAATAACTCACTAGATAACATTTCTTCTTTAACATTCTGAATTGGAACGAGAACACAGAATGTCAGCTACCTCAGCCAAAGGCAGGAAATCACCTTTCTATTTATTGGTGTAGTACACTGAAAAGAGAATGGCACGATCCCCTTTCAGCTATAGCGTTATACACATGCTGTATTTCATAGCTTCTAAGATCAGAAGGGACCACTGTGATCTCCTTTACAACACAGGCTATAGAACTTCCCCAAAATAATTCCTAGAGCATATCTTTTAGAAAAACATCCAATCTTGATTTAGAGGTTGTCAGTGATGGAGAATTGCTAAGCTGTTGCAATGATTAATTAAGCTATTTCCCTCAGATATATCTTACTGTAGCACTGAGTTCCTCAGGTTAATTATATAGGGCCAAATATGCATGCACTCCCTGTCTCCTTTCTGTGCTCCTGTTTATTGGGCAGCTAGCGAATGTGAGAGTGCTAATATTTATCATGATTCTACATCCTATTCTTCACACAGGCTAACATCTTTGCTTTTTGAATTGCTGCCATACAATAATCAGGTATTTTCACTGAGGTGGAGGGTGGAGGGCTGGGAAGACAGGCTAAAGATCCCTTGCATTATATTATGACATTTCACAAATAGGAGTATAGATCCTGAGAAGCATCAAAGATCCATAACTGCCACCGAGGTCAAGAGGAGTTGCAGGTTCTCAGTACCTCATTGGATCAAACCTATGAGATGCAAGGACAGCCAATAATTCAATTTGGCATTATATCCTTTTTCTTGGAGAAATGGGAAAAGCAGAGGTTTTTATCTTGAAACAATTTCAAATTCACTGAGGTTACACATGAAGAATATCACATTGATTTAACTCTCTTCTCTTTATATAATTCTGTCTAATTCCAAGAAATGCACCTTTGAGAGGCAGGTGCAGACAGTACCACCTCCACAGTTGTGCAGCCTCCCTTGAAGGTTTTGCCTTCTTTCACATCTCACTACTCTTCAAAGGAGTGAGGAGAGAAATGAAACATCTAGATTTATTAAAGCCCTTGGGGTTTCTTTACCCCTAACATAAATGAAATGTAGACATTCAAATCAAGACATCCTGGAGGATAATGAAATCCTTTTTTGATATTATATTTCTCTTCTGTAAAGTTATGCATAGCATTTTAAAGGCTATTTTTACATTTGGAGAAAGTATTTCTCATTTAAAACAACTATTTCTCATCTGAGACCTAAATACCCATTAAAGCTGTTTCTGTTACTAATTTCTTATACTAGAAATGTAGAATCATGAAAATTAGATTATAAATTCTTTGGGGCATCACTTTGTGCTGTTTTTGTGGGATCCCGATCCTTGGTTGGGGCTTCTAGGAGCTAGCGTAATCCAAATAAATAATAATAATAATAATGTTGTTCCATACACTAAAGAAATTAATCCCATATTATAGTAAGATTTGTGCACTAGGATTTTCTGTGGTGTGTTTTATTTTGGGTCCCCTGCACACTGGGCCAATCCCAGCTTTGGTGGATCTTCAATGAAGTCACTAGCCTTGTACCAGGGTTGAATATGGCCCATGGCATTCCACATTTAGACCTTGGTCACTCAGGAACTATACATATTTAAACCTCAAAGATTTAAAGAGTGGTGGAATGGAAAGAGGACCAAAAATGGGAGCAAAATGTATGTTTTTTAGTATTAGGAGCTCTGTTGAATTATTAAATGGCCTCATCTCAATCTGATTAATTTATTGAAGAAAATCTCTCTTGATAGAGTAAAATATACACATTATAACAATTTGTGACCAGACTAAAAGAATGAAGAGAATTAACTAAGAACACAGACAAATGATCTGATTATTATAAAAGTGGGGAAAAGTACAATGAGGCCACTGTGCTTTTTAATCAGAAACATATGGCATAAAATGACCAGATGTAACCACCATTTGAAGTGCTCAACAAACCTCTGTGATCTAATGGAAAACTGTGCTTCCAAAGCGATCAATATCATCAACCAATTGCACACATATTTAAAAGATCTGGTTTGTATGGTGCAGGACTGGTTCTTTTTCTTCTTGTCTTTTGTTGGCAGACTGAAAAGTTTTCCAAGAGCTCAAAATAATCATCATACCCTATCAGAACTTGTTACATTTCCAGTGCAGTAGGTTAATTATCAGGTCATGTCATGCTGTCTTTGACAAATAAATGCTTCCTTTAGCTGAGCTTGCGAGGCCTTACATTCAACTTGATGGCCTTTCTCTGTGTCTGTCTGTGTATGCAACACGATAACTTCTGAAACCACATCCAAACAGTTGCAAAAGTTGAGGGAATATTCTAAGCATCAGTGGGCAGAAGCCTATTGATTCTGGGGACAATTGGAATACTGAAAGAGTGAAAATGGGGGACCCATGGAGCTGCTGTTAGCTATTGATTGCACCCATTAAAATCTTGCAGCATGACAATCTCCCTGCTGATCCTTCAAATAGAGTTTAATATATTGACACTTTGAATGACAGATGGGAAATAATTGCTTTCCCTGCTGGGAGCCAGGGGGGCAGATACTTAGCCTCTGGTGGAGAGGAAAGAGCAGACCTTTCTTTCCTTTCCTAATGTCCTACTTCCTCAAACCCTGTGCCAGGTAGAAGGGAGGGAGCACCAGTCATCCACATCTCCCTTCCAACCGGGGGCTGTGGGAAGAAAGAAAGGTATTTGGGGTTGGTAGGGAAGAATGACCCACAGAAGCCCTGAGGTGGAGAATGGGGGACTCTGATTTTGAGGGAAGAAGATATAAGGTGCAGGAACAGAGCCCTTGTATGATGGGGCGAATGGTGGAGCCTGCTGTGTGGTGGGAGATAGAGGACATGAAGGGCACACAGAAACCCTGGTTGTGGGAAGAGATTGGAGGATCGGGGAAAGGTGAGGCACACAGAGAGCTCTTGCCATAGAAGACAAGGGGTATGGAGGGCATGGGGGGAAGGGGCAATGAGGGTATACATAGAGCTGTGGAGGTAACCTTTACAACAGTACAGCTTCTTCAGAAAGTTTAGTACAGAAATATTTTCTGGTAGTCTACACAATTTATTGCTTTATTCAAAAATGTTTTTGAAATGTTGATTTTTATATAACTGTGCTTCTCTTTAGAAAAATGTGCTTCTCTTTAGAAAACTTTTTAAAGAAATGTGCCAATTAGTATGTTTTTTCCTGAAATATTTATGGACCTGATGTATGTTATTTCAGAAATGAGCCAATATGTCGGTTTTCCTGGAAATATTTATTTGAAAGCATTTATTAAAAATTAAAGATGTTGATTGAAACAATACATTGGCTTCCTAAACATTTCATTATACCAAGGAACAAAAAGTCTAAAAGGTTAATAAAACAAATTCCAAATGGTTTAGAAAACCATGGCAGAAGTTAAAAATTGGAACTTGGGTTAAAATTAAAGCTGGCCAGATATTAACAGGACATATTTGTGCTGATTGTTGGGAAAATAAGTGGCACTGGATTACTATTATTTGTGAAAACCAACAGAGGGTCCTGTGGCACATTTGAGACTAACAGAAGTATTGGGAGCATAAGCTTTCATGGGTAAGAACCTCACTTCTTCAGATGCAAGTAATGGAAATTTCCAGAGGCACGTATAAATCAGTATGGAGATAATGAGGTTAGTTCAATCAGGGAGGGTGAGGTGCTCTGCTAGCAGTTGTGGTGTGAACACCAAGGGAGGAGAAACTGCTTCTGTAGTTGGATAGCCATTCACAGTCTTTGTTTAATCCTGATCTGATGGTGTCAAATTTGCAAATGAACTGGAGCTCAGCAGTTTCTCTTTGGAGTCTGGTCCTGAAGTTTTTTTGCTGTAAGATGGCTACCTTTACATCTGCTATTGTGTGGCCAGGGAGGTTGAAGTGTTCTCCTACAGGTTTTTGTATATTGCCATTCCTGATATCTGACTTGTGTCCATTTATCCTCTTGCATTGTGACTGTCCAGTTTGGCCAATGTACATAGCAGAGGGGCATTGCTGGCACATGATGGCATATATAACATTGGTGGACATGCAGGTGAATGAGCCGGTGATGTTGTAGCTGATCTGGTTAGGTCCTGTGATGGCGTTGCTGGTGTAGATATGTGGGCGGAGTTGGCATCGAAGTTTGTTGCATGGGTTGGTTCCTGAGTTAGAGTTGTTATGGTGCGGTGTGTGGTTGCTGGTAAGAATATGCTTAAGGTTGGCGGTTGTCTGTGGGCGAGGACTGGCCTGCCTCCCAAGGTCTGTGAAAGTGAGGGATCATTGTCTAGGATGGGTTGTAGATCACTGATGATGCGTTGGAGAGATTTAAGCTGAGGACTGTAGGTGATGGCCAGTGGAGTTCTGTTGTTTTCTTTTTTGGGCCTGTCTTGTAGCAGGAGGTTTCTGGGTACACGTCTGGCTCTGTTGATTTGTTTCTTTATTTCCTTGTGCGGGTATCGTAGTTTTGAGAATGCTTAGTGAGTTCACATTATTCATTATTTGGACTACCACCCACTATTTGTGAAAATGTTCATGAATCCTGAAAATATAATGAATTTTAGCACAAACCATCTCTACGCAAAAGAATTAATAGACACAAATCTGACATCAGGAATCATAACATTCAAAAACCAGTAGGAGAACACTTTAATCTGTCTGGTCACTCAATGACAGACCTGCGGGTGGCAATTTTGCAACAGAAAAGCTTCAAAAACAGACTCCAACGAGAAACTGCTGAGCAAACTAGATACAATCAATTTAGGCTTGAATAGAGACTGGGAATGGCTGAGCCATTACAAACATTGAATCTATCTCCCCATGTAAGTATTCTCACACTTCTTATCAAACTGTCTGTACTGGGCTATCTTGATTATCACTTCAAAAGTTTTTTTCTCTTACTTAATTGGCCTCTCAGAGTTGGTAAGACAACTCCCCCCTTTTCATGCTCTCTCTATGTGTATATATATCTCCTCAATATATGTTCCATTCTATGCATCCAAAGAAGTGGGCTGTAGCCCACGAAAGCTTATGCTTAAATAAATTTTTTAGTCTCTAAGGTGCCACAAGTACTCCTGTTCTTTTTGTGGATACAGACTAACACGGCTGCTACTCTGAAACCTGACATTTTTAACAGTGAGGCTGATTAATCACTGAAACAAACTACCAAGGAAGTGGTATTGAGATCAAGACTGGAAGCCTTTTTGGAAGATATGCTTTAGTCAAGCTCAGGTTATTGGCTCAATACCATTGGCAATTGGGTGAAATTCTATAGTCTCCGTTATAAAAGAGGTCAGACTGGATGGTCCTCTCTGGCCTTAAAATCTATTAATTAATGCAGGGACTGTAGCACAACCTCAGGAGCTAGTTTTAACCTTGAGCAATATTTTACCATTGTTCCATTTGAACCCTGTATATAAAACTGTATATGGAATTGCTGTGTATGAAAAATATCTTCTAATTTAAATTGTCCTGACATATTTCCTCACCAGTCTAGTTACAGTCTATACCATTCTACATCTGTGCATTTATGTTCTGAGAATATTAATTTAGTTGGAACATTCCAAAAGCAGATATTTCCCACTTGCAGTAGATTCTCAGATCCTTCACTTTAAGTCTTCCTGCTCTCCCAGGATCCCTTGATTTTCCTTTTCCAGTTTCCCTTGATTGACTCTTCTTCCTCACCTCCACCCCATCCTGCTCCATTGGGCTCCTTTAGCTTCACCTCACCACCCCTTAAGATAGATTCAATTCTCACAAACTCACTGCTCTGTTGGACTTCCTCAGCTTTCTGGGCCAAGATTCAGGAAACCCATTTCCTGGAAACTGACCATCACATGCATAACAGAGCTGTAAGGGTCCAATCACATAGCCATTGAAGTCAACAGTTTTGTGTATTTCAATGGGTGCAGAATCATGGGCCTAAGTCTTTCAATTCTGTTTACCATAGTCATGTCTTAGTCTTCATGGATGAAATCCCGGCCCCACTGATGTCAATGAGAATTTTTGCCATTGTTATCAATGGGATGAGAATTTCTAATCTTTTATTTACTTTGATTTTTCTGTTTACTTTATCAAATGAACCTTGCTCTATTTCAGATATTTGGAAATGGTTGCTGTTATTAGATGCAGTCATTGCTAGAACATTCCTCAGTGACAACAACCAAAGCTTTCCCCCCACAGCAGATTGAGTAGGGATAAAAGTACCACTTGAACACTTGGTTAAAGATGTGGGTACCTCAAGAGCCATGCTTAAAGAGTGATGCTAGAAGCCCGACTGGTAGACTATTTGCAGACCCTAAGAAACCAAGAGGATAGCTAGGTTTTGAAGATCTTGAGTTACCCCATCTGCTGCTGCCACCACCATCAGCCACTCCCCTTGTTGCCTGTTTCTTTATTTGATATTAGGTCATTAATATATAGAGAGAGTACATTCATATAGATAGGTTACAAGACTGGGTGGCAGAGACCTAGCTTCCAGTCCTCGCTCTTTTGCTGTGTGACCTTGGGCAAGTCACTTTCTCTCTGTATCTATGTTTCCGGCCCCTTTGTCCCCCTTCTGTAGTTCAACTATAAACTCTTTGGGGACAAGAACTGTCTCCTGTTAAGTCTTTGTACAGGACCTAGCACAATGGGGCTCTGGACTCATTGGGGACCTGCATGTGCTACTGTGCTATAAATAATTGTAATGGTGCAGTCTGAAGACATTCAAGGAGACTGGTTGCATGTGTTTACTAAACTCTCCATGGAAATTAGTCTTACATTTTTCTAGGATATTTAATTTCCGGTGCTAACTTCAATTAGGTGATATATATGTCCATGTAAAAATGAACCCTTATGCCTATTCTGAATTTCTACAAAACTGAAGTTTGTTTTCCGTGAAAATAATGAGTTTATACTAGCTATTTTTGGTAACGTTTCAGACCAAAATAGCACTATTACAAGCTGGAGAAAATCTTGTGGCTTACACCACAGCAAGCTTTAAATCTTATGGAGTCAATGGCAGAGTCTTTGCTTTTAAAAAATAAAATAAAGT
This sequence comes from Trachemys scripta elegans, assembly GCF_013100865.1. NCBI lineage: Eukaryota > Metazoa > Chordata > Testudines > Emydidae > Trachemys > Trachemys scripta. Next base: position 142,558,535 of record NC_048300.1, on the reverse strand, counting down.
GTATTCTAGATTTATTTCCCAAAACCAGGTCTGGGGTGTGGCCAACCCTAAAGGAGTCTCTTTATTCAGGCTGTGCTTTCATGAGTAGCATGAAATTAAAATCATTTTATAACCATCTACTTCAGTCACAACATTTTCCATGTAATGGAACGGATACTGTTCATTTGATTTCTTTAGTAATGACACGCACAGTTCCCTAAACAATGACAGCAAATCTGACCATTACATTTTGAGAGACTGAATTGAAAAGAAAACTTTAGTAATTCTTTTTTTAATCCATAAAACACAGAGAGTGTTTTCCTTTAAAAAATCAGATTAAATCTTTAAGTACCAAATATGTTTGAGAAATGAATTTTCCAATGTCCGTATTTCTAAAGTAGTCAGTGGCTCAGATTTTACTTGACGGAGCTTGCCATTTTGTGATATTTGGGGTATTGAGGCTGCTCCTATTGAAGTAGTGTCTCAAATACTTTTTTGTTGCCACCCTTGACATTGGGAACATGCTTCCTGAGCTATTCTGCAGAGCCCCTACCCCCTTCTTATTCACATATCTCTTTAAAACCCGCTTCTATCATGGTGTCCGCTTTAAAATAGGCAATTGTTTAAGTCATTTAGAAAAATACTCTTATTTGCTCTATCGTGCTAGGTTTACACTAGGCTTCATGGACTTTCAGTGTAATCTTATTGATGATGCTCCTCTTCTTCCTCCCACAAACTTCCCCTTCTGTGTTGTTACCCCCCATCATTGCATCCTTTTTGTAAGTTCATCCAGGCAGGGATCCAACTTCTTTTCTCTATGGTTTGTGAGGCACCTGGGAATTGGGAATTGTAAAAGAAATACTCATTGCTAGAGAAGCATAAAGGGAAATTCACTTTCCACTTCAAGGATTAGGCTTCAACATCTCCATAGGTTTTCCCAACTTCTGATGAGTTTCAATGTGTATTGAGAATCAAGACTTTGTTCCCTCTCAGGAGCATGGAGAGCATTCAGGCCAATGTGAATCCTATTAAATGCTGTCAGCATCTGATTGCCTTGCAAAAAAAAGTAGGATCCAGTTCTGGAAAAAATAAAGTCCATGGAGCTGCAACACAAGCCGGTCTCACAGAGAGGTGCTGGCCAACACTGACTCTTTTATGTGGAGCTTGACATCCAGCCCAATCGCAGAAACTGTTAACCTTGTGGACAGTGGAGAACCAGAATCAGAGGAGCCAGTTGAGAATGATTAAACTGTTTTTCTACAGGTCAAGGAGCTCTCTGATTCAGGTATCATGCAAGCTGTTTCTTACTATGTGGCATGAGAGTTTAGTCTGTGGCATGGACAATGCCTGGTGTCTGGGTGAGATAAGAACCACAGTTCCTTGCATAAGCACACAGTTTCTGTTGTTGTGATGGCAGAACAAGCCTTTCGTGAAGGTGAAAACTCTTTCACCACTATTTCTGCCTTGTAATGTCACCGCAGAGAGGGTTTTTCTTTCTTGACATGCCTTGCATTCATTCAATGTCAAATCGATAATTGATTTTGTTTGTGGCTAGAGCTGATTTAACATTCTTCACATTTTGATTGAAAACGCTTTGCAAAAATATTTTTGGTGTTCTTCAACCAGCTTCTAGAGCTGGTCAATACTTCCACCCTTTTCCAACCAGCTCCATCAGTAGCCACCCTTCCCATGCCCCTCCAGCATGACCCACTGTGCTCCTTGTGCAGGGCAGAAGCAGAGTCTGGTAAGGGAGGATGCAACATCTGGTAAAGGCTGAATTTAAGTGGTGTACTTTCACTGCTAGCTACAAGTAGATTATTCTAACTTTGCAACAAGCAAAGCAAAACAAAGAAAGATTCATCTAATCAATGTATTAGGGAAATTCAGTGAGGGTGGCAGCATTACTGCTGCAGGAGATTACATTTCTCTGCTGTGCCCACACATGACTCCTGAGTCTGGTCACATCTGGCTTTTATCATAACATTGTTTGGTGTCACAGCATAGCAGAAACTCCCAGGCACCTGGATAGTAGATTAGGATAGTGGATAAGGGGTGATTATGGACTCCTGTGTTGTTAAGCTATAAAACAAGCATAAGTTTTGTCATTCCTTCACTGGACTGGACTGAATGCTGTGTTACTGATTTGAAAGCACTGATAGCACCATAAGAATAGAAAGCTAAAATTAATTGCCATAGTCCTCATGTCTTGGTTGGCCTAATGGTTGTGGAATGAGGTTTGACTATCTTCTCCTGTTTCCAAGCAGGGACCTGAAGAGTTTTAAAAAGAGAAGTGCCTCAAAGGAAATTTACATCAAGAAAAAGAGCCGAGGGGAGTGGGATAATGGTCCACAGAGAGTCACTAAATACTTTCACATTATTGAGATACCATTCTCAATAGGTGAACGTCACTCCTACGTATAAGGTCAGTACAAGGCCTATGTAGCATTGAAGTCCCTGTTGAGCCCTGAAAATGGGACTTAAGTGGGATTTACAGGCCTCATGTTGACCTTCTGCACAATGGTGACTCACTACCAACAGAATTATTTCCTTCTCACAGAAAATCAATTTGCAGAGTGCCCTTACATTGGGTCATCATGTCTAACGCATAGAGGAAAGGGAGTTGGTTGGAAAATGGAGTTTTCCATTTTGTGGGAGATTTGGACATTCAGTTTTGTTCTGAATCAGAATGAAAAGCAGAAATGTTGCAATGTCCTGAACAATGGGAATTTGGAAAAATTTCTATTTGGCATTTTGATTTCATAATGTCAGAACAATGTAATCTAATATAAAATATGAAATATATGTGTATAATATATTAATATTGCACAATATTAAAGTCAAAATAAAAAAAATGATAAGGTAAGCACATTTCTTTTGATTTTACTGAAACAAAAGAATAGGCTAAACTGTTTTGTCTTCCTTCCATTGAAATTGTCATCCAAATCAAAAATTTCCCACCAAATGTTTAGATTTTAACTAAATTGCATTTTCCAGTGAAAAAGCATTCTGTGGAAATTTTTCAACTGGGATCATCTGTGCCCATACTACCTTGCTCAGAGAAAAGGCATGCCAAGACCTCGGTGTTATAAGCAAACCTCAGGCAGAGAAGAAAATGAAGGAAGGACTCATTCTTGACTCCATGCATGCAGTGAAATATAGGGAAGATGTCTGCATGTTAGGCCTGGTTTACACTATGAGTTTAATTCGAATTTAGCAGCATTAAATCGAATTAACCCTGCACCCGTCCTCACAATGAAGCCATTTATTTCGAAATAAAGGGCTCTTAAAATCGATTTCTGTACTCCTGCCCGGCGAGCAGAGTAGCGCCAAAATCGATATTGTCATTTCGAATTAGGGTTAGTGTGGCCGCAATTCGATGGTATTGGCCTCCGGGAGCTATCCCACAGTTGCACCATTGTGACCGCTCTGGACAGCAATCTGAACTCGGATGCACTGGCCAGGTAGACAGGTAAAGCCCCGCGAATATTTGAATTTTATTTCCTGTTTGCCCAGCGTGGAGAGCACAGGTGACCACAGATAGCTCATCAGCACAGGTAACCATGCAGGCCGATAATCGAAAAAGAGCACCAGCATGGACCATACGGGAGGTACTGGATCTGATCGCTATATGGGGAGAGGATTCAGTGCTAGCAGAACTTCGTTCGAAAAGACGAAATGCCAAAACTTTTGAAAAAATCTCCAAGGGCATGATGGAGAGAGGCCACAGATCAGTGCCGCGTGAAAGTCAAGGAGCTCAGACAAGCCTATCAAAAAACAAAGGAGACAAACAGTCGCTCCGGGTCAGAGCCGCGGACATGCCGCTTCTACGCCGAGCTGTATGCAATTCTAGGGGGGGCTGCCACCACTACCCCACCTCTGACTGTGGATTCCGAGGCGGGGGTAATCTCATCAGCCACACCTGAGGATTCTGCGGATGGGGAAGAGGAGGAGGAGGAGGAGGATGAGCTTGCGGAGAGCACACAGCACTCCGTTCTCCCCAACAGCCAGGATCTTTTTCTCAGCCTGACTGAAGTACCCTCCCAAGCCATTATCCAAGCCCATGACCCAATGGAAGAGACCTCAGGTGAGTTTACCTTTTAAAATATAAAACTTGTTTTAAAAGCAAGCGTTTTTTAATGATTACTTTGCCCTGAGGACTTGGGATGCATTCATGGCCAGTACAGCTACTGGAAAAGTCTGTTAACATGTCTGGGGACGGAGCGGAAATCCTCCAGGGACATCTCCATGAATCTCTCCTGGAGGTACTCCAAAAGCCTTTCCACAAGGTTTCTGGGCAGTGCAGCCTTATTCCGTCCTCCATGGTAGGACACTTGACCACGCCATGCTAGTAGCAAGTAATCTGGTATCATTGCATGACAAAGCCTGGCAGCGTATGGTCCCGGTGTTTGCTGGCATTCAAGCAACATCTGTTCTTTATCTCACTGTGTAATCCTTAGGAGAGTGATATTGCTCATGGTAACCTGGTTGAAATATGGGAATTTAATTAAGGGGACAGAGGTGGTCGTTCCTACTGGGCTGTTTGCCTGTGGCTGAAAAGAAATCCTTCCCTGCAGTTAGCCAAGCGTGGGGGGGGGGGGAAATTGGCCCCTGAGCTTTTCACGTTTGGCTAGCAGGGATCTTCCCTGATACTAGCCACACAGTGGGGAAGGGGTAAAGTGATCATCCCAGAGAATTCATGGCGGGGTGTAGGGGGGGTGTTAGTTTGGTTCCTGCAGGGATCTTCCCTGATATCAGCCACGCGGTGGGGTGAGGGCTAAAGCGATCATCCAGAGAATTGGATGCGAGGGGGGGGGGGTTAGTTTGTTTTCTGCTACTGAAGGTTAACATGAAAACCACAGCACTCAATGGGCTTTGCTTGGTATGTGGGAAAGGAGGGCGCAGAAGCCGAAAGACAATGGCTTACCATGGTCGCATGCAAGCCGAATTCTGTTGCCCAGACCTGCGTCTGTGGTCTCTAGCAGCAAAGCCACAGGCACTCAATATTAAGAGGCAAAATGCAACCTTGCACAGAAATCACATGTGCTATGTAATGTGAATAATGTTGGTCACCGTGAAAGAATATAAGCATTGTTCCGTAAAATGTATCTTTTAAAAAAATTCTCTCCTTTTTTCCCTCCCTCCAGCAGCTGCAAATTTTTCAAGCCTCCCTCCTCTGTCCCGAAGGCTATCGCAGATAAGGCATCGGAAAAAAAAGACGCAAGCCGAGATGTTCACGGAAATCATGGAATCCACCCGCAGTGAAAGAGCTCATCTGAATGAGTGGAAGGACACGGTTTCAAAGTATAGGAAAGATGCCAGTGAACGTGAGGACAGGAGGGACCAACGTGAGGAGAGGAGAGACGCTCGAGATGAGAGATGGCGGCAGGAAGATCAGAGGAGGCAGGATGCAATGCTGGGGCTGCTGCGTGAGCCAACAGACATGCTCCAGAGTCTGGTGGAGCTTCAGGAATGGCAGCAAGATAACAGAGTGCCGCTACAGCCCCTGTATAACCCCCCTTCCCCCTCACCATGTTCCATAGCCTCCTCACCCAGATGTGTAAGAACGTGGGGTGGGAGGCTCCGTACACCCTCCCATTCCACCCCAGTGGACAGCCCAAGCAAAAGGCTGTCATTTTTAAACCTTTTTTTAGTGGCCTTTTCCTTCCCACCGATCCTCCTCCCAAACCCCACCCGGGTTCTCCCCCTCTTTTTATAACCAATTAATAAAGAATAAATGATTTTTAAATGATAGTGACTTTATTTCCTTTGAAAGCAAGCTGTGATCGAAGGGGGAGGGTGGGTTCCTTACAGAGAATGAGTCAATAAAGGGGGCGGGTTTTCGTGAAGGAGAAACAAACACAGAAATTTCACACTGTAGCCTGGCCAGTCATGAAACTGGTTTTCAAAGCTTCTCTGATGCACAGCGCTTCCTGGTGGCTCTTCTAATCGCCCTGGTGTCTGGCTGTGTGTAATCAGCAGCCAGGTGATTTGCCTCAGTCTCCCACCCCGACATAAAGGTATCCCCCTTACTTTCACAGAGATTGTGGAGCACACAGCAAGCAGCAATAACAATGTGGATATTGGTTTGGCTGAGGTCTGAGCGAGTCAGTAACGATCGCCAGCAACCTTTTAAATGTCCAAATGCACATTCTACCACCATTCTGCACTTGCTCAGCCTGTAGTTGAACAGCTCCTGACTCCTGTCCAGGCTGCCTGTGTATGGCTTCATGAGCCATGGCATTAAGGGGTAGGCTGGGTCCCCAAGAATAACTATTGGCATTTCAACATCCCCAACGGTTATTTTCTGGTCCGGGAAGTAAGTCCCTTGCCGCAGCCATTTAAACAGAGTAGTGTTCCTGAAGACGTGAGCATCATGAACCCTTCCTGGCCAGCCCACACCAGTGCTTGCAGCACCATTGAAAAGTACCCTTTGCGGTTTATGTATTGGGTACCCTGGTGCTCCGGTGCCAAGATAGGGATATGGGTTCCATCTATCGCCCACCACAGTTAGGGAATCCCATTGCAGCAAAGCCATCCACTATGACCTGCATAATTCCCAGAGTCACTACCTTTCGTAGCAGCACCTCAGTGATTGCTTTGGCTACTTGCATCACAGCAGCCCCCACAGTAGATTTGCCCACTCCAAATTGATTCCTGACTGACCGGTAGCTGTCTGGGGTTGCAAGCTTCCACAGGGCTATCGCCACTTGCTTCTCAACTGTGAGGGCGGCTCTCATCTTGGTATTCTGGCGCTTCAGGGCAGGGGACAGCAAGTCACAAAGTTCCATGAAAGTGCCCTTACACATGCGAAAGTTTCGCAGCCACTGGGAATCGTCCCACACCTGCAACACTATTCAGTCCCACCAGTCTGTGCTTGTTTCCCGGGCCCAGAATCGGCGTTCCACAGATAGAACCTGCCCCATTAACAACATGATCTCCAAAGCACCAGGGCCCGCGGTTTGAGAGAATTCTGTGTCCCCGTCCATGTCCTCATCACTCTTGTCGCTGCGCTGCCATCGCCGCCTCCTTCTTGCCTCGTTTTTCTGGTCCTGGTTCAGCATAAACTGCACGAGAATGCGCGAGGTGTTTACAATGTTCATGACTGCTATCTTGAGCTGAGCGGGCTCCATGCTTGCCGTGGTATGGAGTCTGCAGTGTTCACCCAGGAAAAAAGGCGTGAAATGGTTGTCTGCCGTTGCTTTCTTGGAGGGAGGGGTGAGGCTGTACCCAGAACCACCTGCGACAATGTTTTTTGCCCCATCAGGCACTGGGGAACTCAACCCAGAATTCCAATGGGTGGGGGAGACTGCGGGAACTATGGGATAGCTATGGGATAACTACCCACAGTGCAACGCTCCAGAAATCGAGGCTAGCCCCTGTACATGGACACACACCGCCAAATTAATGTGCTTAGTGTGGCCGCATACATTCGACTTGATACAATCTGTTTCCAAAATTCGAATTCTGTAAATTCGGATTAATCCCGTAGTGTAGACATACTCTTAGTGTTTTAGAGGCCATCGATGAAAGTAGGAGAAAGACAGAGAAAGATTAAATAGAAAAAAGTGATGTCACTGGAAGGAACCAGCAAAGGCATTAGTAGAGGGAATGGAGAAGAGAGGAGGTAGAGTCGGTTTGAGATACAGACTTGGATGTTGAAAACAATCACAAGATATTTTCTGCCAGACCACAGATGGGACCAAGGATATACTGCAGTCTCATTGCCCATCAGTGGGACACCATATATAATGGCAATGTGTCCCAGTTCCCAAGTTCCAAACTGGTGGCTTTGCCTCTTCCCAGAAACACAGACTTCTTTCCTGTGGGTGCTGGAAAGACTGTGGCAAGAAGTGACTCATCTGTTGCAAGCTGCAGTCTAATTGCATTTTGGTGTATTGAATTTTGGACCCCAGTTATAAAGATGTTCTGCATTATTATTTTTATAATAAAAGCCCTGTTCTGAGGTAATATATAACTTGAATATAAAACCAGAGAAAAACTCTGGTAAGTAATTGTTTCATGTTATTACATACTGAAATGATTGATATCAAAGCAATATAATGAATAAAAGGCATGTGACATAAGCATGTAAACATGAAGATCTCACTCCTCTTCCTCTTAGCCTTTCCAAGCATCCATATGAGGGAAATACTGGCACTGAACAACTCTTATCAAGCTCTCCCACAGAGAATGGTCACCTGCACCAGTCGTGGGGCTCACAATGAGCTGGAGAAATGGAAAATGTGCAGCCTGTGGATTCCATGTTTCCAAATAATGCTCGGCCTTCTGTTCAGGCATTATGGAGCACGCAGAGTCAGCAGCGACTAGGGGATGAACTTCAGAGCTGTGTCATTTTGGTTCAGTGGGCATCTCCCTCTCCTAAAGGGAGAACCAGTCTGGCATGAGTGAATGGGTGGTTGGATCCTTCTTCGTTGACATCCTCATAGTCTGGTTATGACCTCATGAGTAGGCTGGATCTCCAAGAATCACACTCGGTATAGAAACACCTTTAATATCCCTGCTGTGTCATGGAAGCTGTATTCTTATCTGTCCCTTCCTGTACAAACTGGAGTTTTCTAATATTCTGACTGTAAAAGAGCAGAGTATTGTTACTAAGGCAGCAGAACTGAAAGGGATTTGTTAATGAATTAAGAGATCAATAAAATTTAACAAAACATTCAAAACATTTATTTTTGTGTTACATTTCTTTAGACTGTGATCCTGCAAACACAACCACATATGAGTAACCTTTCTCAAGCAAGTTCAGTGGGACTGGTCATGTCCAGAAAGTGTTCGCAGGACAGTAATCCTAGTGCCTTGATCAGTGGTTCTCAACCAGGGGTACGTGTACCTGTTGGGGGTACGCAGAGGTCTTCTAGGTGGTACATCAATTTATCTAGATATTTGCCTTGTTTTACAACAGGTTACATAAAAAGCACTAGTGAAGTCAGTACAAACTAAAAAATTTCATACAGACAATGACTTGTTTATACTGCCCTATATACCATACACTGAAATGTAAGTTCAATATTAATATTCCAATTGATTTATTTTATAATTGGTAAAAATGAGAAAGTAAGCAATTTTTCAGTAATAGTCTGCTCTGACACTTTTTTTTATGTCCGATTTTGTAAGCAAGTATTTTTAAGTGAGGTGAAACTTGGGGTACACAAGACAAATCAGACTCCTGAAAGGGGTACAATAGTCTGGAAAGGTTGAGAGCCGTTGGCCTATGTCAGTACACCAGCCTGAGGTATGAATTATGAAAAAAGACAGCCCACTTCCAACTTCACTCACAATTATTTACAAAACTCAACAACCCAAAGGTCAGTTGGCTGAGATCAGAGAATCACATCCATGGTAGGATTTTCGAAAGCATTTGCTTCATTCTGCAGCCAAGGACGTTGATGGTAAAAGTTCCACTGACTTCAGTGAGAGCAGAATTAGATTAATGCTGGGGTCTTTTGAGAATCCCGCTCTAAATAATATAGAACCAAACGGCAAACAAGTGCACCTAAGGGGCCTGTGAGGATATGTGCAGTGTGTCTTTAAAATTGTAGTAGGGAGAGAGAGAGAGGAGGGAGGCTGGAGAAGTTCGTAGGCTGAAGCTCTGCAGTGAAGCAGATAGAGCCAGAGGGCCCAGATTTACAAAGGTATTTAGGTGCCTAAAGATGCAGATAGGCGCCTAGGCCCAGATCCTCTGGGGTATTTAGGTACCTAACTCCCACTGATTTTGAGGGAAATTAGGTGTCTAACTACCTTTAAGGATCTGGCCTTAGATTCCTTTATACATCTGGCCCAAAGTGGCTTTGGGGATTATTCTATTTTCTTTATTAATTTCTAATTAAGTGCCCTCTTTGGTCCTGGAAGAAAGTGACTCTCTCTGTGATTCTTCACCATTGTCACATAATGAGGTGTGATCCAACTCCTGTTATTGACAAGGTCAAAACTTTCATCATCTTATGTGGAAGCAGGCTGGGGTCCTTTATGAGATCATTTGGGGCTAGACTGAGCATTTGCTCCTACCTCTGTATAAGGGCCAGTGTGAAGCTGCATCACTCCAGCAGGACACCTCAAAAGGAGCTGTGCCTCAGAAAGGCATATTCTTCCTTAATCTTTATAATTAAGGGCGGCAGATTAAGGCACTAGCCTCAGATTTGGGGGACCAGGGTTCAATTCCTGGCTTTGCCACAGACTTCCTGTGTGATCATGGGCAAATCTCTGTGCTTCAATTCCCCATCTGTAAAATGGCAATATTAGTATTTCCCTGCCTCACAGGGTTGTTGTGAGGATAAACACATTAAAGAATGTGAGGTGCTTTGAGCTCTACCGATGAAAAGTGCTGTATTTGAGCTAGATGTGATTAATATCCCCATGGGCTGACTGGGCTGTGCTAGTTGGTGCACTGGGTGGGGGGGTGCAGCCCAAGGCTCCTTCTAATTCCCCACTTCCATCCACTCTTGTTCATGGTGGAGGGAAACAGCAGGTGTAGAGTCTCTACTTTCTTGCCCACACCTGCAGTAGAGATGCAGGAAGGTCATGCAGGGGTGTGTTTTGGGAGTTCTCATTATCTTTTATGTCTTTTCATAGCCAGGTAGCACTAAATCTCAGTCTAGCTCAGAGATAACAAGCTTTACCTTAGTGTAGATTCAGCATCAGAATTACAAAACAACCTTTGAATATAATCTTATGGACAAATTCATCTCACCGGTGTCTCTATGTTCATAATTAGGTTAGGGATTTGGTTGTTTCAGAGTAAAATATCAACAATAAAAATTGGGGTAAAAATCTCTCTTTCTTAAAAAGAACAAAATAATGTTAACTTGTCCAAAACTATTTGCTTTCATTTTTGCCAACACACGATGATGATAATGCTATCGTAACAGGCTGGGTTGGGAAAAAAACCCTTGACGTTTGTTGAGTTTGAGTTGAGGAACGAGATTTCTGTTTATGAGAAAGAAAGGGCACTGAAAAGGAGAATGTCAGGGAGTATAGGCAGTAAGTGAAGAAAGGGTTTTTCCTCAATGTAGACTGAAAACAGAAAATAAAGTCAGGATCAATATTTCATCCATGGGGGGGACAACGTTAAACCATTAATGTCCCATTTCGCTTCCAACGAGAGTGATTGGCACCATCTCTCTGTTTTAATGTTCTTTAGCCAGGCTTCCGAGTTGCTGATCACAGAAAAACCACTTAAACCGCATTTCTCATCCGCTTGGTTCTAACCAGCTCCTAGGATTAAATGACAGACTTATTTTCTACTAATTGCTCCTTTGCCTCTCATATAATTTGCCCTATATACAGTACAATTCCTGCAGTATTTGTATTCATAATTCTGTTTCCTCTGCCTGTACTAATGTATCTCATGGGTTTTCTCACCTTTCATGGCTCCAGTCTTGTTTGTCTTATTTCTTTATCTATGCTTATTGCCAGTTGGCTGGCATTCCTCACCAGTCCACTGTGGTTTTTATCACCTCTTTTCTCATAGACTTTTTATTAGATTATATTTAAAGACCATATTTTTTTATGTGTAACTTTCTGTTTATTAGTTTCCCCCTCTTTTCGTTAGCTATGTATTTTCTGCCTACTGAATTTTCTGGTCCCTGCACCCTCCCTATTTTTCTCATGCATTTGCTTTGGGTTTTCTTCTCTCTCTTCATTCTAGCATTGCCTTTCCACAGAATTTCTCAATAAAGTCTCCTGATCAAAATGTTATCTCTAGCATTTTTAACATTGATTATATTTAAGAGAACTATTTTCCTCCTCCTTTATTATTATTATTATTATTATTATTATTATTATTATTATGCATGATGACCTATTTTTTTTCCTTATTCTGCAGCCACAGAACAGGCATTGTTCATTATGGAACAACAAGGAAGTTTATCTTATGATATGTTGCAAAATAGAGCCAGAATTTCAAAAGAGTGTTGGAGTCTATTATTCTTGCTCATTTTAGTCATTCCATGGCACTGTTTGGTCTGTTAGTACCCTCCAGTCATGCATCACCTAACTGCTTTGGGCGGATATGTCTTTATTGTTCATAAAACAACCAAGAACAACTGAGCTGAGAACAACTAGAAGAAAAAGCCTCCCTAAAAGCAAAGAGAGAAGGGGCACGTTAGGATGCTTAAGAGACTTACCGTACCCCCTGTTCAGTGTGTCACATATCGCTCTCTGCATATTGGTCTGTTCCAGTGTCCTGGTACATGAGCTGTCCCTTTAGTTCAAGTTGTAGGGGGTTCATGCTTTTAGGTCTGAAGATCCCCAGTCTATCCTTAGTGATGACCAAGGTGATGGTTGTTATGTATACATGCTCTGGGCCTTGTTTCTGCTCTCACTTTCACCAGTGTAAGGCCTTGATCCTGCAAATGGATCAGCAGAGGTGGATCTCTGCTCTTTCACAGAACCCCACTGAAGTCAAATCCAAGTATGTTCTTATAACGTTATGGTTATCCAGTCTTTGCCAAGCTTTAAGGCAGGGTTTCTCAAACTGGGGTCGCCGCTTGTGTAGGGAAAGCCCCTGGCGGGCCGGGCCAGTTTGTTTACCTGGCCCGTCCGCAGGTCTGGCCGATTGTGGCTCCCATTGGCCCAGGATCGCTGCTCCGGGCCACTGGGAGCTGCTGGAAGTGGCGCGGGCCGAGGGACATACTGGCCACCGCTTCCAGCAGCTCCCAGCGGCCTGGAGCAGCGATCCGTGGCCAGTGGGAGCCGCGATTGGCCGGACCTGCGGACGGAGCAGGTAAACAAACCGGCCCGGCCCGCCAGGGGCTTTCCCTACACAAGCGGTGACTCCAGTTTGAGAAACCCTGCTTTAAGGCAATTGATTTGCCCAAGATTTGGAGTAACTCCACTGAAATCAATGGAGTTATTCGAGATTTATATCAGAGTAGCTGAAAGAAGAAATTGGCCCTGTATTTCCAGATCATATAAGTTACCTTACCCTAATTTGGATTGGTACAGTGCCACTTTTCAAGTCTCAAAACCAAATTATATTTATTTCCTTACTTGGTTCTGGGTTTGGACTTTCCACTTTTCAAATCCTTAGTTTGAAATATTTGTCTAATATATTCATATTTATTTCCAGGCATTCAGCCTACTTTTGTCCTGGCCTTTGCATCTATTTTTCCTCCTCTGTTTTAGTCCAACATAAACGGCTCCCTTTCAGCACACACAGTACCCTGCTATTTATTTAAGATTGAAATAAGGCAAGAAAGTCATTTTCTCATGCAATTTCAAGGGCATCTCCAATTCTGTGGCACCTCCTTCTGGACATTTTCTATGTCAAGACCAACTGTCGTCATCAGCAAAAGAAGGTAGATGGTGTGGTTAATGTAGCATTTTCTACAACACACAACAAATTGGACTAATCACACTGACATTTTAAGAACTGTGTGACAGCAGCTTTTATGAAATATCTTGACCATAATTACCAACAAGAGATGCAATATTGCAATCAAATAATTTTAGAGTGAATTTTGTTTAGCCCAAATTTGCCGTTCTAGGAAAGTGGCCATCCTTGTACTATGGGAGGTCAACAACAATGAAAAATATGGAGGCAAAGGGAAGAAGGATTCTTTGCAGGCTACTATCCTAACAGAATGCCAATTTTTGAACAATGAAACATCGCTGTGCATTAATAGTACTATGAACACAGACTAGTGCTGGGGTGAAAGAGGTGGCAGATGCCAGCTTTCATATTTCCAACTGGTGACTCTGATATTTATGTATCAGAGGGGTAGCCGTGTTAGTCTGAATCTGTAAAAAGCAACAGAGGGTCCTGTGGCACCTTTAAGACTAACAGAAGTATTGGGAGCATAAGCTTTCGTGGATAAGAACCTCGAAGAAGTGAGGTTCTTACCCACGAAAACTTATGCTCCCAATACTTCTGTTAGTCTTAAAGGTGCCACAGGACCCTGATATTTATGGTTTGCTGATGATGATTTTCTATGTTTTTGATGTCAGAATGGTTTAAATTTATGGGGCCAAATCCTCTTAAGCCTTGTACAACCACATTGAAGTCAATAGGTTGGAGAAGGTGTAAGTCAGTGAAGAATTTGGTTCCTTGGATGGAATAGCCTTCTATCCTGAGTTAGTACTGAAGTCAGCTCTCACCATTAAAAAAAAAAAAAAAAAAAAAAGACTTGATCCTGCTGCCCTTAAATCAATGGGGGTATTGCCATTGATTTTAGTGTGATTAGGATTGGGCCCACATAGTGTGTTGAGGCTCTATCTATCCTGTACTTATATGACTCTCATAATCATCAAGGGCCAGATTTTCAAAGGTGTTTGGGATTTTCAAAAGTGCATAGGCACTGAATTCCCAGGTACCTAAATACCATTGAACATTTGGCCCTGAATGGCTCCCACAGATTCCTAATTGTACAGTCATCTCATCAACATGTATGTCTCAAGGTTCACAGCAGTTTTATTGAATCTCCTGAAATCTCTAAAACTCGTGTGTGTATATATGCATGCGTGCGCACAAGACAATCGTTAAATTTGATTAACTCTGCAGCTTCCCGGAGTTAAGTTTGGTTCTTTACTTTGAGATTCAGCTAGAGCTTCTCAAAAATATTGAAACTAACTGTGGTATAGATTTCTCCCACTTTCATATGTTTAGCAGACTAAGGCCTGGTCTACACTAAAAAGTTAGGTCAAAAGAAGCCGCCTTAAGTCGACCTGTTAATGTAAGTGTCTACACTACCGGGTCCTTTATGCTGACCTAAGTCGCCTCTACTGTTGACTTCTGTAATGTACCTCTGCGAGAGGCATAGTACTTAGTTCGATTTTCATGGGTTAACTGCAAGGTAGTGCAGACACAGCACTGTGTAATTAGACTTTATTGGCCTCCAGGTGGTGTCCCACAATGCTCATCTGTGACCGCTCTGGAGATCATTCTCAACTCTGCTGCACTGCAGCCAGGTACACAGGAAACAGCCCCTCCCCTGCTAAACCCCCAGGAATTTTTGATTTCCCATTTCCTGTTTGATCAGCATTGGGAACATGCCAGCTTGAGCACAATTGATCATGGAGACTACACGCCCCAAACGTGCTCCAGCCTGGTCTGCACAGGAGGTGGTGGATCTCATTGCTGTGTAGGGAGAAGGGTCTGTGCAGGCAGAGCTCCGATCCAGCAGAAGAAACACTGATATCTGTGCAAAGATCGCTCATGGAATGGGGGAGAAGGGCTACATGAGGGACACACAGCAGTGCTGTGTGAAAATAAAAGGACTTCGCCTTCTTTGACTTCTGGTATTCTTGGCAAACAGTTGTTCTGGTGCTGAACCCCACACATGCTGGTTCTACAATGAGCTGCATGCAATTCTTGGGGATGACCCTACCAGCACCCCGACATGCAACGTGGACACCTCACAGGTGTGTGAGTCTAGGGACAACAAAGAGGATGATATGGTGGAGGAGGAGAATGGGACAGAGAGGAGCGGTGGATCCATTCTACCTGAGAGCCAGGAAATATTTTTAACCCTGGAGCCCTGTGAGTCGCAGGACATCATGGTGGCCAACCGTGATACTGGGAAGGCACCTCTGGTGAGTATACAGTTACAATCAAAGTCCAGTTAAACTTTAGAAGGCACACACGTTCGGTGTTTACTGTGAAGAAAAAGCGAGGTGTTGTGGTTCTCTGCTTACATGAAGCTGCTCCAGCTACGCAGAGGGTGGCCCCTGGAAAATACTGTTTATGTGTACTGGGATAGTCTGGGAATCCTCCATGGATATCTCTAGGAAACTTTCATGGAGGTGCTCTGCAATCCTTTACAGAAGGTTTCTGGGCAGGGCAGTTTTATTTCTTCCACCATGGTAGGACACTTTCCCCCGCAGCTCCTGAATTAATTCTGCTGGCATCATTGTGGTACACAGCATAGCAGCATAAGGACTGGGTCTGTATCCAGATGCTTGCAGCATCCCCTTCCTTTCTGCTTGTTACCCTTAGGAGACTGATATCACATAGGGTCACATAGGGGAAACGGGGGAAGTTCTCATTCAAAGTGCTTTTACAAGAAAAAAAAAGGGGGCATGTATACTCCCCCCCATTCCGGATCACCAAACCATGGGGCCGCTAATGTGCCTTTATTGTGCTTGGCATGGGTCGGCAAGTAGTTTAAAGTGGCTGATAGGGAACTGGGGCCCCACATGACAGATTCTGCAATTTGGGAGTGAAAACGTTCCTCCCCACCACCCCATTCATAAACAGCTTCCCGTGGTGCTATGGGGAAGGGCCATTTTTGACTAGCTACCTCTGCTCCCAACATGAGCCTGCCATAAACTTCATTAAAATTGTGGTCACCCATGATCCCGGGTGTGTGTGTGTGTGTGTGTGGCTTCTCAGCATGGCTGGAGCAGCAAAACAGCACGATGAATGGTTACAGATTCTGATTGTTATGGCTTGCACCTAGTGTAATAAGGTTTTGTTTTTTTTCCATGAAAACAGCCTTGCTATGGAAAATTTTATTCATGTACAATAGCTCCTTTATTTTCCCCCATGACTGACAGCTGGAAATGTGTCCTTTGGCATGTCATCAATATCTGAAAGCAGACTTTCGCTGATTAGAAGGAGGAGAAAGAGAATGCGGGCGGACATGTTCACCAAGATAATGGACGCCTCCGGGACAGCAGACACAGAACTGAGAGTGTGGAGGAGTTCACTATCCGAGAAGTTAGACATGGACATGGAGAGCAGGAAAGCTTCCTATGAGCAAGAGCGTGCGGCGTAGGATGAGATGCTTCGGATGATGAGGGACCAAGCAGGCATGTTGAGGTGTCTGGTTGAACTGCAGGTACCGAAGCAGGAGGGAAGAGTCCCTCTGCAGACCCTGGTGCAGAATCAGCACCCTCCATTATCCCTTTCACTTAACTCAGGGGGAAGGTACAAGGAACAAAAGGCACCTATTCACAGATCTTTGATCGTCTGGTATGAGGTATTATATTACACAGCTGAAAATGTTTCTCCCGTTCCAACTTTACAACCCCTTTTCCCCAAGGTTACCTTTTTTTCCCCTGTTCTCCCTCTTTACTTATATTTGTTAAATAAAGTAAATGGATTCGAGAAATAAATGTTCTTTATTGAGTAGAAGCAGTGGGCTTGGGTGGGGGGTTGGATGTACAGGGACAGTGATACAAGGCAGGTGAAGGTTTGGGAAAGCACAATGCAGACAAGCAACTCACATTACTGTGACTCATTATTGAAATGGCTTTTCAAAGCCTCACAGATACGCAGCACCCCTTGCTGTGGTCTTCTTATTGCCCTGGTGTCTGCCTGCTCAAAAATGGCTGCCATGCGATCTGTCTCAACTGCCCACCCCTGCGGAAAATTTCCCCACTTTTTTCACAGATATTATGGAGCACACAGCAGGCAACTATAACCATGGGGATGTTCTCCTCACTAAGGTCCAACCTTGTTAGTAAACTTCTCCAGTGCCCTTTCAAATGACCCAAGGCACATTCAACCACCATTCCACTTGCTGAGCCTATAGTTCAACCGTTCCCTACTACTGTCCAGACGGCCGGTGTACGGCTTCATAAGCCATGGGAGCAAGGGGTAGGGTGGGTCCCCCAGGATAACTATAGGCATCTCAATTTTGTCAATTTTTTTGTGGTCTGGAAAGAAAGTCCTGGATTGCAGCTTTTTGAACAGACCCGAGTTCTTAAAGATGCGCACGTTGTGAACCTTTCCTGACCATCCTACATGTATGTTGGTGAAATGGCCCCTGTGATCCACCAGCACTTGCAACACCATTGAAAAGTATCCCTTTTGGTTTATGTATTCTTTGGCAAGGTGGTCCAGTGCCAAGATGGGAATATGCATGCCTTCTATCGCCCCACTGCAATTAGGAAACCCCATCTCAGCAAAACCATCCATTATGTCCTGCACATTTCCCAGGCTCTCTACCCTTCATAGCAGAAGTCAATTAATGGACCTACACACTTGAAGTACAGCAGCTCCCACAGTTGATTTACCTACTCCAAATTGATTCCCTGCTGACCAGTAACTGTCCGGCGTTGTAAGCTTCCAAATAGTGATCGCCACTCGCTTCTCCATTGTCAAAGCAGCTCTCATTTTTGTGTTGCTGAACTGCAGGGCAGGGGAAAGCACTGCAAAAAATTCCTGGAAGGTGGCCTTTCGCATTCGAAAGTTCTGCAGCCACTGCTTATCATTCCATTCCTACAAAACAATGCAATCCCACCAGGCAGTGCTTGTTTCATGGGACCAGAAACAGCGCTCAATTGTGACTGCCAGCAGCAATTGTGAATTGTTTTTTTCAATGGCTTGCAGAAGGGCTGCTTGTAGGACATCATTATGTTCTGCGTGGCAGACCCTACTTCGGCTCTGAAAATACTGCAGAAGGTGCGAGGTGTTTGAGATGCTCACAGCAAGAGTGCACAACTGAGCAGACTCCATGCTTCTGGGGTTATGGCGTACGTGCAGCAGTTTTAAGGTGCAAAAACCAAGGGGTTGTTTGCTGTTGAGCACAGTGCATCATGGGATGGCGACGCAATGTTCCCATTCTCCCCTGATACAATGTTTTGGTCTCATCTGGCATTGCACAAACTTCCCAAACTACACTGCGGCATGTTGCACTTTGGGATAGCTACCCACGATGCACTGCTTTGTGCATTGATGCAGGCACTGCTAGTGAGGACGCACTCCATCAAGACAATGAGCATGGTGTGGCCACGCACAATCGACTTAATTAATTCGGAGGCTCGAGGTCGAATTAGATAAAGTTGACTTCATTTTGTAGTGTAGACAAGCCCTAAAGGTTTTGGCTGTTCTTTCCGCTTGAAATGTCAATTCTAATGGTAACTTTAATATTTTCAGCTCATCATATGAAGAATGTGTATAACGGATGCTGCTTAAAAGAACTGCTGTGCTCTGGCTGCCACAGCAGAGAGGACTGAAATCTTCATTACAATGCACTGGCTTTGCAGCTAGACAAATTCATTTAATTCCTGTGCCGCTGATATTGCACCCCAAGCAGGCGGGCAGAGAGTGAGGAGTGCATTGGCTGAGCCAATACAGTGAGTGGCTATTGTGTATATGTGTCCTAATCTGATGCTGGCATAGGATAGTAGTAAATTCCTACATACTCTTTCTTCTTCCTCCACCCTGTGAACAAGGGGGAAGCAGGAAGTGAGTATTCCCTGTGCTGTGCTGCACAGTTACAAACCGCCCCATATGTTGGCCTTGTGGCAAAGCCACTATCTAAGCCTTATTAATTAAGGCAAATATGGGTTTTTTCGGGAAGCATTTGATAGTTATCTCATGAATCCCTCTTTGGAAGGGCAGTTCAGACTGGTTTGAATACTAGTGCTGAAAGGAGACTGAAAATTACCAAAAGACTGTAAACAAAGAGCAATGATAAAACTTGGGGAGGGGAGGGTGGAGTGAGAAAGACTAGTGGGGTGCCGCAGAGATTGATCTGACCTCGAGCCATATTTAATATCTCCATTAATGATCTACGTTAACTGCATAGAAATGAAACTCCAAGATGTGGCTAGAGTGGGAGCCATTGTGATCAGCATTGATAAGAAGATAACAAATACAAAGGAACCTAGAGACATGTAGATGTACGAGCAGAAAATAATAAAATGAGATTCAACCTGAAAAAACAATAACGAAGTAATAGATTCAGGGGGAAACAATCCATAACATATTTTCAGTGTGGGGGGGAAACTTAGAAAGTAACAATACACAAAGGGTCTGGTCTAAAGGCTGTTACAGTCAATTGAAAAAAGCAACAGAGGGTCCTGTGGCACCTTTGAGACTAACAGAAGTATTGGGAGCATAAGCTTTCGTGGGTAAGAACCTCACTTCTTCAGATGCAAGTAATGGAAATCTCCAGAGGCAGGTATAAATCAGTATGGAGATAACGAGGTTAGTTCAATCAGGGAGGGTGAGGTGCTCTGCTAGCAGTTGAGGTGTGAAACCAAGGGAGGAGAAACTGCTTCTGTAGTTGGATAGCCATTCACAGTCTTTGTTTAATCCTGATCTGATGGTGTCAAATTTGCAAATGAACTGGACTCAGCAGTTTCTCTTTAGAGTCTGGTCCTGAAGTTTTTTTGCTGTAAGATGGCTACCTTTACAGAACTACAGAAGCAGTTTCTCCTCCCTTGGTGTTCACACCTCAACTGCTAGCAGAGCACCTCACCCTCCCTGATTGAACTAACCTCGTTATCTCCATACTGATTTATACCTGCCTCTGGAGATTTCCATTAGTTGCATCTGAAGAAGTGAGGTTCTTACCCATGAAAGCTTATGCTCCCAATACTTCTGTTAGTCTCAAAGGTGCCACAGGACCCTCTGTTGCTTTTTACAGATTCAGACTAACACGGCTACCCCTCTGATACTAGTCAATTGAAAGACTCCCATTTAAGTCAATTGGCTTTGAGTCAGCCCCATAGAGAGCTAGTGATGATAGCAGATAGCAAATTAGACCTGGAAAAGAGCTCTCTGTAGTTCAAAAGCCTGTCTCTTTCACTAAGTGTACATCTACACTACAGGGGGGAGTTGATTTAAGATACGCAAATTCAGCTACGTGAATAGCGTAGCTGAATTCGACGTATCGCAGCCGACTTACCCCGCTGTGAGGACGGCGGCAAAATCGACTTCTGCGGCTTTCTGTCGGCGGCGCTTACTCCCACCTCCGCTGGTGGAGTAAGAGCGCCGATTCGGGGATCGATTGTCGCGTCCCAACGGGACGCGATAAATCGATCCCCGAGAGGTCGATTTCTACCCGCCGATTCAGGCGGGTAGTGTAGACCTAGCCTTAGAGAAGTTGGTTCAATAAAAGATATTACCTCACCCACTTTGTCGCTCTAGCAAGTTAGATAACAGTCTGAAGCGTAATAGGACAGCAAAACCTAACTGTGAATCTAATTCGATTTGCAGAAGCATAACACTGTGGAACAGGGAGTCAAATCCAGACCACCCGCTATACATCCCTGGAAAGAGACAATGCAGAGGAAATGTCACGCTTTCCCTGCATGGAGGGAAAAGGAGCGAGCGGTGCAGGGGGGACTCTGCCCCCTATGTGAGGTGTGGAGCAGAGCACTGCTGCATTTCACTGTGCTGAACTTCAGGTTGGGAAAACCAGGGGTAGGTTGGTGTGTGTGGCAAAGGGCGGGCTTTTGAAAATTTCACCCTAGGAGTTTTCTCTTTTTTTTGTTTGAAGAAGGCATTTGCCAGGGGTTAGTGTTCTAGAGCATGGTGGAAGGGTGATCTAATTGGTGTTCCTTATCTCTAATTTCCATGATTCTGTTGTATAACTGGTAAGTGGAATGCCTTAATACAGTGGGTATATTTATGTGACCGAGTTACAGTTACATGGGAAATATATTTGGAATGTCCAAACTTCTCCATGTTTAAAATCTCATTCATAAAACTACCTGGATATATATTTTGGTGTTTAATAAAAGAAGAAAGAAGTAACAGAAAGTAATTGATTTGCTTATCTGACGTTGTGTCTAGCAATTGCATATCCAAATAAAAGTCCTTTAAAGAGCATTTTATGCCAGAGAAATAATGCCAAATGGATAATTCATGGCCTGAGGTAGATACATAAACATCACTAGAGCTGCCTAGGGTGTTTACCTCCTAGCTTTTATGATGTCATCAACAGGGATCCTAGCAATCTGTTTGCCAAAGAAAAATGTGGAATTTGTGTTTTTATAGAAAATCTTTAGTTTTTACATTTTGTGAAAAAATAAAAACATATTCAGTAGAACCCCATTTATCCAAGTCTCCATTTTCTGGCTCTCTGTATTAACTGAACCACCAGCCTCCCGGGGCTGACAGCGGCTGGGCCTCCGGTGGCTGGTGGTCTGGTTAATACAGAGAGCCATATAATGGAGGCTTGGATAAATGGGTTCTACTGTATATCAATAAAACATTGTGTTCAACTGATACTTATATATATTGTTACTAGGGAAACTAAAATTCAGCATTTCATTTTCATTGCAGAAAAATGCAGATTTTTATGGTTTTATTATCAGAGAATTTTTTTTTATCACAGAAAACAAAGATTCCTGGTTATCAGAAGGATCTCAACATGTCTGGTGGCCTCTCTTCTGGGGCTTTCTCCATCAATCATGTCTGTAGCACACATTGCCACTGCAAGTCTGTATTGTATAACCAGTATTTAAAAAGCTATAAGTTTAGCCTTATTTTGCTTTTATGGTTTGAGGTTACATTACCGCAGATTTTATTGTATGTAAAATAGAGTATTACCACATCTGTTATTGTATCAAAGTCATATGTCTTAAGGTTAGAGGATCACCACAGAAATTTCATAGACTAACAGATTGATATTGCTATGCCATCATATTTGTACCAGTTGTGCTCTGACATAACTTAATACCCTGCTTCCCCCCCTCAGTGTTTCAAGGTTGGTATTTACACAGTAATTTGGGGCATATTTTGGTAATGATGTAAATTTATGAAGACCATAACATGGATGATTCATGCAAAACATTTTTTTTCTTTTCTGGAAGTCTTCAGGCAGGACTTCCAAACCCAAGCCACTAATATAACATAAATACAGGGGAGATACTTTTCTATTTCTAGAGGCAAATGTATTTAAAATGAGGGGTAGCTTGATTTCAGTACTTTGAGGACTGCCAGAATATAATCATGTCCGACTTTCTGGGGTCATGTTAATTTGGAAAGTTGAATGACGTCCATTTGTAAGCCTGGCTCTCTTAGCCATCTGCACTTTCCCACACACATAGTAGTTTTGTTTTGTTTTTAAAAATTGCCATCTTAGCTTCAAGAAAGATATGAGGTTATAATGGTGTATGAACAATCCTGAACTCCAAGACAGAGATTTAAATGACAGACAGTGCTGAGAGAAAGAAGGGAAAGCCGTCCTTGTAATGAAACGCTCCCTAGAGATGAGGGAGGTTTGGCAAGCTCGAGCAGCAGACAGAGCAGTTTTCTCTGCCTACGGAATACAGACCTTTTAATGAAGCTGTGTGTAAATGCCTACATGGGACTGGTGTGAATTTGTGATGTATCTATGAGCCATCAGCATATAAAAACAAACTACGCCTTGTTCTGTACATTAAGAAGCCTAACCAATGCTTGAGAGTTCATCATTCAAAAAGCATTCAACTTTTTTCAATGCAAATTCACTGGAAATAAAGTATCAGGACAAAAATACCTCTAAGGCTAAATTTGGAAGGGATGCTCTTATGACGGTTCAGCATAATTTGATCTGCTGACTTTCCCCCCTTAGATCAGCTGGCAACCTCTATTTAATTCTTGCTGGGTTCTATTGGTTGATGGGGAGGGACAGCAGTGTAGAATTGCACTGCCCCAGGGATTCTCCCGTGCACATGGCGCACCCTTTGTGAGGTGCAGCCTACTAGATAGTGTTTCTCTGTTGCACGCTGCTTGGCCAGTGCTTGGCTGCCTGCCTTGTCCCTGAGCTCAGCCATAGGCCAAGTGAGTATCTTCCACCACTGGGGGCAGACTTTGGGTCATAGGGTATGTCTACACTTTGAGCTGGAAGTGTCCATTTCCACCTTGAAGAGACATATCCACACTAGCCCTGATCAAGATAACGTTCTAAAAATAGAGTGTAGCTGTCAGAGCAGCAGGGGCTAGCCTCCCCCAGTATCAACCTAGTGTCTTGGCTGGGTGCCTATTCAGGGGTCTAGCTCCTTCTGCCACTTGTGCTTCCACAGCTACACTCTACTTTTGGTGCACCAGCTCGAGTTTGTTTCCATCTCCAACTTGAAGTGTAGACCTACCCATAGACTATGTTCCTAGAGTACACAGTACCAACGATTGTGCCAGTGATGATACCTGCCTCTGAACTACTGCCATCTCATCTCCTGCATGGGTTGCTGCTCCAGTCCAACCATGAGACCAATTTCTGTAGTTTTCGTGCACTGCTGCTCATGGAAGGCAAGGGAGCCGTGTGGTGTGACATGTTGAATGGGAGCCAAGACAGGGCATGTGTGACGGCTGCCCTCTTAGCCAACACGTGAGGGACTGAACCAGGGATCTCCAGAGCTAAAAGCACAACCTGCTATAGCTTGAGCTAAAGCTCTACAGGTGGGGGCTGTAACAAGTTATAACTTCTGCTGATCACATGTGTTTCACAGGTGTATCTGTCTTCACCACTTCAAAGAAGATGTCTTTCCTTTTAGTATCCTCATCCTCATATAGCCCCATCCTACCGTGAGGCTGTCGTGTCATACTGTGTTGCTTGTGGATATCCCTGGGTGTGGTTACCACACTGAGGCCAGCCCAGCCCTTTCTGAAAATCTTTCCTGAAAATCATCAGCAAATGGGGCGTCAACAGTCTGTCACTGCAGGCAACTCTGGGTACATTTTCATACCTCCTTTCATCCTATTAGCCCTCAGAAAATTCATATCATATTCAAAGTGGCCAAAAGAGAGTGCTCTCTTCTATCACAGAGCACCCATCTCAACACCTCTGAAAATTCCACTCTAAATATATTTGTAGGACCACTGGGTTGTTTGAATATTTCTTTGTCATGTGCACTGATTTCATATGCATCTGGCTGGCCAACTAACTAAATCTTTGTCACTTGGGTGATGATTAGAGATGAACCAAAACCCACACCCAAACTTCTTGAGTCTGCATCTCTCCTGCTTTGGACCCTGTGTAGTGATTCACATCCATGCAGAGCAGGTGTAAAGCACTACCATTCTGCTCCAGCAGTATTTTGCACCCACTTTTTGCAAATGTGAATGACTCACAAGGTGAGAGAGGAGCAGGTCCTGCTTTCCTAAAATGGGATGAACCAACTGCCTGAATCTGAATGATCAAACTTGGGGTTTTCCCAATGCAGATCCCAATCCAAACTTGCCCAAATATGCGGTGTTCAGATTCCATCTAGTATAAATAGGTTTCAGCTGTGAACTTGGCGCTGAACACAAATCTGGGCCCTGTTTACCAAGCCACCACCTGTTCTTTATTTAAATTCCTTTTAAAACAAATACTTCTATGATTCCATGCACAACAAGTGAGCTGATTAACATAAATAAAATATATCAGTCAATAAATATGATGGTCCCAGCAAGATGAGCACATACTAAAAATGTCTGAAGATACAGTCTGATTGCTGTAAACCTTTTCTGGCTTTAGTCCGTCCCACCTCTAGTTTGCCACTCTCATTGTGTCATGTTTAACGTTGGTCTGTAAGTTTTTGGGAGCAGGAGACCTGGGAAGTGTTTTAATTTGCTTTGTGAAGTGCCTTACACATTTTTGTTGCTGTTTAAATAATAATTTATTGTAATGAGTCATGTATAAGAGTGAATACTTGCCTCTAGTTTTTTTTAAAACAGAGCTAGAGATAAGAACAAAACTGGGATATAATATTTTTATAACATAAGTTTTGTTTTTATTGGACTGTTTATATCCAGCAAATCCAGAAGGTCTGAGGTTACAGTTTCATTTGGGCTGAATGTATTAATGGAATTAAGTACAAATCAGAGTTTAGCATCTTGAGTTTATTAACATTTTTGCATTCCTTTTTACTGAGTTAAGGTCCTTTTTTGCTAACCATGTACAGCTGAAATGGTGCGATTAATAATTATGTGCAGACTAGCAACATGGCAAATAACTGCCTCTATCAGATAAGAAAAACAAATCCATAGCAGTCATGTCATATGTTTTTTTAAATGAGTTGTTTGTCTTTGTAGAACTGCCGATTTTGACCTGATGGTTTGGCAGGGCACAGTTTCATTGAAAACAAAGGAAAAGATGAAATAGGTTCTTACTAATCTTGCTGTAACCTCTAAAGCAGCTGTTGCTATGGGAAACATATTTCCTCAGTAACTCTTCTGAATATTACATGATGACCTTAAACCTTCCCATGCGCATACATTCAGAAAAGAGGATTCTTTTTTGTGTTGTATCTTTTCAGGCTGTTGTCATATTTGAAAGTAGTACTATTCAAGGTACAAAGGCATTGATTTATACTTACAGTACCTATCCCCATAGTACAGGTTCCACGTCTTGATGAGTTGAAGTCATATTATTTTTAATATACTTATCCTATATTAGAAATGACTAAACAAAATATGTACAAGATAAAATAAGTACTAGATTAATGTGGGATTGCTATTGTTTTATTTCTATAGGAATTACTAAATTTCCCAGGTGCAGTCCCTACACCTCTGACACAGCATCCCAAATCTCTGCATTAGTATAATGCGTACAAATATACCAGTGGTTATAAAAACCACCCCAAAAACCACTGTGAAGTCATCCAAAAGAAACAAAATTAAAGATCCGGTGTGAGAGAGAATTTTGGAGGAGCTCTGAGCAACTTTTCCTCTGCACAGTATTCTGAAAAGAAACATTTTCCAGTGTCACTCCTTGCTCTTTATAAATGAGCCAACCTCAGACGTTACCTGGCACCCAAACAATTGGGCTGTTTTAGACTCACAGTGCATTAATAAATGATGATGTTTATGAGGCAATGGCAAGCGTAATAAAAAAAACAAAGCAAAACACCAAAGTCCAAAAGTGGTCTCTGAGTCCTGTTGTTTTCTGAAGACTCAGGACATGTAAATGTAATGTAATAAGTGTATGTCTATGGGTTGAAAGACCACTATTTCTAAGTTCTGACTTCAGTGCTAGGGAAAAGGTACATTTCCTAAGAACACGTACTGCTTCCTGAATTCGTTACACAGTATTTGTTTTTATTTCTGTTAATAGAAGCCCAGCAGATGTTGGTAGAATCCAAATGTTATAGGAAAAGTCTGAACTATTGAGGGGCCACCTACAACCAGCAGAGAGAGTGAGCAATAGGGGGCACACACACTAATAGCTTGCATGCATTTTCCATAACGCATGAGGGTTTTTTCCTTTGGGGAGTGGGGGTGGGGCACAGATCACATCTTTCAGCTGTTTTTTATGTCCTCACACAAGTTTTAGGAAGATTTCAAATGACATATTAAAGCTTTTAAATGGGATGACTCGTGTATATTGCCAATAATGATGTCAAAGTATTATCACAACTCTGTGCCATCAATACAGATCACTAGTGGCAAGCGCCTTAAGTGATAGTGTACTGGGAAAATAAAGGAAAATGACTTCTCATTTTTTTTTCTGGCAGAATTGTATAGTACATATGGAATATATTAAACCTAACTTAACCAGTTAACACAAAGACCTTTGCCCTGCACTTGTTGCAATTGTCGAGCACTGTGAATAATTAAAGGGAAAAGAATTAAAAGTGCCAGAGGTCAGATGCTGGGAAATCTAGATGGGTTTTTTTTTTCATGTGGGTTCCTTCCCCTAGTCCACCTGGCCTGAAAACAGTGTACTCCGTATGCAGAAGGCTTAGAGAGAACAGAAATGGTAGAAGGCAAAAGTCAAACACATCACTAGTGACACTGTGTCAGTAAACCCTGACATAAACAGTAGGACCAAAAAAAGAGGAAAAATAGATGCTATAGCAATGCAAGAAAGCTGAGAGTGGGGGGAATATAGGGATTAGGGAAATATTATGTATGTAAAATAGTAGACCAGAAAACGCAAGTCTCTTAATTCCCCTCTCCTTCTTCTAGGAATATTGGACTAAATTTAGCCCCAATATAACTCCAGCAAAAGTAACTCCACTAGTTACAGTCAGGATTAAATTGCTGCCATAAATCATTGAAATCAATAAGACTTGTGTCTGCTCATGCCAGGGGTCAGCTTAATCTGTTTTTGACATCCATACCAAAATGTTTTTCCAGCTTTCTGTCTGACGCTTCAGACTTGAGCATCTACACCGACTGATGTCCTCCTTTCTTTTGGTTTTGTATGTGTATTTTGCTTGGGAAACATGCTCCAATGGAAACATGCCTACATGCCCCAATCCACCTCTTCTATGGATAGGGGACAACAGTAGGATCCATGAGGCAGCAGAAGTTCTGTCACTGTCCCTGTCCTCATGGCCATCCTTAGCTTCTTCCCACCAAACCCTTCTATGGTGGCAGAAAAGGAGCTTCCAGGGAACTCGGATCAGCTTTCTACAGGGAGTCTATACTTGTTATATACCCCCTCAGACCCTAACATTCCCATGCTCGCATACAACATAGAAACATGCATTCTGTTGCCATGTGAGCCTTCACGGACACAAAAGCAAGGGCAGCATTTGCCCTTTAGTACTAATGAAAGGTGCCAAAAGGGCAGGTCTGAAGATGGAAATTATCTTTTTATGCACATAATAGGTACGGTGGCTCAAGCTTCCCAACACACACTTCCCAGCCAACAAAGGGCTTCATCCAATGCCTGTCAAAGTCAATGGAAAGGCTCCTGTTGAATTCAATCAGTGTTAGATCAGGTCAAGTCAAGATTATAGTCTGACTATGTGGACCCTTTGCAAGGGTCAGAGTAAAATTCTCTCACCATGTCCTTTCAGTCCTCCTCAGCTGGAATGTCTATTTCACGGCTGTGTTTTTGCAAAGTCTGTATATTTTTCTCTTGGTAAGGGGGACATCATGATGAAAAGGAGTGTGAAGAACTTTCTCTCCTTCACTTTAGAAACATCCATCGTGCATGGGTCACACTTACTAAGAAAACTGCAGCCAAACAGAAAATTAAAACTAATTGTATGGTGGATCCATCCACAACTAGCATATCTTATGTAAATGAAGTGGTGCTTAGAGTGTGCTATCAGCACCTGGGAAAGGAGCAGGGGAGCCAATAAACTCAGCAAATTTGACCACACAGAGTTGTCACTGAACTGTTCCATTAGGGATGGCTTCCTGGACCTACACATGTTAAACAGCAGCTATTAAAGTTAGATATTTTTAAATCAGCATCATAGAATCATAGAATCATAGAATATCAGAGTTGGAAGGGACCTCAAGAGGTCATCTAGTCCAACCCCCTGCTCAAAGCAGGACCAATTCCCAGCTAAATCATCCCAGCCAGGGCTTTGTCAAGCCGGGCCTTAAAAACCTCCAAGGAAGGAGACTCCACCACCTCCCTAGGTAACGCATTCCAGTGTTTCACCACCCTCCTAGTGAAATAGTTTTTCCTGATATCCAACCTGGACCTCCCCCACTGCAACTTGAGACCATTGCTCCTTGTTCTGTCATCTGCCACCACTGAGAACAGCCGAGCTCCATCCTCTTTGGAACCCCCCTTCAGGTAGTTGAAGGCTGCTATCAAATCCCCCCTCATTCTTCTCACTTGGATAACTTGCATCCAAGAGTTTTAAAAGAGATGGCAGAGGAGCTTGCTGGAGAATTAAAGTTGATTTTCAATAACTCATGGAACACTGGGGAAGATGCAGAAGACTAGGAGAAGGCTAATGGTGTGCCAATATTTAAAACGGATAAATGGGATGACCTGGACAATTATAGGACTGTCAGTCTGACATTGATCCCAGGAAAGTTAATGGAGCAGCTGATATCAGACTCAATTAATAACGAATTAAAAGAGGCTAATATAATTAATGCCAAGTAACATGTGTTTATGGAAAAGAGATC
Organism: Trachemys scripta elegans; assembly: GCF_013100865.1. Taxonomy (NCBI): domain Eukaryota; kingdom Metazoa; phylum Chordata; order Testudines; family Emydidae; genus Trachemys; species Trachemys scripta. Next base: position 142,529,074 of record NC_048300.1, on the reverse strand, counting down.
CTGTCAAACTAACTTGATATCTTTTCTTTTTATGAAATTAGAAGTTTGTCTGATAAAGACAATAGTGTTGAGGTAATATACTTAGATTTTGTAAGAGAGACAAGGTGGGTAAAGTAATACCTTTTATTGGACCAACTTCTGTTGGTGAGACAGACAAGCTTTTGAGCCACACACAGCTTTTTCTCCGGACCTAAGGAAGTGCAGGAAAGGGCCATTGGGAATGGTGGCCCAAGCTGGGGTGCACATGCTTAGAGAGTGGGTCTCATTTGCTTGCAGAGCCTAGGGCAGAGGCCAGAGGGACTTTCCTGGCAGCAGAGTGGGAGGCTCTGGAGATCTTCTAACTGGGTAGGAGGGGGCTGGCAGACTAAAATGTTGTCTGTGGATGGCAAATTGCCTTAACCAGCCTTTGTCCAACCCCCCTCCCTAGGGAGGGCCATAGAGACAGGAATCTCCCCAACCCTGGCCCGTGTCTGATGAAGTGTGTATTCACCCACGAAAGCTTATGCTCCAATACTTCTGTTAGTCTATAAGGTGCCACAGACTCTTTGTCGCTTTTTACAGATCCAGACTAACACGGCTACCCCTCTGATACTTGTCTATTTAGGATCAACCCTCCCTCACAGAAGTGACAATCAGTGTCTTAGAGCCAGGAAGTCAACTGGATTACCCATGATAATAGGGGAACAATTTCAAAGGCGCAAAAGGCAATTAGGCACTTAATTCTCTTTGACAACCAATGAGAGCTGAGTGCCTAACTTCCATTTACAGCTTTGAAAATCTCCCATGTAAGGACAATTGTTGGTAATAAGCATTACAACCACAGGTCCTTAGATTGTATGCCAAGTACCATAGGGTGTTCTATGTTCTATACAGTAGTGGCATACTTCGTGCTCCACAAATAATTTTTCAAAGCATAAGTATGATTTTTGGTAGCCCTACAAACTCTATTTGATGTAACCTTTGCTTTTCATCAGAACAATGCGGAGGAGGTATGCTGAGATTATCCAGGTGCCTGATTTAGTTCTTTGTGTATATTTGAGATTCCAGGCTGAACTAATTTCTTTCGTGTCTTTTACAAGCCCTGTGCTCGTTTGAAGGATTCATTTATGTTCCAGCTAGAAGAATTAATTTTTATTTCACTTTTTTATTTCCTGGCTTGAATCTCACTTTTAAGTGGAGTTAGTGGTAATTTTTACTTCCTTCACGGAGCTTATAAAATGATAAAGGAAAAATGTTAATCAAACAGCAAAATTCATAGAGGAAAATTGGATTCAGAAAGAAATTATTTCAACATGCATGACTTTTATCATGTTGCCAATGTAAATCTATGCAGTAGGTCATCAGAGTGGAATTGGTAGCAGCTAGGCTTAAGTTTCTGCCTTACACTTTTTAAAAAAAAGGGTATTTAGTTTCACGGTCTTCTGGGGCAGCAGGGAGCTAAGAGGAGAATTGTCCTTCATTACAGTATATACTAAGTAAGCCATATAATATACTTTTGCTGCTATTAATAAGATGTGCATAGTGATATTCTGCCAAGAACAGCTGTAACTTACTCTGTGGTTCAGTTCTGATGTATTTATCTGCAAAATCTGACTGATTTTTATTTGCAGAGGCCAATATTGACCACTTGGGCAACTTATGTTGACATTGATTAAGATGTATTAATAGAAGTATAAAATTAAGTCCCAGGAGGAAAACTGAAGTTTTGTAGAATATATTAGGATTAAAGGGACACTGTTTGATATAATTTAAAAATCAACAATTTTCCTGCAGATGTTATAATTTAATAGACATGATGATTTAAATTAAAAGAAAAGTGACTTGATTTTCATTATTTATGATGTTTGTTTGCTTTTTACATTTCTCTAACCTTCAACAATGAAAATACTAGTCGGTTTCACTTTCAAATTCCTATACAGAAGCAGGACGAGACAGTATGTGCATTACAAACGCTGAAAATCATTCCAGTTAGGGGAACATGTTTCTGTTTTAAAAGGAATTTTAATTAGAATGTTTTAATAATCCATTGAAACATTTCTACTTGTCTCCCAGTTTTGCAAAAGCTTATGGGCTTGAAACAGCTCCACACCACCTCTGAGCTTCTCAGAGCCTTGGCTGGCTATGGGCTGAAGTTGTCCCTGTTGTAACTTAGAGCAGCGTCAGAGCTGCTCTAATTTACTCTGGCTAAAGCCAGCCGCTGTGGCCGCCAAGGATCCGGTGGAGGGCCAGGTGCTCTATTATATCACTGATATATCCCCTATGTGGGAAGGGGTGGAGTGATGGGTTGCATAGGGCAACTTTCCAAGGACAGGGAAAAGGATTCCGTTATTTATTTTTAAAAAAACAAAACAACAAAAAACAAACAAACAAAAAATCAACTCGACAAAATGTAGCCAAATTTGACTAGAGGGTATCACTTTAAATAAAGGCTAAGCATGTTACCATATAGAAATATAAGTACCTATGTAGATCTGGAATTTGGATTGGACTGAGTATGTTATAAATCTAGGCTTGTGAAAGATGAGCTACTGTCGGATGCCCTGCATATTGCCTGAAAGCAGTACTATTTTTGTTTAACCATATTGCAGCTTCAAAAATGCTATTTTGCTGGTACTCAGATAACATTTTGGTGGCAATTATGAGCATGAGGTAATATTGTTTCCCCACTTACATATATCTTTTCCTAGGAGAAGGGAGACATGCATCTATACATAGGCACAGATTTTTAATGGTATCTAGGCAGCTACGGGGATTTTCAAAAGCACTTCGGTATCTAAAACTCATTGATTCCAATGCATGTTCGGCACCTAGATGCATTTGAAAATATCTTTAAAAGTCTGCTCCATACAGTATGGAGCAATCAGCTTTTTCTCCTCTGGCTTCTCTCTAGTTAATATATATGCCATGGTGCACTCACAGTTTCATGTGCATAGCAACCGGAAACATTTAACAAAATGTTGTGAGTTGTAAAATAAACATTCCTATATTACATTTTTACATAATGCTAGGAAGAAAGAGAGCACTGGCTTACTCATGTTTCATACAGTGAGGCCTTTACGTAATTAAATGAAAATGTTAAAATCCTTTTCTAACTGTTTCTGATTTTTTTAACAGCTTCTTTAAAGTACAAGGTGAATTTTTGAAAGTTATTTGTTAAAGAGGCTTGCGGGTCTTTCAGTAATGGAGGTCTGATATTTGATATGATCATAACACAAATCATAATAGAATGTTATAAAATATTTAGCGTTATATTCACAAACAAGTCACTGCACACCTGTTTTACACTGAAGGTTTCATGGGAAACCTTGGGGGAAAGTAACCCTTTATCTGGGATATGTTCCTGGGCCACAACATTTCTTCTAGGCAGGGAAAATAAAAATGAAGGGCAGGGGGCAGATCCTCCAAATTATGTAGGAGTCTAACTCCCATTAAAATCAATGGACTTTGGGTGCCTAAATACCTTTGAGCATCTGGGTTTGGGCTGACCAGGCACATCAGAGCATTGTGTCCTTTGGGCTCTCTTGCACGGGGTGAGGGTTTCCCACACTGACTTGATATGGATTCCTGATGAATGCCCAATGCAGTGAAGGTTGCCTCTGGCATTTGCCAATAAGTGGGTGCTGCAGTGACTGGGTATCATATGTTGACATGACAGCTGCCTCTGAAACTCCCAAAGGTTGGGCACTCAGTGGAATCCAAAGCACTATGAGGCCACATTCCTGCAATGAGCACCAAGTGGGTGGACTTGCATGGAGCTCGCTGCAGCATGGTGGCCTAAGCAAGACTGGGCACCCAGGGAGGAAGCTGAATTTAAAAAAACAGCTAGCACTGTTCATTTATAACTGAAAATTACTCCAATATGCAGGGGCCAAAGGGAAGCACACAATTTTACTGCTGTGGGCCCCAGATGTCCTTGTTGAAAAGTGACTTGTCCCAGGTCAGAGAGACCTGTGCAAGACCTGGGATTAAACTTCACAAGTTCCTGACTGCTCAAGTTGGCCACTCTCAGAGTGCTAGACCACACCTCAGGAATTCACTCAAGGGAAAAAAATGTGCATATAGGGTAACCAGATGTCCCGATTTTACAGGGACAGTCCCGATTTTTTGGTCTTTTTCTTATATAGGCTCCTATTACTCCCCACCCCGTCATGATTTGTCACATTTGCTGTCTGGTCACCCTATGTACATACCAGGGAACCAGGTGCCTGCAGCATTAGGAGATCTGGACAAGGTGTAGCAAAGTAAAGTGTTGCATTTCACCGGAAAATTCTGAATTCTGATTGGTTGATAAGCAGTTAGTGATTTATAATACACTACAATGGAAGCCTGGTGAAAAAAAGCAGTTCCAGATAAATGTGCTCAATCAACCACATATCTCATTTTTCTCCTGTCTGTGGTGAGAAAATTACCGAGCACTGAATCACTGATTCATTCTGTAATGGAGTTTCTTACTGATGTCTCTTCCTCCAGTTCACCTTTTGGGTTGGTTGAAGATTACATTATCTGTTGTGTTCAGATGTCAGAAATCCCAGGCAAAATGATCACGGGGGAAAAGCCTTCACAACAGGTAAAAGAATAAGAGGCATGCAAGATATACGGTGAGTTTTGTAAGAAAACCCTAACTTCCTTCAGGAATGAAAGAGGGGCACAGGAGCAGCATGTGGGGGAGAAAGCTGTTTGAGGTCTCCCTGTCTCCTGCTGACTCCGCTGAACCATGATTTAGGAGGCTTGTCAATGACTCTCCTGCCAAAGAGCTCAGGTTCTCTGCGTTAGGTATCTCTTTGAGCATTTCTGTAAACCCTCATTCCATCTGAAATTTATATCCCTTAGTTCTCCTTTGTTACTCTGTAAGGAGGAGGGGCCCAAGTGAAATCAATCATAGAATCATAGGACTGGAAGGGACCTCGAGAGGTCATCTAGTCCAGTCCTCTGCACTCACGGCAGGTAATGTACATCAGTTTCCTCACTTTTTTCATCCACTTTCTTCTGATCTGAAGTTAGGCCTGATGTTATTTGCCTCGTCTCCCCTGAAGCATATATTGGTATTTACTTGGTACTCATTACTATTAACAAGCCCAGATAGAGCACAAAACTGCTCAGAATACTGAATCCGTTTTGGCCACTCTGACTTACCAGCAAAGCCATGTTTCCCTTGCTATTTCTGTGTCTTTAAGGCAGCTCGTTTTTCTGTTCCTGTTCCTGAGGCGGTAGCCCCACGCTTTCTGTTTCAGTGATCGCTGGGTCTCCTTGCTGCAGCTGCTCTGGTTGTGGTTTGGAATCCAATTTCTTGGTAGAACCTCCTTTTAAAAGAGTTTCCTATTCTCTGACCTTCCTGCTTTTCTCTCTGTCTCCCTAGCAAGACCTCTGCCCTCAGAGCCTTAGCTGCTCTCTCTTCTTTTTCCTCACTAAATTTAGCCCAGGCAGCCCAGTCTGGCTTGTGAGTTACTCCAGTGCTTTGTGGAGGTGAGGGAAAGAAAGCATTCCTCACTGCAGAGGGGTCTACTAACTCTTCTTGCTCTGGAGTGGGATCTAGGAAGTTCTGACACTGCCTTGTTTGTGTTGAGCACAGAGAGGTATATGTGTGTTACCTCACAGGTGTTTTATTAGAGCTAACTGGAAGGTGGTGCAGTTAGCATTCATTACTTCTGGGTGTATTGAGACCTACCTCTGTAAATGCCTTCTAGCGCAGTACCTTGCTTGAGTATTTCGGCAATGGAGAAGTGAAAACAAATCTATCTACCTCCTAACATCTGCTAAGTAGAATGTGGTGTTTTCCAATGTTTAGTCTATTTTCCTGACCTATAAAGATATTTTAATGTTTTTGTGGTATTCATGGAAACCAAGGGGGCTGCAGTGGTGGCTTAAGTTTCATAATTATAAAATAGTTCACATTGTTTTGTGGTAACCACGTGGTAGTCACATGCACCCAGATTGTTTCATCTGAATCTGTCTTTAGAGGGGATCCTCCACATGTAGATCTATCCCCATCTGTGTAGAAGCAGGGGGCATGCTGCCTTGATTGGGAGGGGACGGATTTGTGGACTGGTCACTTTTTATGGAACCATCTCCTTCTAAATTATATCCTCTGGGAATTAGTGCTGTTGGAAACAACAGTAGTGTCCTGGAGTTTCCCTGCAGGAGAAATTGGCCAGTGGTAGTGCCAGGAGAGGTAGGACTTATATTCATGTGCACTCTGGAGGACCCCAAAGCCATCTCACTACATGATTGACTAGTAGGAAACTCAGTGATTACAGCTTCACAGAATTTTCTTTCCCCATTCCTGTAGGTTTCCTGGTAGGAAGCAGCAATCAGGCCAATAGTAAATTCATTATAAACAGTTACAAAAGTTGACATTAAAAAGCGATCATTTGTCAACAGTTACCATTAGACCTACTCACAAATTGTCCAGTTTTGAATTTTTTTTGACAAAAAGGGACATTTTTCTTTTTTACAATAACTTTCACATTTCATCCCCGCCCGCTATTTTCCAAAGAAATCTAACTACTGCCTCACAGAGTGATATCTAAGATAGTTCCTCTTCTTAGAGGGGAAAATTATAGCATCTCGGATACCTCAGTGTGATGAATCATGGCAAATATTCACATTTTAATGTTGACATGGTAATGTCAATTTACACTATTGAATTGTCTACTTATAATTGTGTATTTAACTCATGTCACTCTGTATTTTATAACTGTTAGATGACTTAATAGAACTAAGAACTGAAATACTTGATATTTCTAAAAGCTGTCTCACTACAGAGTGTTATTTACTATCCAGATCATGTTTCCTAGATCTTCTGTCACTTTTCTCTCCTAAAGCTTCTGTCATTTTCCTCTAAACATATACAGATTTGACATTTACTTTTCCAATCAACAGTATAATGTGAGTAGTGTGGAACACTACTTGATCCGGGGGAAGCAACTCAGTAATTGACCTTGCATTCAGTGCAGCTACTCAGGGAGAACTGGAAACACAGATCCTCCTGAAATGACATCAGTCATAATACAGTAGTCTAGAAATCCGAAGTGTCTGTATGTCAAAACAGAGACAGTCGCTGCATTCACAGTCTCTTGAGAATGAAGACTGTACTGCTTCCTGTAAACCCCATGCACAAAGATTAAGAGTTCTTTTCATGCATTTATATGCACAGAGAGAGAATCATTATTTTATTCATTTCACAGAGCATGATTACAATTAAAACAAGTTAGACATTAGTCAATTCCACCTCTACATGCTTCTCATTCATTTTGTGGCTTGCTTACAACTGGTTGAAAAATGTACAATTTCCATCCTAGCACATGGTCACCAAACATGAAAGGCTCTTTTTAAACACAACCATAATCAAAGACAGAGGCAGTCCAGTTACAGTATATGGGTATCTTGGTGTAAGGTTAAATCACAGATTTCTATAATCCCAGAGGTTTTTTTAGATGTACTCCTATTTATTTTAGAGTTTTTAAAAGTGCTTATTTTTAATTTGGGTGATGAATACAAACCCTACTGTTTCTTTACTTTATGCTGGTTATTACAATAATGGAATACATTACGACAGACTGTAACCCAAAAGAGTGAAAAAGAAAAAGAAAATATGTCTTCACTTGTCATATGTAATTGTAATAGTCTTTAAAAGAAGAGAGAAAACCTGACAGAGACCATAACAGAGACATATGTGTTAGGAGACTGTTTAAATGAGGGGGATCTAAACCCCTGGTCTGTTGAATATTTTGTTAGGAAAATATGAAGTTTCTAATAGTCTGCTTTGAAATGTATAGCTGGGATGGATATTTTCTGTCACTCATATTCCTTCTTTGAGTTAAACATCCACAAAACTTGTTTTCTGTGCAATGGGAACATCAGGATTTTTTCCAGCCACTCATGTATTTTGACTTGTTACATGGTAGGAATACTATGTAAGTACAAAAGCTCAGAGAATTCAGCTTATCTTGGTTTTCTTTATATAACATATATAGATCTAGAAAGTCAACTTAGTTCTTATATACAGTGTCATGGAGTCTCTAGCCACAACGTAAGTAATGGCAATTCAAGTTTCCCCACACTACCACTTCTAAAGGGAAGTTCTGTTCAGGGCCCGTACCTTCCTAGGTGTCTTTGCTGATTCTGTTTTTATTAACGCCTTTTGTGGTTGTCATAGGGACAGCCATATACTGGGAATCGGATGGAAACAGTAAAGCTATCATAGAGACCAAACACATCAGTCATTAGATTCATGGTCTGATTATATAATATTGGAAATGGGATGCTTGGGATAGAGTTATATGCAAGTTTTTTTAATTCCTACAAAAACAATGTAGTGCGAGCCCTAATAGTATGCTGCCATAGCAGCCTTCCAAATATGTCATGTCAACACATTTTGCAATATGTGACATCTCTTTGTTAAATATGCTCTGGGATAATTCATCATGGAACAATGTGTACCAAAAATTATGAAGATTACTAAGGGAAACAGTTGTGTGTTTTGAAGTCAGAATGAAGCAAAACTTTGTTTTTTTGAACTAATAAAATATACTCAGTATATGGGATTGTTATCCGTTGGACTCTGGCTGAATGTTTCTAATGTGTGTATTGGCAATTCCTCCCACGGCCACGTACACCACAATCTGGTAGAAATCAGGGTAAGGCTCTAAAATTTTATGTTGTTTTATTTTTGATTGCAGGTTTTTTTGTACATAATTCTACATTTGTAAGTTCAATTTTCATGATAAAGCGATTGCACTACAGTACTTGTATAAGGTGAATTGAAAAATACTGTTTATTTTGTTTTTTACAGTGCAAATATTTGTAATCAAAATAAATATGAAGTGAGCACTGTCGTAATTGTAATTGAAATTGATGTATTTGAAAATGTAGAAAACATCCAAAAATATTTAAATAAATGGTATTCTCTTGTTTAACAGCGCGATTAATCTTTTAAATCACGCGCTTACTCGTGATTAATTTTTTTAATCGCTTGACAGCCTGATAAGAAACTGGTCTTTATTTCTTGTCTCAATCACCTGACATGGGTCAAGGTTACAAGAGGTGTTCTTTGATGCTGGCTATAGCCATCCTCTCTTGAATCCTAGAAGTCAAGAGGTGATCTTGCAGTGAATAGGCTATATGCTTTAACTGTTAATGTTCCTCTAAGCTGTCTACTACATAGATATTTTAGTGTTTTCAATAATCTATGATCAGAATTATCCACTTTATTTTGGACATTTTTTTACTGCGGCCTGATCCAAAGCCCACTGAAGTCAATGGATGAACTCCCAGTGACTTCAATGGACCTGGGAATGATTGAAGGTTTATGTGGATAATGAGAACATCCGCAGGTAAACTGGATAGAAATGATTAAAATCCGCTCATGATTCAGGGGAGAACCAACCAATAATTGATTAGGGTTAGGAATCACCTTCTCTAAATGTACACTATTCCATAATAATGCACTATGGGGTATCTTGTATTTTCCTTTAAAGAATATTCTATTGGCTGCTATTAGAGACTGGATAAACAGTCTGGACTCTCTCTCCTCATAAGAGGGTTAAGGGGCTGGGGTGTTCTGTGACATAGACCTCTGGCCAAGTCATGTAAAATTCTAAGCCCCTTCCATGATAGCACAAACAAGTCCAAATAGACGTCCAAACAAATCTTCAAACTAATTGCCCTTCCACCCCTCCCAACTTCACTGTAGTTTCCTTGTTGGCTCTAGCTCAGGTTTTCCCCCACAGGAGTCTTACCTGCCCCTGTACTGTTCTTCCTTCATTGTCTGTTAAACCCTATGCTAGAGTTTCTCAGGTTGTGTTCTCATCCATCTTTCTGGTTAAGAATAAGGACTCTCCAGCTCAGTTGGAGGAGAGCTGTCAGAAGAGCAGGACATCTCCCTCCCTCCCCCGCCCTTTTACCTCTGCTGCTGGAGCTTGGACCTGACAGAGACTGCTACAGCACCATAGTCCTGGAGGGACTGCCGGAGCTGCCAGGCACTGGGAACACCGAGCAGCTGTTGGTGCTGCCACTAGCCGTTTACCCCAGTGAGACGAATGACAACCCTGGAACTCAGGCATCCCCTGAATGGGAGTGTAGGAAGGAGCCCCGGGAAGCCGAATAGGGTTTTGCTGTGTTACTGACTGCAAGTCGTGTTGCAGCCGTTTTTTCCTGCTCATAGACTCATGGACTCATAGACTTTAAGGTCAGAAGGGACCATTATGATCATCTAGTCTGATCTCCCGCATGATGCAGGCCACAAAGCCGTCCCTACCCTTTCCCTTGACTCTGCTGTTGAAGTCCCCAAATCCTGTGGTTTAGAGACTTCAATTAGCAGAGAATCCTCCAGCTAGCGATCCCTGCCCCATGCTGCGGAGGAAGGCGAAAAACCTCCAGGGCCTCTGCCAATCTACCCTGGAGGAAAATTCCTTCCCGATCCCAAATATGGCGATCAGTAAAACCCCGAGCACGTAGGCAAGATTCTCCAGCCTGACCCTCATTAGCCATTATACTATTTACCTGCCATGGCACGCTGTTCCTTTGACTAAAATCATGTTATCCCAGAAGCGGACCACTCCACCACTGTTAGGGCCCTGGGCTGGGATGTAGTGGAGTCGGGTGAGCCTGCGTCTCCCTACTCCCGGCCACCCCACCTTTTGGCCAAGAGGCCTGCACTGGTCTGTCGCCCGCCCGAGCTAGGATGCCAGATGGTTTTGCTGTCTAACCTGCTAGAGAGCTGATCCCCATAGACTCACTTCTGCACTATCTGACTGCAGGCCAGAGCCATTAACTGTTTGCTGCCCCCACCCTGGCTGAGGGCCGGGGCTCACCGCCCCAGTTGCTGCCTGGCCTGGACTGCAGGGTTGGGCCAATTAACTGTTGGCTAATTTCCCCATGAACTGAGTCGCTCCAGAAGCATTGTAGTGAGGGGGCGTGATCTCCCTCTCTGACGGATGGGGAGAGAGCCGTGACTGCCTTACACTGTCCCTGGTCTTCCTCTTGCTTCTCATTTATTTGTAAAATGCTTTCTTGTTACTCTATATATCCTTGGCTACTTTAAGCTTGTTTTGTGCCCTGGGTTTTATAATTTTGTCCCTACAGGCTTGTGTTGTGGGTTTTTTTATATTCATCCTTTGTAATTTGACCTAGTTCCACTATGACATTATAGATAGGTGCCTAAGGAGATGAACATCCTGTTCCTTACTGTGATTTGGTGGTCTATAGCTAATACCCCATCTTGTGCTTTACCTGTTAGGACATGGATCCATAAGTATTCAAAATAATTTTCTTCCAAGTTATCAGTGGCTTGAAAACAGGTAATGCCATTTTTGACATAGAATGCCACACCCCATTCTCTTTTGCCCACTCGATCCTTTCTAATCCTCTAGGTTATGACCATTCACTTTAACAATCTAACCATGCAAATCATCTTATCAGATTTCAGCAATACCGACTAGATTGAATTTATGCTCATAAATGAGCAATTCCAGTTCCTCATGTTTGTTACCCAGGCTCCTAGTATTGGCGGTATAGGCAATTAAAGAATATCTTTGGTTCCTTGATTAATTTTATTCTCAACATCTCAATTTTGTGCTGAGTGCTCATATCTTCCCTCCTTTTGCCCTCCCTTTTGCTATTAGTTTAAGATGGGAATGATTGCACATGTACTTAAGTGACTGAGGGATTTCTTCTTTCTGGACATATTGTAAAAGTTAAGTGCTGGTGTCCTAAAGCAGACCATACTTTACATTTTATTCATTAGGAGCAAAAGCACAGAGAGTAGGGGTGGGTTGTCTTCTCAGAGGAGAATACAAAAAAACTGCTTCAGCATAATCTTCTCATATTGTTGGTTCCTATTCTGTCTCTTTATGAGGGTTCCCTTTATGAGGCCCCTTAGGGCCACTGTGTACACTTGTGTGATTGAGTTTGCGCCTGAAATATCCAACATTTTGCATGCTACGTTTAAAAAAAAAATCTATTTTTATTCCTATAGTTAGCATTACTGTTTTAAAAGGTAAGTAAACACCAGCCATGGCTCAGTGCCTACAAAGTCAATGAGGATCCAAATGAAACCAGACAGGTTTTGAGCAAGATATTGTCCTTTATTGCAGTGTAATGATCCCTGGCTGCATACATACAGACACCCTTGTCGTCAGCCAACCTCATGCATGACTCATTACCAGCACAGAAAACACAGACCTCTCCCTGATAATCTAAAGAAGCAGGTCCACCAATTTGGGCAGCAGCTAAAACTATGTCTATCCTATTAGCAGTCTGACATAGTCTGTTCCTCAGAGAGCAGTGGTAAACATAAGCACCAGCCAGTACATAGTAAAGTTTGAGAGAGACAGAAGAACTCTCATATATATGACAATTGGGATATTCTTTGGTAACCCGTCCCACCCCCCAAACCACACCACCAATAAGAACAACAAAAAACACCTGGATTGTTTTATACTTGAAGAATCTACAAAGCATGCTTTCCTCTAACACCAGTAGCATTGGAAAGTTTTTTTTCAAGAACAGATTCTAAAAATAACCTCCTTTACATCTGTTATGCTGGTCATGGCGGTGTCAATGTAGGTTATTCTTGTTATCTTAGTTGTTAGATCTCCAAACCATGCTGCAAAGACAATTTTCCATTTATGAAACATTGAGGAGGAAGGATGGTCTTGTGTTTAGGGCAATGGAGGGGGACTCGAGAGATCTGGGTTCAATTTCTGGATCTGCCGCACACTTCCTGCCTGACCTTTGGCAAGTGTCTCTTTGTGAGTCTTTCCAAGTTTCTTTAAAATAATGATAATAATTTTAAAAAGAAATGTCCTTTGTTTGTCTTGTCTATTTAAATAGTTTCTACCCTGAAGCACTTGAAAAGTATTTGCACACTGGGCTCTGGTCTGGTTTGTTCTATGGGGCTCTGCTCTCTGTTGGGGCCTCTAAAGATCACTTTGGGCAAGTGAGAGGATGTATCAAAAATGTGTTGACTGCACTGAATGGTGATGAAACCAGAAGTCATTAGCAGTAACTGTAGTAGTAGCTTTATTTGTAAAATGAGATGTTATGGCTCTTGAAAACTTCTCCTTTAATTCAAGGTCTCATTCTCATGAGACTACTTTCATTACTAACCATGCCATAATATTTACGTTAGCTGCATGGAGGCTTTCACTTAGGAAATAGAAGGCTGATATGCTTCAACATCTGGCAATGGTTATTTAAAGGGAATCTGACATCTGAGAAAAACCCAGTGCAATATTTTAACTGAGGTGGAGTGGAAAGAAATTAACTTAAAATGACATAGTGCTCAACTAGTCAGTGTTGAGTATCAACATGTATTTTATCTCGGTGGCTATTTAAGTACAAGAATATTGTTTTCATGTATACATTAATTGTATTTGTTTATGTTGTTTTTAATACATAAAACGTGCCTATTCCAGAGCTTTAGTGAGGAAATCCTGGCTCCATTGAAGTAAATGGGAATTTTGCCATCACAATTTCACCCTAGGTGTTTTATCTATTAGTAAAAACATAGCAATTACCCAAAAGGATCAGACCAGTGGTCCTACCAGTCCAGAGTCCTGACTCTGAGAGTGGCCGATCCATCTGCTTTAGAGGAAGGGGCCAGATGTTCTGCAGTAGGTAGTCATGGAATAACGTCTCCGGGAGATTTTTTTCCTAACCCTTATTAGTTAGTGGTTGGCTTATGCTCTGAAGCAAAAGGGTCCATATCCTTTCCAAAGATCTTGGCTTTCTTTGTCTCTTAGCCAGTGTCAGATAGTCCATTCAAAAAGAAAACCAATCCATCAGCAAGTCCTGTTCTGCCTAGGGAAACCAACCAGTCCTGAGAAAGAGAACACCTCCTACCCTTCCCAAATAGTTCAAAAAATGTGGGGTTAAAGATGAAATGTTGTATAGGATAAAGCAGCATGTGATGTGTATGAGCATCAGCTGTTTGTCCCAGATACATTGAAAAAGGAAGTTGTTAGATTATGTCACCATTTTAAAATTGCTTGACATTTTGGGGTTGCAAAAACCTTAGCCAAGCTAAGAGAAAATCTGTCTTGGGTAAAATGCAGGCAGCAGGATATAGACAGGTGGTGAAGGAAATGTGATCCTTGTGAAGCAAAAAGAGTCCCCCTAAGACAGGGAGAGCCCCTATGCAGCAGTGTCTCAGGGGTTCATCAATGGAGCTCATTGCTGTTGATTGTGGTTGGGCCTTTCTGGCACTCAGTATTTGTTGGTAGCTACAGACTACTTTACAGATGAAGAGTGGAAAGGCTATTCTATGTGTAGGAGAAAGTATGAAAGAACAGAGAACCTGACAGTGGGAAAAGGAGACAAAGGAAAGAGGAATGAGGACAGTGGCTGGATAAGAAGAGGGTACAAGAGCAGAGATTTGCCAGGGACAAGGCTGTGCAGGTCTTTGATGATGTGGTTGAGTGAAAGGGAGTAAGTGAAAGGATTCCAGGAAGAGCAATGTAGTCAGAACAACATGTGTGAGCATGACTTTAGCAGCTATATTTTAGACAAGACCAGAGTGGGTGGTAAGCAGGGAGACCAGAGGAGACCCAGGTTAAAGGAATGAAAGTAGGAAATGTCTAGGGAGGAAAGGATATCTTAAGACCAGAATGGGTAATATAGACTTCAGTTTTTAGTAACTGAGTCATCATTTGTACTTGTCAAATGTTTTTTATGAGCAATCCATAAGAGACACAATATTGTCTCCATTATTCCTTTGGGTGTTTGTTAATTGTATTGGGCTATGGTGAAACTATGAAAGTCACCTCTGTGCAGAGGGCTGGTGCAAGACACCACGGAAGTCCTACTTAGTCCCTATTTTGAGGACTTAAATCACACAGAGGCCGTGTGCTGACCCACTGCACAGGGTTGTGCTATTTGCACTGTCACTTAAGCCATATGGTATTGTTTTTGCTCTCAGACTCGATGACTCCTGGTACACTCATGCGGCCCTGCTGCCTTGTTTGCAAAGAGTGACACTGAGCTGGCCTTCCATCTCCTGGTCCACCCAGTGGACTGACACCTCCTTGACTTTTCCTTCAATGGTCTGTTTTATGTGGACAACAGTGCCCGTGGGCTGTTTTATTTTGTGTTTCAGTACAGATTCAGTACAGTACACATTCAGTACAGTGCTGGACTGGGCGGTCAGGAGGTGCCCAGGATGCCAACAGGTGACACATTACCTGGATGATTTTCTGTTTGTGGGCAGGGCTAGGACAGATGAGCATGGGGGGCTGCTTTGGGTTTTTCAGATGCTTATTGGTGAATTGGTATTCTGCTTACTGATGAAAAAACGGAGGGACCTGAGTCCATGTTGACATACTTAATAATTGAGCTCAACATGGTCTAGAGGCAGACCCACCTTCCTTGGGACAAGCTCACAGCACTAAAACATGATTGTTAGTGTCAGCAAGGCCAAAAAGGTTTGTCTGAGGGATCTCCAATCCTTGTCAGGCCATTTGCGTACAAAGTCATAGCCCACAGGTGCGCCTTCTGTGCACGGTTTGCTACTGCTGCTGTGGGGTATAAAGTCCCATCTGACTTTATAAGGGTCATTTTGGAGCTGATGGAAGACCAGACATATTTTCCTCACTCACTGGCTGAGGATGTGGATTTGTGGGCACAGCACTGTGCACTGGGCATTCAAGAGAGTGTGTAATTCAGAGAGGCCTTAGGAGGTTTTTGATTTGGTCTTGGCACAGCAGACTGGGTATATACTGGGACCAGCTCATGCCTCTCTTGCATGGGCTCATACCCTGGGAGGACACACCAGACATCATCATTATCCACTTAGGAAAGAGTGACCTTGGAATGTGTGACAGGATCCCCAGGATACAACCTGGAATTAAGTATCAGGGGGTAGCCGTGTTAATCTGTATCTACAAAAACAACAAGGAGTCTGGTGGCACCTTAAAGACTAACAGATTTATTTGGGCATAAGCTTTCGTGAGTAAAAACCTCACTTCTTCGGATGCATAGAACCTGGAATTGTGGGACTGCTGTGCCCCCTTGACTCTCCAGCCTGGGTTGTCTCTAAGAGCTATGCTAGTGACAAGCAGCAACCCCTGCCCCCGGGCACTGTGATCACTTAGCCATCAACACGTGAAGCTCCACACCCAGCTAAATTGCAGGAATGCTCCATGAGCCACTCGTGAATCATACAGAGAGTGGCACCAGCCAATCACCCCAGCCCCCAGACTTGCACCCCAGAAATATACCATCTTACACTGCTCAAGAATCCTTTGGACAGTACAAACTCATTAATCAATTCCCCACTCCAGCAAAGGGTAGTGGATGTGCAACAGCCCTTGTTAACCTCAGCTGAGATTCCCCAAGTACTTCAACCAAAACCACACTGTTTTAGATAAAATATAAAACAGATTTATTAACTACAGAAAGACAGATTTTAAGTGATTATAAGTAGCAGGCACAGATATCAAAGTTGGTTACATAGAAATAAAAATAAATTTGCAATCTAAATTCTACAGACTAAGCAAGAATTGAATCAAGCAGTCTCTCACCCTAATAGATGTTACAGGCAGTGCTCAGTTCTCAATACACAGGCTGGATTCCTTTCCCAGGCTGGGACCAATCTCCCCAGTTCAAAATCGTTGTCTTCCAGATGATCTTCCAGGTGTTGATATGTGGGAGGAGAGAAGCCAAGTGATGATGTCACTGTCCCTCTTTTATACTTTCTTTCAGCTTGCTAGAAAGATCCTTGCTGTGACATGGGGGTCAGGCCTCCCCCATTGCGTACTGCCCTCTCCTAGGAGCCTCTGGGAGAGTGGATCCTTCTTGATGGGCCATCAACACCTGTCTGGCCAGTGATGGTTGCTCCTTTGTCCCTACTGAAAGGCCAGCTGTGGGTGTCTCCCAACACAACACATATAACAATACTTCATAACTTCACCTACAATTATAGTACGTACAATCCAACAGGATACTGATGTTCAACAAATCAAGACTTCTTAAATGATACCACACAAGGCATAGTTTGCACAAAACACATCATAATCATATGACAAGGGTGAATATGCTGGGGCGGGGGAGTCTACGATGCTACTTTGAGGTAAGGAGTGTCACAGAATGTGCTCTGGCCTCAAACTGATTTTGAAGTCTAGACAGGATATTGGACGGCTGGCAAACATGTTTCCTGGCGTGGGGATAGTATGGTTGGAGATGCAGGCCTGCAGCATTTAGTGCACTGCTGTACAGCAGCAAAAGGTGGATGGGCTTGGAGGAATGCCACCCAGTAAACAGAGACATGTCTGAAGCCCAGAGGTGGCATGGTTATCAGACATGGGTGCATAGTCCAGAGTGCGGCTGAGCTTTATTGAGAGGATGGAGTGCACTTCTCAGCTAAGTGCCAATTTGTTCCTGAATCATCTTGGTATTGGTTTGGCTGAACTTTTAGGTAGCCTGTGCAGGGTGGGGTGGCGACAGCCAAACTGATGCTGGCACCTCCTTGTGGCAGGTGCCAAGTGCAGGAACTTGCTGATTTAGGTTCCTGATCCAAAAAGGTAGCATATGGCCATCCTGAGGGCATCTCCTACAAAATGGGGGCACCGTGTCCAACCTCCTGGAAGCAAATTCACACCAGGGGCATGCACTATCATGGGGGGACTGCCCTGCCAACATGCTTGACAGCAATGCTGGCTGACGATCATGGTCTTCTCTTACCTCAACCCCTAAAAAAGGGAGGGATGCCATCGGGTGAGTGGAGGAGCTCAGAGACCCTCCTAATGTGATGATTGTCTCCTCCTGGGGTGGAAAGGATCAATGGAGTATGAATGACTGCAGTGGACTGTCCTCCCGATAGGAACCTTGGATGTAATTTTACTAATAAAGTTATGGCCTGGTTAAAGCCCATTCCACATGTCCTTGCCTTCTTCCACACATGAGCACACAAATCATGACCCTTCAGTGTATCTGTTGTTGGAATTTCAGACACATTCAGCAATGTGGCTGGTCTCTGATTAAGGCCCATTAAACATCGAAGTATTGCAAGCTATGCTACATCCCTTTATTCATCAGTAGATTGACTGACAAACTCCAGGGCACAGTGTATAAGGTTTATGCAGAGTTTAAGTGCGGTATCCCTGTTTTTATGAAGCAGCGTTAATCTACTTTTAATTGACACTAAATTTCCTGCTCTGATTTAGTAGTTTTTGTGTGTTTCAAGACTCTCCCTTGCTCTTTAAGTCTTTCTGTTCTTTTCTAGGTGTTCTCTCATTGTTTAATCTCCCCATTGCAACCTTTGTAGCTTTGCTTAGAGATTATTAAATTGCTCAATTCATGTACACAGGCTTTATGCAGAAAAATCAAAAACTACAGTGGTGAAGCAGGACATGGCTGTTACTTCATTGTGAGCTCTGTGCTAGCAGCCACAGCCCAGCTGAGAAGGCACCTATATTGGGTGGGGTTAAACATTTCATCTTCAGTCGAGTACCCTTTAACTTGGGCTTTGCTTCCCTCTGCAGGATTTGGCCTATAGGGAGGAACTGGGGTTGATAAGATTGTTCACTGAGTATATCCCCATCCAATTCTTATAAAGCAGTTTGTTCCCTTTTTACTGAACAGGCTGCAATCAGTTTGCCAAACTATTCATCCAACCCTAATAGGAATGTGCATGGAGTAAAGTCAAAGAAGCAGCTGTGGCTGGGTAAGGCTGCTCTGGTTTTATGTGTGAAGAATTAGGAGCATGTTCATCTGTTTCGTCATTTGCGAATAGGGTTATGCTAGGCACAGCTGAGAACAGAAGTCAGAGAAGCGCTGTTCATATGGTATGGACACTATGCCACCCGTTGAGTGTAAGACTCCATTCCTTAGACCTCATGCTCATGTTTTAATGTTCAAGATCCAAAATTCATCCACTTGTTGAGTGGGCGCATCATTCCTTCAAACGTGGATGGCTCATTGCAGGGGGTCTCCAGCAACTCCATGATAACTGTGCTCCAGTAACTTCAAAATCTGGAAGTGTATGCTGTAGGAAAGCCTGAAAAGGATGAAGGCCTCCTCTATAACTATTCAGCTATTTCTATACTCCCCAAACCTCTGAAATTAAAAAACAACAACTGAGAATGTTACATCAAGAAAACCCATCTGATCGATCTTTTTATATCAGTGGTTCTCAACCTTTCTAGACGACTGTACCCCTTTCAGGAGTCTGAGTTGTCTTGCATATCCCAGGTTTCACCTCATTTAAAATCTTGGGCTTCGGCTTCAGCCCCACACGACAGGGCTCAGGCTTCGGCTTTCTGCCCAGGGCCCCAGCGAGTCTGACACCTGCCCTGGAAACCTCATTAAAATGAACTTGCTCACAGTTTGAGAACTGCTGATATAGTATATAGAACTGTATAAACAAGTCATTACCTGTATGAAATTTTAGTTTGTACTGCCTTCGCTAGTACTTTTTATGTAGCCTGTTGTGAAACTAGGCAAATATCTAGACGAGCTGATGTATGCCCTGGAAGACCTCTGTGTACCCCCAGGGGTACATGTAAGCCTGGTTGAAAACCACTGTTTTATAGGATAGCTTTATTACAAATACTTACACAGTCCACCCATATTTGGGGGATTAATTCAGTGCAAGCAGGAACCAGAGAACCCACCCTTTGAATTCCTTTAAAACGATCCAAAACAAAGATACAATAAATCACTATTACACAAATGCAACTGTTTTCTGCTGCATTACCTTCAGAAAGACTTAACTTCCACCAAAGAGAGCTATGCATGCATTTGATTGATATAACTGGAGGAGCAGTGCTCTGCTATAAAGAGAATTACTCAGTGTTTGGATTCCCTTTTCTCCCATCCCAATGCTTCACAGTAATAAAATTGTGAACCTGAAAAAATGATCTCAAATGATTTTGTCTCCTGGATTTCGAGCCCTAATTTTTAAGGGGAAAATACTGTTTGTTTGCTATATAGGTTAAATGTCATCGGTATACTTTATGGCATATTTTTGTAGTTAAAGAATGACTTCACTACAATGTGATTTTTGAATATAAAGTTTTGAAGCATGGCCCTTATTCACCTGAATAAGCCCATTGAAATGTATAGGATTGCTCACATGAGTATGGGATATTCAAATTAAAGACCCTAAATATTACTTTAATTCTTGCATTGAGGCTACACCAGCTGCACTCTTGTCTTTGCATATTTTCAGTATAACTCAGACCTTTTTACCTCCAACACTATAGAAGTTGTAGGAGAACAGTGGTGTTATTCAGAGCTATATGGTTGTTTTTAATCATACATACTTGAAATTTTTAAATATACTTATGATTTTCCAATCCAACAGGCATGGGAGTTTTCCTCCTTGTCCTGCCTGTTACAGCTGCCATGTTAAATTTAGTCAGATGCTCTGAAAAGGGCACAGATTGTTCTCCACTGGCAGGTGAAAACAGGAAATGAAAATATTGACTCAAGACTTTTACAGGACAATTAAACAGGTAATGAAAGGCCTTCAGTTTCTGAAAGCACAGTGACCAGGAAAGTAAAACTGAGTACCTCAATTTGATCCTCATTTGATTCCTACTTTTGACACCGACACTTTGGCTGTGGAATTAGTAATGGTATGGTACAGAGGATCATGAGTAGCAGTAAAACAGAAGAATGTTTCCTGAAGCATTTCTCATTCCAAAGAGACAGTCTGAACCTCTATTTTTATGCTTCCAGACAGAAGGTTAACACTGCATTTACCTTTCCTTTGGATAGGCTGTAGCAGAAAGGCTGAATGCAAAACAATGCGTGCAATACTGTTACTCCACAAGGGCTCCATCATACTGCATTGGCACAGCCTCAACGTGTGGGGTGGTTCCTCAGGGGAAGTTCCAGGAGGAATTCTGTCTCACAGATGTAGGCTGTGCTGAATGGAACTAGTAGAGAACCATTGCACCTCTCCATCGTAATTCCACCCAGAGCCTGATAGGGTAGATCCGCCACTGCTGTATTCCTTTAGCATACTAGCCGCAGTACACTTCATAGGCTGGTGGGAGGCAGGGAGGAAAGAGCCATGGTCTCACTTCTTCCTATTCCTTCTGGAGTGTCTTGCACCTCAGGAGTATGCAGAGATGGCTGTGCATGTGTGCCAGGCAGCAAAGGGAACTGGAATAGTGCCCAGCTGCTGTGGAGGAGCTCCAGGGAGGGTGCGCCTTACTGTCGATTCTTGTCCCACTTGTGCCAATACTAGACAACTGGACCCAATCTGCCCCACCTTGGTTCATGTATCAATACTGATACGTTAGAATCTATGACAGTTGCTTTAAGCCTCTATAAAGAAGTGGGTCCAATAAAAGATATTACTTCACCCATCTTGTCTCTAATATTCTGGGACCAACATGGCTACAACAACACTGCATACTTTAACCATTATTAATCTTAACGTAACTTACTGATAAATCTGATTTAGGAAGAAGTGAGACCATGGCTCTTTCCTCCCTGCCTCCCACCAGCCTATGAAGTGTACTGCGGCTAGCATGCTAAAGGAATACAGCAGTGGCGGAACTACCCCAGCAGGCTCTGGGTGGAATTACGATGGAGAGGTGCAATGGTTCTCTACTAGTTCCATTCAGCACAGCCTACATCTGTGAGACAGAATTCCTCCTGGAACTTCCCCTGAGGAACCACCCCACACGTTGAGGCTGTGCCAATGCAGTATGATGGAGCCCTTGTGGAGTAACAGTATTGCACGCATTGTTTTGCATTCAGCCTTTCTGCTGGTGCACTGCTGCCTTCCATTCCACTGTAGCAATTTTAATTTAGAGCAGTGGTTCTCAACCTACCTACCGCATATGCAGCTCTCTATATTATGTGGGTCGCATACACACAATAGATTTACTAGCTGTATAGCCCTGAGGATGTCACATGGGCCACAGCTCTGTGCTGATTGGGCTGCGGGTTGAGAACCACTGACTTAGAGTGATGCTTGGGCTGATCCAAACTGCAGTCTGGCCATCACAAGCAGGCCAGATACCACTGTGGTTTTGAGCACGCACAAATGAGTGAGGGGTGATGGACTGTGGGTGGTGAGCAAAGGAGGACGTCACTTGGTCTGGCTGAGCCAGAAATCTTAATCTGTTGTAGCAGGTTAACTTGGTATAGTTGCTCACAAATGTTAGGGAACCACCGGCCTAAGCCTGGGGATCTTACACTTTTATAGTATGGCCCATATGTTAATAGAAATATTGTTTGTGAATAAAATTGTACCCTGAAGTCAATGGAGTTACAGCACCATAAGTTTAAGAGATTGAGAACCTCAGGGTTATGGTTGGCCCTGAAGAACAAAAATTTGGTGATGCTGCATTAAAAAAGAAGGATGTCCCAGGTAGTCCTAGAAACAGGCCAATACTTTTCAAACAATAATTAATACCTTTTTCATTACACAGGCTCCTGTTTATTTGGAAGAACATAGCTTCAGTTGAACTACACTAACTTATACCAGCTGACCCTTAGCACATGATTTTTAAAATTCAATTTTCCTTTCTATAGCAATGATTTTAAATTGTGAGAGTGGATATGTGTGTATAGAGGGGGAGTTCTGCTTCATGAAATTCAAAACATCGCCAGGTCCCATTAGTGAGAGGAATTAAGTTGACTAAGGCCCATTTCTTGACATCGGTAAGATGGAAATAAGGAACTAAGGCATAATATACTTCAAGCTTATAGGCCTAGATGCTCCAATCTTCTCATATAGCTGAAGGGTGGTAACGTGTGGGATTATGAGGTGCAGAATTGTGTGGCACGGTATCATGCTTAAAGTACCCCAAGCATACACAGCCATCCACAGAAATCCCCTGTGATATAAGAACCTGGGTAATCAGTTGAAGGAAGTGGATATGGGGAGCAACAACTCAAAATAGCCTAATCATTTTGGAGCAGGCCCTAATGCCAAAGCAATGTGCCATGGGTATTAAGCATTAATTGCAGACCACTATTAATTCCCTGACTACAGGGAAAGG
Organism: Trachemys scripta elegans; assembly: GCF_013100865.1. NCBI lineage: Eukaryota > Metazoa > Chordata > Testudines > Emydidae > Trachemys > Trachemys scripta. Next base: position 142,506,116 of record NC_048300.1, on the reverse strand, counting down.
GGCTAAAATGTCCAGATTTATTGGGTGTAGATTTGGAGTAACTTTTCCATATCACTGGTTTTATGTGGAGAGTTGAGGTGGATCCTGCTACTTCTACTGCAATCTCCACCCATGACAGACTTTCTGCCTTGCAGCACATTGCCAAGGTATCAGAAGCCAGTGTCAACCGAGGAGTCAATCTGAGACTACTGTCCGCTTTAAGAATTCCCAAAGGAACTAGGGCATTTGAACCAACTTGGTATTAAGCGTTATTACTGGGTAATACAAATCGAATAGCCAAGACTTTGGGGCAGGGAATTGCGAGATCATAATTTTGGCTGGACCAATTTGTACTGTCTATGCCTATAGAATATATACTAAAAACTGCGTTAAAAACTCAGTCAGGAAAGGTAGAGTACTTTAATGATTTGGAAGAAGATCTTTCAGGCTCTATGGGTGTGTGTTAGCCCTGTTAAAAGGACTTAAATGTTGTACAGACTTTCAGGATAGCCTTCCCCACATGTCTATCATTTGACTTTTCATTTCAAAGCTGGAATGTCTCAGCCAGAAATGTTTCCTATCAGACAAGATTAAAAACATTGCATATAGAAACGTGTGTCACTTATCACCTCACACTGAAACCCACACAGGGTATCATTAGCTGGTTAAGACGAGCATAGGAACTTAAATTCCTAACTCTGCTAGACACTAAAAAAGCATGGTCTTCACAGAGACACTGGTTTTATGGCTCATTACAATAATTCATAACCTATTTGTCCTCCTGTGTGCTATGACTGCAGAAGTATTTATTGCCCACTTCATTTTAAGTGATTTTCTGCAAAGTGTTGCTCCCACCCCCCATGCTTAAAAATCTGGCCCACCTCTGGCATCCTCATTACCTTTTCCAGATCTGAAGAAGAAGAGCTCTCTGAAGCTTGAATGCTTGTCATTTCCACTAACAGTTGGTCCAATGAAAGCTACTACCTCACCTATCTTGTCTTTCTTTTGATAAAAGAACCTCTTCAGAGATTGCATGTCATAGATGATTTCATGATGTTCAGTGTTACAGCAGGAGTACATTAGCAGATGTCAAAAAGGTGTGTTCCCTTCGATCTGCTGGTTAAGGAAATTACAAAATCCTTAGGGCCTGATGGATACCTTACTCTGGGAGGAGCTGTGCTTTCTTCAATAGGAATTTCTACCAATGTACTTGTATGTTCCCTCAGTCCCAGTGCAGTGCCCTGTCCACCATAGCAGTGGTTCCCAACCTTTCCAGATTACTGTCTCCCTTTCAGGAGTCTGATTTGTCTTGTGTGCCCAAGTTTCACCTCACTTAAAAACTTGGGCTTTGGCTTCAGCCCCATGCAGCAGGGCTCAAGCTTTGGCTTTCTGTTCTGTGCCCCAGTGAGACCTTGGGGACCCCATTAAAACAAACTTGCCCACAGTTTGAGAACCGCTGATATAGTATCTAGAATTGTATAAACAAGTCATTACCTGTATGAAATTTTAATTTGTACTGACTTTGTTAGTGCTTTTTATGTAGCCTCTTGGAAAACGAGGCAAATATCTAGATGAGTTGATGTATGCCCTGGAAGACCTCTGCATATCCCCGAGATACATGTACCCCTGATTGAGAATCACTGCACTATAGCATCCTTCCTACTCATGACAAAAAAGCAAGTGTGAATAAGGGTAGCAGAATTGGGCCCTTAAATAGTATGTAACAAAGACGAGCATTTAAGAATGTCAGTTGCTTAGAAGAATAATTTGAAACAGAAACAATCCAGGACCAGTGTTGTTGTTTCCAAACTATATTAGGAGACCTGGCAAACTCTGGATTTATTTTAATGAAAGATTATGCATGACTCCGTTTGCCACCTCACATAGTATTGTTACCTGCCAGGAGTGAAGGGGTTAATTTATTTCCCTTCCAGAGGGGCAAATGTGAGACCTTAATAGCATGAAAACTTCAAAGACTATTATACTGAGATATGGCAGATATTAAGGACATGTGCAATAGCTTTGTGACTATTGTGTCAACATTATAAATGTTGTGTAGCTTTGTGAGCTAGGGATTGTAGTCTAGCTCTATGATTGAGGGTTATAGAGCTTGCTGAACAAAATGCAAGCAGATGTCCTGATATTAGGGACTTTGTCTTATATATGCAACTACCCCCCTCTCCTCCTGAGAAAAAAAAAGTGTCCCCTGATTTTTTACACTTGCTATCCAGTCACCCTAGTGTGTGTGTGTGTGGGTGTAATTACTGCATGTCCCTGCACAGATAAACAGTTGTGGGAATGCATTATCCCCTGAAGGAACCTAATTTTGTCTGGGTTCAAGAGGCCCAGCAAACAAAGAAGGAAGGATGGTATAAAGAGTTAGCCTTAACTGACCAAGGAAACATCTCCTGAGCCACAGACTGATATAAGACTTAAACCAAGAGGGGAAAACTCTGCTGGAAGGGTTTGAAGGACTCTGAAACTTTCCAGAGTCACCTCATAGAAGGTGGGTGACAACTCATAAGCTTAGTGTGCGTGTAGACCAGTGGTTCTCAAACTTTTGTACTGGTGACCCATTTCACATGGCAAGCCTCTGAGTGCGACCCCCCCTTATAAATTAAAACACTTGTTTGTATATTTAACACCATTATAAATGCGGGAGGCAAAGCAGGGTTTGGATAGAGGCTGACAGCTCGTGACTCCCCATGTAATAACCTTGTGACCCCCTGAAGGGTCCCGACCCCCAATTTGAGAACCCCATAGACTGATTATTATTTTACTATGTTTCTCTGTAATGCTTTTGTTCTAAATCAGTGGTTCTCAAACTGCGGGTCACCAGGGCAGGCTTAGACTTGCTGAAGCCCAAGCCCCACTGCATTGTCCATAAAATGGAGGACACATAATTTAAAACTCACCATTCATTGGCCTAGGGACTTACAAGAACCACACTAGCGCTTCCCTTAAACAATCAGCTAGTACTCCATTGCAGAATGGCAAGTCAGGAAGGTTTCCTATGTTTTTGGACCATCAGCAATGAATGTTTTAGTTGCACATATTCAATAGATCAATGGTTTTCAAACTGTGGGTCGCGGCATGTAAGGCACTGGGTCACGGTGGCTCTGGTCAACACCGCCAACTGGCCATTAAAAGTCCCGTCGGCATTGCTGCCTGGCTAAGGCAGGCTAGTCCCTACCTGTTCTGACACTGCACTGTGCCCCAGAAGTGGCCATCACTAGGTCTGGCTCCTAGGTGGTGGGGTGAGGCACGGGCTCTGCGTGCTGCCCCCACCCTGAGCACCGGCTCCGCACTTCCATTGGCTGGTTCCTGACCAATGGGAGCTGGGGGAGGTGGTGCCTGTGGGCGAGAGCTGTGTGGAGCTGCTTGCGCACCTCTGCCTAGGAGCCAGACCAGCTTCTGGGCACAGTGCAGTCTGCGGTGCCAGGACAGGCATGAACAGGTGCCTCTGCACCCTGGCTGCGCTGTTGACCAGGAGTTGCTGGAGGTAAGCCTGTACCCCAACTCCCCGCCCAAATCCCCTGCCCCAGCCCTGAGGCCCCCAAACCCAGAGCCCCTCCTGCAACCCAAACCCCTCATCCCCGGCCCAACCCAGAGCCTGCACCCCCAGCCAAGAGCCCTGAACCCCTCCCACACCCCAGAACCCCTGCCCAGCCCTGTGCTGCGTCCTCCTGCACCCCAAAACCCTCATCCCCAGCCCAGAGCCCTCTCCCACACCCTGAGCCTCTCATTCCTGGCCCCACCCTGCAGCCCTTACCCCCACACCTCAACACTCCGCCCAGCCCTGAGCCTGTCCCACCCCCCCAAACCTCTCATCCCCAGCTCCGTTGGGTTGCAGGCATTAACAATTTTTTTCAATTGGGTCTCCAGAAAAAAAGTTTGAAAACCAATGCAATAGATTGCATTGTCCATGCTGCAGAATTTTAAATAAAAATTCTCTAAAAGGTCACAAAGTCAGTTTCTTTCCCACTCTTTGGCTCTCCTCAGATTGAAATATGGGAGTTTTGCAGGTATTGAATTCATACACCAAACACCTCATTTCTGCAAACAGTTTCTGAAATTGGATAGCCCCACACAAGTGGGTTTTATTTATGCATTTGTTGGTAAAGATTGTTCAGAAACAGGGGGCGAGTATTTTGATACTCCTCATCTCACTAATTATTTATCTATGCTATGTGCCAAACAGTCAAAAAGGACAGTCCCAGCTCCAAGGAGCAGTCTAAGGACAGACAGGCAAGTAGATAGATGGGTGTTAGGGGCAGAGGAGCATCAATAGCAAATTTATATACAAGTCGAGTCAACACTCTATAAGCAGCATGACAGAAGATAATTTTTAAGAGAAACTTACATGTGGACCTGTTAGTGGCCTGCTGGATGAGACAAAGATGGTGAGCCAAGCACAGGGAGCCATGTCAAAAAGTGTGCAGGTGATGGGGTGAGATGCTAACAAATGGGTAGACAAGGCTGTCTACCCACGAAATGGGTGGATGCTGGCAAAGCAGAAAGGACAATGAGGGTATGTGCATGAGGGTGTGTGCGTGCAACATGGAGCTTGACCAGGGAGGATAAATAGGGAGGGACATCTTCTTTAAGAACTACCATGCCTAATAGTCTACCTATTCTATTCTGTGTTCCCTAACAGTAGCCATTGTCAGATACTTCATAGGATTGTGTAAGATTACCAATTATGTACTAATTATTGAGTACTCTATCATAGATAAACATTTATTCCTAACCCAAGCTAATGATCAGTTTACCCTGGAAACATGAAGACTGATGGCCTTAGTAACTTGTTCTTGGTAGCATAACTGCAGCTACTACTGGTTCTGATGATTTTATTCCCTTTTCGCTTCTTAAGTGTGGAACTCTCCCCACCTCTATTAGAAACCTGTGTTTAGTGCCATTGACATTTCAGATTCTTTCAGACACATGTGATGATCCAGGCATTTAGTTAGGAAACCTGGATCTAGCATCATTTTTTCTGAACATGAATTTTGTGTTAACTGACAGGTGGAATGATTTGTCATTTAAAATTACCTTGCTGATGACCCATAGATGACTGTTATTGTGATATTGTCCAACCTCTGCTAAAAAAATAATGAGCAGATTTTACTCTGGTCTCAGTCAGATTATTTTCCAGATCTCTGGAGGTTAAAAATGAACATGTTATCTGTGGTGACATGTAAACCTTTTATGGGGAGAAAAAGTCTTTACTGTTAATAATGAAAGAAAAAATGTAGCAGCCTTCTGAAAAAAAACATATGAGTTTACTTTAAAATTAAATAGAGGTCTTGCAAGAGCATTATATTTTTCTCCCAGTAGAGAGAATCTTCATACATCATTCACAGCTAGTGTGAATTCCTATTCAGTGTGCTGCCACTTCACATATTACCTTCATTCTTTATCGGAATTATAGATGAATCACAATTTATAATTCAGGGAAAACAAAAAAAACCCAACCTGATAGCTTAAAGCCATTGTGGTGCAAATAAAAGAGGAAAACAACTTTCACTGGCAAAGAAATAATGACTGCACTGGTAAGCAAGTCCACCAAGTTAGGTGAAAGGGTAGAAATGTAGTCAGATCATGTCCTCCTGAACAATTCCTTTCTGCAGCATTTTCTTATAAATGGGAACTTTTTTTTTTAGCAGAGATATACATGTATTTGATATATTTGAACCCACAGTGTTATTTTTAAAAACTGCTCAGATCATATTCCAAAGCTCTTCTTCTTGGTTCTCCTTCTCTTGATTCCTCCATTGCTTCAGGTAACCCTACTCATTTCTATTCTTAGTTCCCTGTGAGTTTAAGAATGCAAGAGCCTGAACTTTGAAGCCTTTACTCATGTGAATAGATCTATTAAAGTCAATGGGCAGACTAGTGTAAGAACTACTCATGTGACTAAGGATTTGCCGAATGGGGACCTTAGATTTGCCAGTAGGGTATTAGAGTCAGAGTCATAGAATTTAAGGCTAGAACAGCCTACCAGATCATCTAGTCAAATGTCCTGTATAGCACAGGCCACCAACATCAATCACCCAGCATCCGCATGCTAAACCCAAAGAAAAGACAAAAGTTATTTGCATTCAGTATTTCTCATTTTTCTATTTCCTTAGTATCAATCTATTTTAGCAACACCAACATACTATAAAGCTATTTATGATAAGTGGTACCAAGTGCAGGGCATGAATTCCTTACTAGTTTTCAACTCAAGTTAAAATACTCTAAAGACAAAGAATGAATAAGACCTAAATAAGAATTTTAGAATTAGGCAAGTAAAAAAACGAAGAAACAAACACTAAGTTAGGTAACTATGCCTCAGCTGGAGTTATCTTTCAATTTCCTATTCACTTCAAGATGTTCTTTCTGAATGATTACATCCTTTAGACTCTTGCTGTAAGTTATCTATTTCTTATAGCCCCAGAATCAGCAGTGATCATCTAAGCCAGCTTTCTTGCTTAGGAATAGTTGTACTATAAGATCTGTTTGCTGTACCTTCCTCAATAAAGTCTGCATCAGTGTTAGTATGTTCCTGCAAGATGGATTAATTTGCTCCTTTGTGGTGCCTGTTCAAAAGCAAACAGGAAGAACATCATTTCCCATTTTTCTTAGCATAATGGTACCTCTATTAAAATACTCTAGCAAGTTTTAAAAGAAGAATATCTTTTAATGGCTGCAGGAGTTCTGTTTTAGATCTTCTGTTTTCTTTTCTCTTACCTTTTTAAGCAGAAAAAATCTGCAAATTAAAACATGAGCTGGCCTATGACATGCCAAATACAGCACATATTTTTCTTCTGTCTTTTCCTCCAACAACATCATCACAATGAAAGGTATGTCACTAGAATGCTTATATTCCATGGCAGAACTAGGCAGTATTTTCAAGCTGATGCAAATTTCCCATTGGGAAATCCTTATGGGGGAAGACACACACAGTGTTTGTATTAGCTTAGTTGTAATTCAAGCAGTCTTGTGCAGTTCCACTAAGTTGATAATAGTTAAAGGTGTTAAGTAAATGCAAAGGCTTCCTCAAGCCAGGATTTAGGAGATGCACCAGATAAGTATTTGTTACATGGCCGTTTAATTTTTGCAAAAGACGTAGAGCTAGATCTTCAGCTATTGTATATCATCATAGCTCCATTGACTTCAACTGAGGGCCATTGACTTAAATGGAGCTACACTGATCTATACCAGCTAAGGATCTGGCCCATAGCATTACACAAATTTCCTTTAATTAGGCAAAATTATATTGAATAAGTTATTTAACACTCTTGATTGAATACTCGTCTACAGGGTTCCCTTTGAACCCTCATACTAAGTAACCTGTCACATGCCAATTGCAAACTACTTCCAACCAAAGACCCACTTATTCCTGGCTTGAGAATTTAGGTTTTTGAAGTTGTCCACCCCACAAGGGGAAAGTGACTTACTCACTAATCTATAATGAAAGAAAAAGAAAGGCAAGTTGCAGAGATTTTGAACATTAGCACAATAGCCACTTAAAATAAATCACATGAGATGTGCTATATAACTACACTGCAAGAGTCATAATTCTGTTGTCAAGGTAAAAGAATGAATACCTATGTGACTTCTAAAGACATTAATAATTTGCATGGAATGACCTGTCGGCACTAAAGGAAGTGTGTTGTTAGGATATACATTTATCATATCATGTGGTAGAATAATCATAGGTAAAAAGAAAATGAGACAAGGTTATTTTGTCAGTAAGGACTGTGTTTTTCATTACTGGAAATGGCAAAAGTAGTATTTGTAAAGGCAACACCCTAAAGTTGATTACAAGTAGTGCAAAAATGTGAAAACAAAGCTCATGTCTGTTACTTGACTATACTGCAAAATAAAATGAAATAGCAATAAAATTCTGCTGAAGATACCAAATTAGATGTGGACTACCACAGGCAGCAGCTAATGGGAATTCGTCCTTCATCAAGTGCTAGCTCTAGTATTCCAAATCGCTGGCCTGAGTGGCATGGCTGTATTAGTAGGGAAAGCAGGCTTAGGGAGTCTTTTCTCTGCCCTTCCTTCCACCCTCCATGCAGTAGCAGGACAAGATTCCAACCCAGTGCTCAAAAAATTTCAAGGAAGGGAGCTATGTATGTCAGTTGACATACCACATACCACCCTGTAGTGAGTTGGTGTGGCTCCCCGCCGCCCCGGAAGGGGGAGAGCCCATCTGGAGGCTGGAGTGGGAGGAGCTAGGGAGTTCTGAGCCCACCCCTCAGAGGGTCAGATGGCGACCCGGAAGTATAAAGCCGGGCCCTCAGAACTCAGTCTGGCCCCAGCTGCGGAGAGACCAGATGTCTCCAGCCTAGCTCGGGGCTGGGAAACCTCCGCGGACCGGAGTGACCACCAGGAGCCACCGGGCCTGCCCTGCACCTCCTATCTGGAGGAGCTCCTGGATTTGCCAAACGATCCCTGGCCAGATGAACCCATGGTCCAGGATCCCCCCCGAGGCTGACGCCAGCATCCAGGTAGGCCCAGAGGGGGAGTCTGGAAGTAGCCGGGGGCAGCCGACCCCAGTTTGGCTGCAGCATTGCCAGAGCCGATGTCAGTGTGTTGTGGCCAGGATCTGGCAGCAGTGGGTCTTCTGCCGCTGCTAGGGCCCCGGGCTGGGACGCAGTGGAGTGGGAGGGCCTGCGTCCCCCCTGCCACCCAACCTGTGGGTGGCAGTGTCTTCCTCCCCAGGCCTGTTGAGCTTAGGCCTATATACTGTATTACTGTTGCTCAGCCCTGACCTGGGGCCTGAGATTACATACTGTGGTACTGTTGCTCAGCCCTGGCCTAGGGCCTGAGCTTATATACTTTGCTGACCGTTGCTCAGCCCTAACTGAGGGTCTGAGCCCGGATAAAGTTGGTACCCGCCCTGAGCCAGGGCCGGGCCTACTGTACATTTCAGGACTGCAAGGGCTGCCAGGGAAGATCGTGCCGCCGGACCAAGTGCCCCAGACTCAAGGGTAGTGAGTTGGTGTGGCTCCCTGCTGCCCCGGAGCTGGTCGAGCCCCGGCCAACTCTTGTACACACCCTTAGAGGGTATGGTCTAGCAGCTAGAGACCACAAATCTGTGCATCCCTCCACTGGCTCTTCTTTCTCTATTACATCAGACATAAGCTACTTGGCTTCACTTTCAAGGCTTTTCACAACCTATCCCCATGCTTCCTCTCATCTCTCATTCACTATCAAGTTGTTGATTCCCTTCTCTGCTTGCCAGCCTCCATCTCCCACCTGTTAAATTTTCAAACAAGCATCTTTGTGCTTTTTCCCATGCTGCTCCTCAGACTAGGGAGAAGATCCCTGTAAACTTCCACAAAGCTAATGCAGCCCCCTCCTTCAAAATCCTCCTCAAGACTCTCCTTTGCTTTGATGCCTACAAAAATCTTGACTATGGTTAGGCCACTGGTGTGCTGAGACACTGCTTATCATGCAAACCAATAATGTCTTATTTCCTTCAATCCTCCCAACTTTCTATATCCATCTGTTGTCTTTTGTTTTATACTTCCAGTTGTAAGCAATTTTGGAGCACAGGGGTCCTAGGTGCTATGGTAATACAAATAGAGGCTGTAGCAAGACCGCATTTGGCTGTGTATATGCTGCTGTCTGCCACATTTAAGTTCATATTCTTAGTTTTCAATGCAGCAGCAACACTGCTATACTATAACACTCTTATGCTATACAGTGTGGCTGTCCACTATTTGTCATCGTGCCTTTCACTGGTAAGATCACTCTAATGTATGGCTGAGCCCCCTTCCTTAAGTGGCGCACAGCAGTAAACAAAAAAATTCAGGCTTTCATAGTAAGAACATTCTGAACACTGAATATTTTGCACTGAAACTTGGAAATACCAGACTGGCCATCAAGCCACATAGAGTTTTAATTGAAGGCAGACAAACCAGGGTGCCTAATCCTCCTTCTCAGTTATATCAGTGTAAATTGGTTATACCGCCACTGAAGTCAATAGAGTCAGTGGGAGTGAGGTCAGAATAAGGTCCAGTGTAGCTCTGTGTGAATAACTGATGTTTGAACAGCAAAAGTGAAAATTCATTAGGGTCAAACATTTCATTTTCAAGTTTTTTTAAAAAACCCTTTTGCAATTTAATGACATTGAAGTAAACTTCAACAGAAAAAGTTGTTTTGAACTGAAAAAATTGAAGTTTCATTTAGAAAATGTCAGAACAAAATATCTTGATTTTTTTTTCAGATTTTCTTTTAACCTAACAAATTCAACATGAATTCACAAAATGTTTTGATCAGCCTGAATCTGAACATTTGTACTGTAAACAAAGTGTTGTCTGAAAAATGTCACCCAGTATGCTCTGTTCTGTGTTATAGTCACTTCAGAAATTCCCTGGTAGGCTTGTTGTAAGCTCCTGAAAAAGGTTGAGTGAATCAGGGCAAGTCAGATGAGGGCCAGCCTGAACTGTCAGTGAAAACTTATGGCACATCCAAACTGAATCTTTTCAAAGGGTTCTTTAAAACTTGGAAAACTTTAAACAGACTCCCTTACTGTAGTGGGCCAGACTGATACTTTGTTACATTTGCACCTGGCTGCTATGATGAGAGGAGCTATTTAAAATCCCCAACTAGGACAGGATAAGGCTATTTCCACTATAGAATTATTTACAGTATTAATCACATGGTCGGTTCTAAAAATTCAGGGATACTCGGTATACTAAAGAAAAAGGATAAAAGGAAAAGAGAAAAACATGGGGAAAGGATTGTTCACCTGCAAATTATTTGTCCCACCGAAACACATGTGGATTAAAATTATAAAGGTTGACAGAAATTTAGGGCACAGCCAAAGAAATGAAAACCACTCTGACTTACTTTGATTTGTGTAAGGTGATATTTTGGATATCAAAGTCATGGACTTGCTGCTGCGTTCTCAGGAATCGGGCAACTTTTGGATGAAGAAACAGGAAGCGACATTTGCATATTCTTCCCTGTTTATAGAAGAGCTGGCATTGTTGTCTTGTATCTTTTTATTTCCTCTTTTACAACCTGTTTCTTTTTTTCCAGAGTTTCTACTACCACTCCTAATGGTGGCATTTTCCCCATTCACTTTGTACTCATTTACCACAGATTTTTCAGCAATGCTTTGTGCAAAGTCCTAGTTCAAGCAGACTGGATCAGTCCTGGGCAGCAGCCCCTTAAATCAAATCAATAAAAGGCAGAAGAAAGAAACATAATCTAAATGAGTCAAAAGGTATTTTACTGTCAGGGCCTCGATTTACAGCTCCCTCCATCATATCCTAAGAGGTTCTAAGTTTCTTGGAGGCAGCCTCGTGCTAACTAGTCTGGCAAAAAGTGGTTGCTCACTTAAAATCCCAAACTCTTCTAGTCCATCACTTCCTATTTCTCCTTCTTTATACTTGGGTTTGCCTTCATTAGCTGCACCAACTGGAAGTGGTATCTCACAGCTGAGCCAGGTTGGGCCTGGTTTTGCTGTCTGTATAAGAGACATTCCATAATCAGAACTTAGCTGACACTTCTCCTGATGATACATCTTCATCATATGGACCCACAGGAAGGAGGCCCTTGAAAAATTCCACCTGGATTTCAACAATTTCCACCCCCATCAACCTCAGCCTGGACCAATCTACACTAGAGATCCACTTCCTGGACACTACAGTGCAAATAAATTATGGTCACATAAACACCACCCTATACCAGAAACCTACTGACCACTATACTTACCTACATGCCTCCAGCTTCCATCCAGGACACATCACATGAGCCATTGTCTACAGCCAAGCCCTAAGTTACAACCACATTTGCTCCAATCCCTCAGACAGAGACAAACACCTACAAGATCTTTATCAACCTTTAAGACTAACAGAAGTATTGGGAGCATAAGCTTTCGTGGGTAAGAACCTCACTTCTTCAGATGCAAGACTTGCATCTGAAGAAGTGAAGTTCTTACCCATGAAAGCTTATGCTCCCAATACTTCTGTTAGTCTTAAAGGTGCCACAGGACCCTCTGTTGCTTTTTACAGATTCAGACTAACACGGCTACCCCTCTGATACTTATCAAACCTTAAAACTACAATACCCACCTGGGGAAGTGAGGAAACAGATTGACAGAGCGAGAAATCACCTACTACAGGACAGGCCCAACAAGGAAAATAACAGAACACCACTGGCCATCATACAGCCCCCAGCTAAAACTTCTCCAACACATTATCAACGAGCTGCACCCTGTCCTGGAAAATGATCCCTCACTCTCACAGATCTTGGGAGGCAGGCCAGTCCTCGCTTACAGACAGCCCCCCAACCTGAAGCAAATATTCTACTCTAGTGACACCATCAGAGGACCCAACCACATCAGCCACACCATTAAGGGCTCATTCACCTGCACGTCTACTAATGTTATATATGCCATCATGTGCCAGCAATGCCCCTCTGCCATGTACTTTGGCCAAACCCAACAGTCCCTACATAAAAGAATAAATGGACACAAATCGGACATCAGGATGGTAACATACAAAAGCCAGTAGGTGAACACTTCAATCTCCCTGGACATTCTATAACAGATTTAAACGTAGTTATACTTGAACAAAAAAACTTCAGAAACAGACTTCAAAGAGAAACAGCAGAACTAAAATTCATTTGCAAATTTAACACAATTAATTTGGGCTTGAATAGGGACTGGGAGTGGCTGGCTCATTACAAAAGCAGCTTTGCCTCTCCTGGAACTGACACCTCGTCATCTATTATTGGGAGCTGACTACATCCACTCTGATCGAATTGGCCCTGTCAACTCTGGTTCTCCAGTTGTGAGGTAACTCCCTTCTCTTCATGTGTCAGTATATAATGCCTGCATCTGTAATTTTCACTCCATGCATCTGAAGAAGTGTGGTTTTTTTACCCATGAAAGCTTATGCCCAAATAAATCTGTTAGTCTTTAAGGTGCCACCGGACTCCTTGTTGTTTTTAAAGCAGAATAACACTCTTTTGTAGGCGTATTGGTTTTGTAGTGTTAACAGTAATAAACATATGTTTTTATCAGTGACATTAGAGGGTTGGATGAAAGCAAACATGATTCAGAGACAGATGGGGGCTACATTTCCTCTTGTTCAGCTGGGTAGCTCGGGAGTAAATACAACAAAGTCAAAGGAATTACACAGGTTTGGCTACAGTGTAAACGAAAGTGGAATCAGGCTCAGGAAGTAGACAAATTGAGCTAAAGGTCATTTTTGATAGGTCATTCACTATATCTGCTCTTTAAACCCTGTGTATTGATCATTACATGATAAAATGCTCCTGGAAGACACAGGCTCTACATCATTTGTGCACACTTCATTGGGAGTTGCATGTGAACAAGTAAACAGGTTAAACATTTGCAAGTTATCTTGTCCTGAATATTTAAAAGACTATTGAAAGAATAGGCCAAAGGGCTCTCTGAATCATTGATATTGATATTTAACAAATCTTGGAGTACTGGAGAAGGTCCAGAGTATTGGAAAAAAGCTAATGTTGTGCCAATATTTTAGAAGGGTAAATAGGATGATCCAGCTAACTGTAAGCTGGTTTGTCTGACATCAGTCTTGGACAAAATCATGAAAAAAATTGATATGGGACACAATCAGTAAAGAATTAAAGGATGGTGCCTATCAACATAGTTTTATGGAAAATAAGTCTTGTTATAGTTGACTATAGATATATTTCGTAGCACAAGTTTCGTTGATAAAGGTAACTGTCTTGATATAATATACTTAGACTTCTGTGAAACATTTGATTTAGTCTAACATGACATTCTTACTAAAAAAATAGCACTATACAAAATCAATATAGGACATATTAAATGTATTAAAAACTGGTTAACTGATAGATCTCAAAAAGTAATTGCAAATGGGGAATCATCCTATTGGGGTGTTTCTAGTGGGGTTCCAGAGCTATCTGTTCTTTGTGCAGTATTTAATATCTTTATCAATGATCAAGAAGAAAATACAAAATCACTGCAGGTATAATTCGTAGATGGCCTAAAAATTGATTGATTGGTAAATAATGAAAGTGACAGATCAGTTCTACAGACCAGTCAATATTGTTTGGTAAGGTGGGCTGATTTGAAGAAAATATTTTTTAATATAGCCAAAGTCATACATTTAGGAATGAAGAATGTAGATCACACTTATAGGATGGGGAACTGTTTCCTGGAATGAAGCAATACTAAAAGGATTTAGGAGGTATGGTGGATAATTAATTGAACATGAGAGGCATGAGGGATTGCCCAATCCTTAGAGGCAAAAAGCAGGGAAATAAGAAGTCAGGAGGTGGTATTACCTTTGTGTAAAATATTAGTTAAACCACTACTGAAATACTCTGTCCAGGTCTGGTGTCCACACTTCAAAAAGGATGATCCAAAATTTGAAAGGATACAGAAAAGAGTTACAAGAATAAATTTGATCTGGGGAACATGCCGAGTGCCTAAAGAAAAACGTAACCTGTTGAGTTTACCCAAGAAAAGATAAAGGGGCCTGAGTGACTTGATCGTGTGAAATAGTACTTACATGGGGCAGTAGAGGGTTTTTTAATCTAACACTCAAAGGTATAATCAGATTCAGTGATTGGAAGCTGAAGCTCAACAACTTCAGACTAGAGATAGGGTAAAACTATTGAGTAATTAACTATTGGAACAACTTTTCTAAGGACCTGGTAGATTCTCCATCACTTATAGTCTGGAAATCAAGCCTGAGGAATAGCTGGAATAGGTGCTTTGGTCTGTGTTATGCAGGAGGTCAGGTTATGCAGGATGATCGCAGTGGTCCCTTCTGGCCTTAAAATGTATTAATCTATGAATTGATGGAATAATTGGGAGCCTGCTCTGCTCACATATTCATTTTCCCAAAGTGGTCTTTATTCTGTTGGGAAAACAGCAACATTCCATTATTGTTAAGGATCTCAATCAAATATCAATGATGTGATTTAAATAGCACAAAGTATTTTGCAAATGAGAATAGAAAGATTATAGATGAGACTAAAATATAACAAAATAAGAGTAAAAAATGACAAATCCTAAAATAATAGAGAACATTTCAGCTGGGATTAAAAGGATTTTAAACCAGACATGCAGTGGGTAAATAAGAACGGGTCCTTTTAAAGATTATATAGAGTGAAAAGAAGGAAACTTGAAGATTATAGCAGAAATATTTGGCATGTGACTTTACATATAATAATGGTGATTTTTTGCCTAAATCAGTTTTTTGGGGATGTGTAATGGAGTGCACTCATCTCTCACAAGCACCCCTTTTCTCAGTGTGTGTACCTGCCCACTCTCTCTCTGACTGTGGTGTGTCTTCACGGACTCAGCCCTTCAGCCAAGTCATACACAGTCTGTCTGTGAGATAAAAGCAAAGCAAACCCCTCCCGGGGTACAAGTCCAACAGGAGCCTCTCTGTGCCCTCTGTAACATCTCTCTCAAGTTGTCACTGTTCCGGTACAGAGTCTTTGCCCTCTTAGGGTCTTTCCGGACACAGCTCTCCAGCTGGACCACTATAGTTCAGTTCCCCTTCTGGGTGTTTCAAAGTCCAGGCCACTTTCCCAATGACTGGTAGGGGGGGACCCAGGCCTGCCCTCTACTTCAGGTCCCAGCCCAAGGTCCCTTTATATAGCAGCCATGCTATGTACCTTTATCTAAGCCGCATCGCTGCTCTAATTCTCCAGGCCACTTCCCCATGGCTCCAGCACATTCTTCACCCTTACCTCAGGGCCTTGTCCTGCTGGAATCCCCGCAGCCAGCCCAGAGCTCCTTCTTGCTCTCCCTGGCTTCTAGCAGCTCCTTCAGCAATCCATACTCCTCCAGAAAGGAACTGATTTCTCACTGGCTCTGCAGCTCTTCATATACTAACCTGCTGGGTCTGATTGGCTGTTTCCCACACAGCTGCTCTAGGCTGCTTGGAGGATCTCTCTACTGCCCTTTTCTGAAGCAGGGTGTGACAGGGCCGCAAGGCCTCCAGCAGAGGGTCTCTGGACCTAGTCCACCACATCACAGGATGAAAGATGAGGGATTAGGAATTATATGCATAACAGCAGAAATACTTATTAACGTTATCAGTTTGTAATCTTGACGTGGCACTCAGTCCAGAGAAAATATAACTGAAAACTAAAAGAAGTGGAAACAGATATAAGAGAAATTTTCACAAGTCAGGAGATATCCCTGAGGATTGGCCAACAGGACTGAATAACATGAAAAGGGCAAAATACCATAGTAAAAGGCACTACAGACTAGCTGATATCACCTATAACAAATGTTGAGGGGCCAAGTGGAAAAATACTTGGAGAAGCAGAGTTTGGTGAGAGAGTGCCAATTTAGTTTTCAGGAAGACAAGACTACTTCATTAGGAAAGATGTGGAGACACTGGAGAGACGCCAGAGGAGAGCAACAAAAATGACAAAAGCTTTAGAAAAACTGACCTATGAAGAAAGGTTAAAAAAATGGGCATGTTTAATCTTGAGAAAAGAAGACTGAGGGGAGACCTGATAGCAGTCTTCAAATATGCTAAGGACTGCTATAAAGAGGACTGTAATCAATTGTTCTCCATGTCCACTGAAGGTAGGACAAGAAATAATGAACTTAGTCTGCAGAAAGTGAAGTTTAGATTAGATATTAGGTAAACTTTTTTAATGGTAGTGGAATCCCCCTCGTAGGAGGTTTTTAAAAACAGGTTGGACAAACACCTTTGAGGTTTATTTGGTCCTGCCACAGTGCCAAGAGCTGGACTTCATGAGTTTTTGAGGTCCCTTCCAGCCTTACATTTCTAAAAGATTCTGACAAGTTAATCAGAGAATCATAAAGACCTTATTGCCAAGACAGAAAAGGGGGAATAAGAACATGACAAATACCTAAGAGATTCAGCAAGGGCTCTGCCATGTTTCCTATCTGGAGTTAACATATGATGAACAGAGCTGTGGAATATGAGAAGCTAATGCACTGGTTTGGAAAACTGCCAAAGACTGAGAAACAGAAAGTAGCCAAAAATCGAACCATTTAAAGCTTTAAAACCCATTTATAGAAATGACTAGTGTGAGTGTATAAGATGCTGGATTAATATAGTTTATTCATAGAGTAACACACAAAATTTATTTTAAAAAGTATTCATAGAGAAGACTAAAGTAAATGGTCTGATTACTATATTTCATTGAGAACATGGGAGAATTATTCCTTATGTGTCTGACTACGAATAAATAAATGAATAAATACATTCTGAGACTGATAGCAGGATTTTCTCTTTATTGGCTGACATTAATTGAATGCCCTGACTAGAGATGGGTTAAGGCTGCAACGTTCTGATTGTCACGGTCAAAAGGAGTCTGGTATATGTGTTATCTGTATGAAACCTGGTTGCTTAGTGTCAGGAGAAGGAGAATAGAAGGGAGAGAATTGTTCTACCAGAAATTGAAATCATACTTGAAATATTCATTTTGTGTCCTTATATGTATGCATTATTAACATTAAATACCAGCACGTCCATACAAACCCAGTGTCTTCAAATTTCTCCTGCAAGTTCATTTCTTTCAGTCACCTTTGATTTTCTGGCCTCCATCCTGGACATTGTCTACAAACCCTAATATATTAAATTAATTTATCAGAAACCCCCCCAGAGAGGAGCTGATTTACATGACTATATGACATAAAGCAAATCTTCTGATCTCTCACTTTTTAGCAGTCATCTTTTTATACCCTCTTCCACTCCACTTTGTTATTGACATTCTCCCTTCTGGTGTTATGTCTAGCTGGTAAGCCCCTTATAGCATAGCTATATTATTGAATTGTTTCTGAAGTACCACATGTACTCCTGATGTCTTCAATTATAAATATTTGGTAACATTCTCAAAAACAGCCTCCAGGGTTACTTCACTAATGAGGAAAGGGTTTTTCTGGTGAAGGCAATGGATTGGGGCTCCAGAAAGCTGGGTTCAGTTCCTGGTGATGCCACAGGCTTGCTATCAGACCTTGAGCAAGTCATGTAATTCGCCTCCGTTTCCCACCTATTAAATAAGAATGCTAACACTAGCTTTTTCCCATTCTTTTGTCTGTCTTGTCTATATTGATTTCTCTTACTTTAGGTATGTCCCTGATTTAGCATAAACAGACCCAGAACTCAATCACACTAATAATTGCATGCCTTCAATTTTTGCACTCACTACCAATTCCAGTTTGCAGGTGCAATTGTGTGCCCAAATGACAGAATTTAGATCTTTTACTACCTGATTTTCAGGCCCAAATGATAGTTGTGACCAGAAATCAGTTGTGTATCTACAGTCTAACACTGACACCCACAAATTCACATCTGCAACTTTTTGCTGAAGGGAGAAAAATCAGGCACTGAATTAGAGGTTGGGTTCACGCTTCTTCTGAAACATGGCTCCCTAAATATTAATTAAACAGGAACAACCTTTCCCTCAAGTCCTCCCTCCCCCTCCAAATCCTAAGTATTGATGGAGTTGGCTGACTGATTTACTAGGAAATGTGGTATGGATGTACATTTGTAATTTGATTGTCTGGCTTTATATAGCAAGTACTGTAATAATATAGCATTATCCTGTATTATATAGTGCTTTCTCAAATGCACTGTGGAGATCCACCCTGGGTGGAGAGCATGAAGCATGGTTAAACAGAGTTGTTTTCAAGTGAAATACATGTTTATGACCTTTACTCTATCAGTGACTGAAAGTCATGAAACCAAATACTTCCTAACTTTTCAGCAAGTGAAATAGCTGGGTGTACATTTCTGGACTATAATGGATTTCTGTTGAAACAAAGTGGACTGTGGGAGAGTTTTCTGTTGCTTTTAGGGTTAGGAGTTAATTAGACACCATCCGTCTAAAACCTTTCTTGTGTGTTATTTTGGCTAACCTTTCTTTTGCAAAATATTCTTTATAAGCCTGGTAGCAGTGGAAATAAATTTTTATTTTTATCCTGAAAGAAAAAATAACTTTGGTTCAATACTAACTCTTCTTTTTCTCTTCTTCTTTCTCTCTGAGAGCAGTCCAAACATAATACACCATGGGAGAGACCATAGGTTGTGCAATTTAGGCTGCTTTCACCAAAACTCTAAAACCCACTCAGTGCCTCCTGGATGTTAAAAAGATTGAGCTGAGTGGGTCACTTTCCCCGCTCCCCGCCCCCAGGATGAGGCAGTAGAAGATCAGCATTGCTATTCTGACTACTTTAGTTGCCTAGAAAATGCCAGATTAAGGGTTTGTCTACACTACAGTTTATGTTGGCGTAATTTATGTCGCTCAGGGGTGCCCCCAAGTGACATATGTTACACTGACATAAACACCGGTGTAGATAGTGCTGTGTCGGCAGGAGAAGCTCTTCTGTCGGCATAGAGCATCTTCACGATACTTGGCGGAAGGGTTACATACCTTAAGACAAAGCTTATTTAAATTGTGTGCCTAAACTCAGAGCTTGTCTATAGGGAAAGTTAGTGTGCGGCAAGCTGTGGTGCAACTCTATAGCTCTCTAGTCAGATGCATGCTAACGGGTCACTATCATTCAGTAAAAGGGCTGTAGTGTGCTTTTATGTACTGCTACTGCAAAGCGTAGTTCATCAAAGTGCAGTACAGAACTTCTAGTGTGTAGTGGGTGGGTGGGTTCACATGGACAGTTAATATGTGGCAGACTAGAGTGCTGTAAGTTTGCATCCCAACCTACTGCATACAAACTCTCCATGGAGACAACCCCTCAGGCTCTAAATCCATATCTAAGCACAGAAATAGGTAACGCCCAGCAGCTCCCATTGATTTTGATAGGACATTTTGGGATTCTCAACTCTTAAAAATCAGCTGCCTAAAATATGGATGGAGGAACCTCAATTCAGGGACCCATTTCTGAACTCTTGCTCTAAATATGATACGTTATACTATGTGTTATGCTCAATTTATCTTTTAAAATATTTTTTCCAAAATTGTGCTATTCTAAGAATAGATAGAGAGGACATATAAAGAATAAGCAAACAATACATCCTAAAATTATATGAAATCATTGGCTAGCCAAGAACATAATAAAGGAAATGCCCTATATATGCTTTGAAAGTCTTTAGTTTGCAGAAGTATGTGGGCTCAAGACAGGCACAGAGATCCACCAGTGCACAGTGCATAGCTTATGTGCGTCCAGGAAGATCGTTTTAAATGTCACCAATTCAAAAATTTAGCCATGGGGGGGGGGAAATAAAACAGATCTCTAAACCTATTTTAATGATCATTAATGAATATTAGTTTAATAGGTCATGAGTACTGTTTACTAGAGAGCATGGATTCTGAACCAGAGGGGTATAATGAATATCAGGGTCGTGACTAAAGCTGTGCCCACAGCTGATTTTTTTGTTTCACTGACAGATCTGAAAAGATTAAAAAAAAAAAAGATTCCAGGTTGTCCCAAAATGAACATATTCCTACATTTTTGGCAAACTGAAAGGTCAAAAAAGTGAAAGAGCGGGAAAACATGATTTCTGGGCATTATCTTCATTAAAACAAATGAAACCAGTTCGTTCATGTTTATTTTACTTTTATTTTGATCAGTCTTGACTTTGTGCTTCAAATATTTTTCTCATACCCTCTAAATCAAGAGAAGTGGATCTGAGACCTTGCATAAACACTTAGCGTTTTTCCAGATTGAATATTATACGTGCATTTCAGCAACTGTTAGTGTTTGAGCACCCAGAAGTGTAAACTCAGCTCATTTGGTATGAAAGTTACAAATCACTTCTTAGACCATATCAGCTTATATACACACTCCCGCACACACAACTATTCTTCATTGTCTCTATAGTACCAAGAACTCTATTGCGAGCATATATGGAACAGTAGTACAGTATCATTTCTTGAGAAGCTGAAATGGCATGAGGGAAATACTCTGCTCCATTTGCAATACTCAGGAGGTGCAAATGGAACTGAGATTGGTTTCATGACTCTAGCTGGGGATTCCCCCAACTGCCTAAGTCTCCTGTGTAGCTATCTCCTATTCCACACTCCCTGAAGTCCCTGGCACAGAAATCGTACTGGGGCTCAGGGGGGCTTTCTGGGGCTGAGAAGGTTTTTTCAGGAGCACAAGGTGGTCTTACAGTTCCCAGATGGAGAGCAATCCTTTAAGGGCCATTGCAAACTGGTGCAGGTTAAAGTATCCTGTAGCATGTATTAACCTGTGTTGGAGCCAGGGTCTGTACAGAGAATCAGGAAACCATAACTGATGGTCTTATTGCATATCTTTCCCTGATCCATCAAGCATAAGCATGGGGGTCAGGCCTGGATATTATATAACAAAATTAGACATATTTAATACTCAGACCATGATCTTCTAATCAACACATTGGAAACTAACTTGGGAAATCCGTAATGGATGTCAGCAGCTAATCATCTTTTAAAGTTGTGTAATATATGACTAAGTTATTAGTTTTAATTCTGTTTTTGAAATTAGACACCTTAGAAAATCATAGAGACATAACTCGGGATGTAGGACATTGTTGCAGCATTCAATCAATAGCTAATTAATTTGTGTGTACTCGCCCATATAGTTATAATTCAGAATAGAGAGTACACACATAAGTATGGATAAGTAGTGACCTTTGTATAGGAATGTAAACATCTAAAATGTAAAATTTTAAGCATCGAGTTGTACAAGGTATTTAAAGATCTAGAGGGTCTAATAAATGTGGTGCCAATGTTCTCCTTTACATTTGTATTGGTTATTTCCTCTTAAACTCATTGTGGTCACTGTCAAGTTTCAAATGTTGGGCACATTGAATAGGAACAAGGCTGAGACACTTCAAGAATGAGCTCCTTAAAGATTTAAAGATGCTGATAATAGCCCACCTTAATTGATTGGTCTTGTTATAGTTGATATGGCAACACCCATTTTTTCATGTCTATCTATCTATCTATCTATCTATCTATCTATCTATCTATCTATCTATCTATCTATCTATCTACTGTATTTTCCACTGCATGCATCCGATGAAGTGGGTTTTAGCCCACAAAAGCTTATGCCCAAATAAATTTGTTAGTCTCTAAGGTGCCACAAGTACTCCTTGTTCTTTTTGCTGATACAGACTAACATGGCTACCACTCTTAAAGATTTTGGACATGCTTTTAGCAGTGGGTTTCCATATGCCTCTGTCTGGCTTTCCCCAGGATTATCGGGGATGATGTGGAGTAAGGTAAAATAGCAGGGAATCCTGCTTTAACTTTCACCTTCAAGTTAATTGCTGTTCCTATTTCACACCTCTCATTCTTCCCCATTGGCAAGTTATGCTCAATTTGCACCCCAACTAGTTCAAATTCTCTGAAGTCAGTGAAGGTGTGCCAATATACACCACAGAGAAACCTATCCGCTACATTCCAGTCTGCACTATTTTGGAATTTACACTGGAAAGAACTCCCCATCGAAGTTTGCAGAGCCATCATTGTCTCCTCTTTTAAATCCCTCCTTAAAACTAACTTTTGCCATGATGCCTAGAAATCACTACTCTCTGGTATTAGGAAGGCTGGTGATCACCTGTCAGTATTGAGATCACTGTGACTACTAACTAGTGCGAATGCACCTGCCCCTCCTGTGACCTCATTCTTCTCACCCTGGCTGTATGTTTATACACCAATTGGAAAGGGTCTAGATCACATATTGTGAGATGATAGTCCCTGCCCCAGAGATCATCTTTGTGTTATTTGTACCATACCAATTACAATAGGGCCTTAATCCCTACATGGGGACTTTAGGCAGAAGAACCACAATACAAATAATATTTAAATTATACCTGATGTGCAACTCACACCACCATTTACAGCACAACTGAATTTGACCCAGAGGCTTCCCGTTGGATTTGCATCTCCTTACTCTGAGCTGAAATGGGCTTGTCTTATTTAGCCTCTGGTGCAGAGTACAGCCACTTTCACAGAGTAAATTGCTATTGTACCTTTTGAAAACTGGCTTTCTATTCAGCTTCATAGTCTACTTAAATGAAAGTAACTTACTTTAGTTTGATAATGGTGGGAATAATGGTTATATTTCTTTCACATGGCAGGTTAGTAAAGTTTTATTCTTTTCTTCCATGGATTTGTATAAACACCTTGTTAAAACATGATAAACTTAATTCCCAACATGCCACTTGTGAACAATTTTTACCAAATCTATGATGATGGAAGGAAATAAAAGTATTTCCTGACTAAGTGGCAGGCAGGCCATTTATAATAAAACAAAAGCCTCTGATGTGAAGGTAAAAGCAATTGCTGTACTAATTAATCTGCGTATCCTTTTCCCCAAACTGTCTGCTGTCCTGTTTGGTGTAAGGTTCAAGGAAGTAGTGAGTAATAGTTCATATTGGATTACACTCATATATCCACTTTTAATTAACATTTGGAGGAAACATAATACCAGTGAGGGAAAAAATAGCATAGCATTATTATGAAAGCTAGTCAGCAGTTGGCCGCTTTCGCTAGGAGACTTGCATTCATGTTAACTTTTTAGATGGCTTTATTTGAAAACATCAGAGGCCATATGGTAAAATAGAAAGATGATGAACTTCAGTCTCTTTAAATCTGTTTGACTATGTTACATTTCAGTGTTTATGAAAGCAGGAGCCTGTGAAGAGATGTACAAAATAAAAGGACTATACCAGAGTTAAAGGGGTTTGAGGAAAGAAGGAAAGCCAACCTGTAGAAAAAATAAGGATAGAAGGGGCTAAATATTCAATTATACATCTCTATATATCTACATATCTTTTCCCATTTATGCTACTCGGGTTAGTGTTAGTTTCTCCTGTAAATAACTAGCGGCTTGATTTTGCCAAGTGCTGAGTTCTTCCATCTAGGTGTTGAAAGCTCTGAATTCCTATTTACGTCAGTGGCAGTTATTCTTATCACCTCAGAGCTCTAGGTTCGATTTCACTCTGACAGGGACACATCATAGATTTCTACCACAGATATGAGCCAGATATCTGTCAGATAGATAATAGGCACTTTACTTATGCTGGTCTGGCAATCCAGCTGATTCCTGACCCTGTAACTTGCTATCCCAATATTGGGCCTCTGTGAGTAGGGGCTGGTAATAATGCTGATCTTTTTTTTTTTTTTTTTTTATGTGTTAGTGATATAAACAGAGCTTCATTAAGCACGGTATTGAGACTAATATAATGTATTTAATTCTTTAGTAGGTTGTGGTCATGGCCCCAGTAGTGCATGGCTATTGAATTAGCCTACTGTGCCTTTCACGTAACTTTTTGTCTTTTAAATTCCCAGAGAGATTTGTAAGTGCCACTGGCTTTTTTTATTGCCTGCTATAATTTCTAAGATGCATAGCTATGTGTCAGTCCATTGATATATCTTAAATGTTGATTTGATAGTGTACACAATCAATAGGTTCTTTTATAGATTCAGATGTAGGGTCAGATTCAGACCCACACGTGCATTAAAGAGGCCTGACAGAGGAAAGCATGGTTTAGGGGTTGGCTGGAAGTGCTTTCATTTGGTGGTCTTGGGAAGATTTAATATTTTAGACACTGGTCCTAATTTGTAGGTTTTACACATTAATTTGTTTGTACATGCATCCACAATTTTTTGCATATTAGTTTAGAATACATGATTTAATTAAAATAGCCTCCTGCTGTACACTCTGGGGGACAGATCCTGACATCTTTACTCAATCAAAAGTCCCATTAAAATTAAGGACTTAAGGACCGGCATATGTTACTGAAGCCCTTAGAGATACTCTGATGTAAACCCGTGGAATTGAGAAGAGAATCAAGCCCAAAATATAAGAATCCCTCATACAGATATATAACGATTAACGTCAATAATCAAATGGTTAGAAACTCCTGACCAAGTGTCCAACCGATTTCAAAATGGAAATGCCTAGAAAATTGAAGTTTTTGTCCTTTTTCAAAGTTACTTTTTTACTGTCCATGAAAGATACCAGCTGGATCTTGCTGGAGATAGAACTGCTCCATCTGCCTACACAATATAGGTACTAGCAACACACTTTTCTCCATCCCACCGAAGTACCCCTCTCCTCTCCTACAGTAACACTCTCTTGAATGAGCACTGACAGTTTGATCCATCTGGCTCAAACAGATTAAAAGGACCCAGAGGGACTACCAGTTGGAATGCCCATTCAGGCCTTTGGCTGGCTTCTGGATTGTCAAAAAAGATGTCAGGAAATACTAATTATGTTTATGGTTTATGTGGTGTGGATGACTGTCCCCTGGAGGCAGACTGAGATCACCAAATCATTCTACATAGGTCATCAAATAGCTACCAAAGAGTAGTGCCTTTGTACTAAATGTGAGAAGTTTTATGCTCCTTTACTGGTCTCCTGAGGCAATCACCCCTTCTCTCATTTAACTTTTTGAAGCAGACCACCTATATTAAATTTTTCCTGGTCTAAGTGAAAGGAGTTGGTGATCTTAATCTTGGTCAACACAGTAAATATTTTATTATTCCCATAAAGCTGAGAGTGGAAGGGAAGGATTAGCAACCTCTGTAGTCTAGCTATTCCTCCTCTTGAGCACTTTTTCTCATTTGTTTTGCTCCCCTCTCTAAACTAGTTGCACTGGGAATTATGGTTTTCTGCTGAGCTTTAGCAGCCTATGCCTTCAGGGATTTGATGTCCCCCAGAGTCTTTTGCCCTGGCTGTTACAGCACATCAGAGAATATACCACATACACATGGTCCAAAGCTCAGGATGAAAGGCATGTATGAAAAGTGGGATCACTTTTGAAGCTAGAGCCAGCATTCAAAACCTCACTGTCTCATGGTATACTTAAAATATTTCAATCTGAGAGGCAAGTTTGGAGATTTGTTTCTTTTTCTGAGTAAAAATTGCCTCAGCACAAAACAGAAACAGAATCTTCCTTTCTGTGCTCTTTTTTCTACATAATGACATTTTCCTAAGATAAAGTTTCATAAGGCAGAGATTACACCAGCTAACCCTGGTTTGGGTATCTTGAAACATTAGCAGTTTACAGGAACTCATTGCACTGGAATTTTGTAAGACCTGAAATCTGACATGTTGTTCTGACTTCCACTGTAAATCAGGTAAATTCAGTAGAGCCAATGATGATAACCATTGTGAGAGGACAATCAAATCCATTGTGAGAGGACAATCAAAACCTTCAGGATAGTGTAGCCTGCGTTCCCTTATGCACCTACTCCACTCTGATTGGCCTGCTTTGGGGTTATGGGCGCCTTTGGGAGCCCAAGGAGGGGCAATCTGTGCTCTTCTCCAACTGGAGAGAATATGATTTTGACTAGCTCTTGGACAGGGCACCACAAGGAAGGGAGAGGCTATTGCCTTGGCTCTTGTTCATCAGCCATTCACAGTGGATACCATTAAAAAAAGGAAGTCAAGATTTACCCCCCAGTGGTATCTAATTGACAGCAGTTATCTCCTGGCTGTCGATACTGATCCCTCACTTAGCTAATTGTGAATAAAACTTGACTTGTTAATACAAACACTGTAATTCAGTCAAAAAGTATATTAGCAATCCCATATATGTAAACATAATATTTGTAACACGAGCTGAGATGAGAGCACAGGAACAGCTACTTTGTCCATTATAGGACATAGTCCCTTTAAATCCAGGGGTTGCTGGAAGTTGTAGTCTCTGTACAGGTCACATGACTGGCAGGGTTCAGCTGACTCAGATACCATGACGGCCTACTGGAGACTATATAAATGAATTCTTCTGAATCACTCTGGGGTAGAAGTAAGACTTGAGGGAAGATCCCTGCATGAGGGGCCTGCTGGAGGCCTGAGACAGATCTAGGAAAGGCTGCCTCAGGGGAAAGGTGTGTTTGTTCTTCACCCCACCCAAATCCTGCAGTTGCAGAAAGCTGGTAAGGCCTCTGAAGGTTGTTGCCAAGTGTCTTTGAGTTGTTTTCCCTCTTCTTTTGGGTTAATAAAGTGAACCCTGAGGAAAGGGACTTGAACTGACTTATAGCTGGAAGCTTATTTACCTCCCCTGACTAGTGAATTTCCCCATTGACTTCCTTGAATCTTAGTTTTTTAAACACAATAACATTTAAAGCCCCTTAAAGTGTTATGTGGCCTGTCAGGCCTTAATTGTAATAAATGTGGAAATATTTTATCATCTGAGTGGTCCTCCAAATTCTAGCTTGTGGCTGGATCTTCGAATGTCTTCTTACGCTTCCTATGGATGCGGGTGCAGCATGCCATCCAAAGTGGTGTGCCTTGTGGCATGCCAGGAAAACAACGGTATGCTTTCTAATCTGGTGTGTCTGGGTGTTGTGAATAAAGATCACTCAAAGAAAATAGGTTAGGTGATTTAGTAGAATGTGAAGCCTCCTCTTTTCCTAACAACTGACTGGTGCCTTGAGGCCAATCATTATTTAGCTTATTTAATTATTCACTAATTTCCTACCCTGCAGGGTCAAGAACAGTAGCACTGGGTGTATACACAAATGAAATTCTTTGCTTTCATGAACTATAAATCCGCATGTGATCTGAAAATATACATATAAATAAAAAGAAAATGATAGTGAAAAACTTCCCAAATACCCATAATTTCGGGACATTGTAGCAACTATTCAAATAAATGAATTTCGCATCACTTAAAAATGCCAAATTGAAAACAGAGAAATGGGTACAAGACCAAACTTTCCTTCACTGTCTGATCAATATGTCCCGATTCTATTAGTCAGGATCCACATGTGAGGATAAATTAGTAGTTCATTTTCCATTCAGTTTTTCTTTTTACCTGAGGAGAATACAATAAAGTTCAAGTTATGACTGTGGCTTTTGAGAGATAGGTACTTTCCCCCCACTTCTTGCTAGCCTATCTTGATACTTATATGGCCCTGTCATCGGGGTATCTGAAAGTCTTACCATACAGTGGACTGGGCAGACAAATTAAATTAAAAGAGATCACCAGATAGACCTCAGGGAATAATGGCACTGACACGTGCTAGATTCAGACTGGTTACCTAGAGATGACATTTTCTGTAATTCCATCACCAATACCCTGAGCCATCTGACCCCCTAAGTACATGTTCTTTTTTTTTAATTTATCACTTTGCTCTCTGGAGTTACAGGATTGGAATGACACTGATAATGCATTAATGTTGTTCTCACAAACATAGTAAATTAGCTTCTCACTCTGAAGTGTGGTAGACTTAAAAATAGCAAAGGGAAAACTGCATAGTAAATTAGAGATGTACCTCTAACACTGGAGGTATTGTTGGCACATAATGCTGTAACATAACAAAAAGTCCTTTAAACCCCCTTGTTCCATGTTGTTTAGAATATGGCTTGGCATCCTGTATTAGGATGTTTCATTCAGTTTAGTTTTATTAACTGTAGTTAAACATTCTGTATACACCCATAAACTAGTTATTTTTTCCACCACAGTTCTCAGGAAAGAAACCAAAAAACCAAAACAAAAACCTCCCCAAATACCTCAGACATGAAAATGATGAACTTTTTGTAAAGATAATCTGTAAAATAAAAAGATCTGCTCTGGATTACCCTGTTTAACTGAGTTTATTTCAAGTCTGGTACATTGAAGAAAGGCAAGCACATTAACATTGAGAACGTAAAATCGCTAGTGTCATATAGACTTCAGTTTTGTAAAAGAACCATTTTAACAATGTCTGATCTACTACATAGTTGTGGTTGTCTAGTGGGATCCTAAGTACCTCTTTAAAAAAATGTTCAGCTTAGTCACTGAGGAATTAATAGACACTTGTTATGAATGCCTCTCTTATTTTTCTGTGCAGAGCCGGCCAGCCAGCAGAGGAAACATACTGGATGTTAACTAAGCTGGATGAGTGACCGTCTCAAAGGGGCGATTAGGAAAAAACAGAAAGCGTACAAAGAGTGGAAGAGGGGAGGGATCAGTAAGGAAACTTACCTTAGTGAAGTCAGAGAATGTAGAGATAGAGTGAGAAAGGCCAAAAGCCGTGTAGAGTTGGACCTTGCGAGGGGAATTAAAAGCAATAGTAAGAGGTTTTACAGCCATATAAATAGGAAGAAAGCAAAGAAAGAAGAAGTGGGGCCGCTGAAGACTATAGCCGGAGAGGAGATTAAGGATAATCTAGGCATGGCACAATATCTCAACGAATATTTTGCATCGGTGTTTAATGAGGCCAATGAAGGGATTAGGAATACTAGCAGCATGACAGAGGGGGATACAGGAGGGGGGATTACCGTATCCGAGGTAGAAACGAAACTTGAACACTTTAATGGGGCTAAGTCGGGCGGACCGGATGATCTTCATCCGAGAATATTGAAGGAATTGGCGCGGGAAATAGCAGGCCCATTAGCAATAATTTTTAATGAATCTGTAAACTCGGGGGTTGTTCCGTTAGACTGGAGAATAGCTAATGTGGTTCCTATTTTCAAGAAAGGGAAAAAAAGTGACCCGGGTAACTACAGGCCTGTTAGTTTAACATCTGTAGTGTGCAAGGTGCTGGAGAAAATTCTGAAAGAGAAAGTAGTTGAGGACCTTGAGGTTAATGGCAATTGCGACAAATTACAACATGGTTTGACGAAGGGCAGATCGTTCCAAACGAATCTGATCTCCTTCTTTGAGAAAGTAACGGACTTATTGGATAAGGGAAATGCGGTGGACCTAATATACCTTGATTTCAGTAAAGCGTTTGATACTGTACCGCATGAGGAATTATTGGTTAAACTGGAAAAGATGAGGATCGATATGAAAATCCAGAGGTGGATAAGGAATTGGTTAATGGGGAGAATGCAGTGGGTCATATTGAAGGGTGAACTGTCAGGTTGGAGGGAGGTCACCAGTGGAGTTCCTCAAGATTCGGTTTTGGGACCCATTTTATTTAATCTATTTATTACTGACCTCGGAACCGATTGCAGGAGTGGGCTGATAAAGTTTGCGGATGACACGAAGCTGGGAGGCGTTGCCAATTCGGAGGAGGATAGGAATATTCTGCAGGGAGACTTGAATGAGCTTGTGAATTGGAGTATCAGAAATAGAATGAAATTTAATAGTGAAAAGTGTAAGGTGATGCATTTAGGGATGACTAGCAACAATTTTAGTTACAAGCTGGGGACGCATCGGTTAGAAGTAACGGAGGAGGAGAAGGACCTAGGGGTCCTTGTAGACCGTAGGATGACTATGAGTCGACAATGTGACATGGCGGTGAAAAAAGCCAATGCGGTCTTGGGATGCATTAGGCGAGGTATATCTAGTAGGGATAAGGAGGTGCTGCTTCCGTTGTATAAGGAGCTGGTGAGACCTCATTTGGAGTACTGTGTGCAGTTCTGGTCTTCCATGTTTAAAAAAGATGAACTCAAACTGGAACGGGTACAGAGAAGGGCCACTAGGATGATCAGAGGAATGGAAAACCTGTCGTATGAAAGGAGACTAGAGGAGCTCGGGTTGTTTAGTCTGACAAAACGAAGACTGAGGGGGGATATGATTGCTCTCTTTAAATATGTCAGAGGGATAAATACAAGAGAGGGAGAGGAATTATTCCAGCTTAGTACTAATGTGGACACGAGAACGAATGGATATAAACTGGCCGTGGGGAAGTTTAGGCTTGAAATTAGACGAAGGTTTCTGACCGTCAGAGGGGTGAAATATTGGAATAGCCTTCCGAGGGAAATGGTGGGGGCGAAGGACTTGTCTGGTTTTAAGATTAAGTTAGATAAGTTTATGGAGGGAATGGTTTAATGGAAAAACATGATTTTAGCCAAGGAATACCGAGCCATGGCAGGTAAATAGTATAATGGCTAACAAGGGTCAGGCTGGAGACTCTTGCCTGCATGCTCGGGGTTTTACTGATCGCCATATTTGGGGTCGGGAAGGAATTTTCCTCCAGGGTAGATTGGCAGAGGCCCTGGAGGTTTTTCGCCTTCCTCCGCAGCATGGGGCAGGGATCGCTAGCAGGAGGGTTCTCTGCCAATTGAAGTCACTAAGCCACAGGATTTGGGGACTTCAACAGCAGAGTGAAGGGAAGGGGTAGGGGACAGCTTTGTGGCCTGCAGCATGCAGGGGGTCAGACCAGATGATCATAATGGTCCCTTCTGACCTTAAAGTCTATGAGTCTATGAGTATGAGTCTAACAAACCTAAATTCCAGAACTGTACTGACCTCCAGAAATCTTACAGACATCAAAAGGAGGGGCAGGTGCTCAGCACCTTTAGAAATGAGACTTATCAAATGATTGTAGGCACCCAATTGTGTGAAATGTTTGGCTTAGGTTTGTATACTACTTAAATTTACAAGTAAATGCAATCATCAGATATTGTTACATCTTAATTTTTATGAACTTTTAATACTAGCATTATCACTTAAGGCTTTTGAAATGTCACAGAATTGGTATGCAATTTTCTCATTCACAAGTGAAAGAATCTGCAACTCTATATAATTATTATAATCAAATTATAGTGCCTGATTTAGCTCCTGTGGAAGTCAATGAAAAGAAACCCAATGGGAGTTGGATCACACCAGGAGTTCAGTTTCTGGAGCAGCAGTCATGGGTGATGGGTTATTCGTATAAAGCATGATCAAAACAATTCAGCCTTTCTTTGTCTTCTGTCAAACAGAGGAATGATAAACATTTTTCTTGGATCAAAGGGATGAAAATGGCATTGCAGAGAGCCCACTTATAACTGCCTTCAGCATTTTAATGGTGTAATGCGCCCAGAAGCATTTAAGGACGTGTGTCGAGACCCTTTGTCTCAACTGTGCGCATTCTTGTGTTTGTGAGAAATCCCAGTTTTTTATGATGTTCTAATTTCTTAAGCTTAATTAATCTTTTTTGTTAGATTGTTCTTTCCATACGGTGGGCACGTCCAATGTTCAAGTAGCACTAGTGCTGAAAAGGAACACCTTGCACACCTTGTTTGGCATGTGGGTACCAGAGTGACTTGTGCAGAGGAAAGAACAAAACAAATAGTAATTTAGATAACAATTTGGTCCTTTCAATATTTCCCCTATTTAATTTTTAAATGTTGAGTGCACCCAGAATGTGTCAGGCTGCAGCGACATTTATGAATTCACACTCCTCTGCCCTCAAGAGCTTACAGGGAAAAACAGATTGAAGGGTGGTGGGAAGGAATACAACATGTAGTCCCAGCAAAATTCAGAGTGGTGATTGACATGCATCCTGTTTAGATCCGTATTTGTTTGACTGCGATTAGTGTAAGGTAATAAAGATTCATGCAGATTCATTTCCTGTAGGGTTTGAAAAAGAGAATTGAATGACGAGGGAGTAGTGACATGGTAAAACAGCTCAGGAGGGGCATTCCACATGCAGAAGGTGGTATGGAAGAGATGGCTGTGGACAAAGCAGATGAAGGGGCATCAAGGCTAAATAATTGGCTTAGAGTAGGGGCCTGCGTAGGCGCCATGACAAGAAGCCAGGTCAGATAAGCAGGGTGGGGTGGAGTTACGCAGGACCTTGAAAGAAAGGACAAGAAGTTTAAATATGATGCAGAAAAATGGGATTTTCTTTTCATATAAAGAAGTTTGTATTTGTTTGAAGGAAGAGAGAAAAGCAACAGCTAGAGGCTGTTTGCATATTGGAATAGGAGGGTATATGCATGTTATCTAATGCATACATTGATCCATCTGCAACTATAATCATGCATACTTTTTTCTGATTTTTTTAAGTCTAATGACAGTGCTTAATTTCTGCCAGGCTCAGCCCCAGCAGCTCTAAGCTTGGCAGTTCATAGCCCTGACACCTCTGGGCTTGCCGGGTCAGTTATGAAAGTAAAAAAATTGCTTGAGCCCCGGCACCTCTTTCGTTACAAATTAAGCACTAATGGAATGACCATAACTGGAAGTCCTAAATAAGATGTACAATTGGGCAACAGAAATATTTTATGTCTATTTTTCTAGACACTTACCTTTCCCTTTTGAAAATGCTTCCATTTCTTTGTGCCCCGTTTTGTACCACATTGTCCCAGGGAGCACAAATTGACTAAGCTGGATAAAATTCCACAGAAGACC
Source organism: Trachemys scripta elegans (assembly GCF_013100865.1). Lineage (NCBI taxonomy): Eukaryota > Metazoa > Chordata > Testudines > Emydidae > Trachemys > Trachemys scripta. The sequence goes on along the minus strand of NC_048300.1, from coordinate 142,473,171 downwards.
TCACCTTTTAATTATCATTTCTGTATGCTATTCCACCTCTTTAATCAGCGTAATTTCAGATCTGCTATCTTATCTTTTAAAATTATGCCACTGCACTGCATTGTCCCATGTGTGTGCTCAAATGCCATTCTTTGAACCTCTGAATCTTGCAGTTACTCTGCTTGTCAACGGGATTGTGAACTGAAAAGTGGGGCAGTGAAACAGAGTTTTAAGAGATCCTATAAAGATCCCTCCTGTTCAAAAATGTGTGAGCATGTGTAGGTTTTATTCTTATTATTGGTAAGCTGGAGATCACACAGCTGGGAACTCTGTTTCTTTTTCATGATTGTCTCGGCTGATGTTGCAGGTTGTACAATCTTGAAGTTGTCTGCAGAAAAGTTTAAGGAACTTCCTAAGTTGGAGCACTTTCTCAGCTCCAAAATTCTTAATTTTTTCAATAACATGAGCTGAAATATTGTTTCCTGGGCTTGAGTATTACCCTTTTTCCTCATATGATGGGTATTACTGGAAAAGTGCAAAGCATGCATACCTTTTAAATGATGCATAAGGATCAAGTGCTAAAGTAGACTCCTGGTTTACTCTGACGTATTATTTTCTGTAAGATGCCAGCAAGAACCAGGGAGCGCCGTTTGACTAAGCCGGAAAAAATTCCACAGAAGACCTCATTCTTTATTTGTCATTTCTGTATGCTATTCTGCCTCTTTAGTCAACATAATAAATATAAAAGTTTAACAGTAAAAGTCTACATTTTGACATGTTTGCACAGAAGACTGGCAGTGATTTCATATCTGCTATCTTAGCTTTTAAAGTGATACTACAGTTTAAAGTACTGATTGAATGTAGTGCATTTCAGGTGGTGAAGGATAGATAAGGGAGATAAGATCAGAGTCACTGAATATTTAGCAACTAATTCAGTCCAGCTCTATATGACATTCTAGGCTACTGCATCAGGCTTACATTATGACCTTCAATACAATAGTTGATTAACATAGTACATTCTGTACACTCTCTAAAGCTTACATTCTAAATGCAAAAAGTTTTCTCAGACCTGTCCAGCAAAAGGGGCTTTAGGTTCTGATATTCCTTCTATGGCTTTAAAAGATCCAGAGCAGAAGAATCCTTGGCCCTGCTGTACACATTCTGGAGGGCCTGAACTAGTCTCAATGTGAGCATCCAAAAGTGAAAACAAAACACCAAAGCTCTCTGTCTGTTAAAAATAATAATTGATTTCACTAGAGCGGAAGACAGATTAAAGTAAAACACTCATTCACATGTGGCAGGCATACCTTTTCTCAGATAAAAAAAAACTGACTTGAGCTGGTCAGAAAATTTTAAAATAAATGTTTTTTGTTGGAAAATGCCCATTTTTCTAAACCAAAATGTTTTCATGGAAACGTATTGGTTTTGACCAAAAAATTTGTCAGGAATTAGTCCCAGGTTCAGGGTGGAATTTCTGGTGAAAGTGAGAGGCAAAGAAATATCCACCCCAGAGGTCAGGGCACTCAGCTGGGATGTGGGAAACCAATAAGACTGTGGTGCAAGTCAGGCAGAATGTGGGTCTCTGACATCCCAGCGGAGTGCCCTAACCACTAGGTTATAGAGTCAGGCTGTGTCTCTTAGTTTCTCTTGTTGCACACACTGCAGGTTCCCACTAGCAGCTTGGAATAACATCTCCCTTTGCCATTTGGGCATGACAAGAACTCCAAAATAGAAAAAGTTTTTGTAGCACTGCCATTAATGGCACTCCCTCCAAACTCACGTTGCTCTGCAAATTGTAGAAAACAAAAAAACAACTTGGAATTTTTCATTTACCATTGTCTCCGCAGTTCTTTCACTGTGACTAGGAAGCTTCCATGAACTGAAGCATCCCTCTCATGATATCCTGAAGTTCAGTTTGGAAAAGTAACATTTTATATCCTTGAAATTCCATGAGGATTTTTTTCCATGCTTCTGCAGTGGGCTATTTGAGACAATCACCCTCTGTGTCTTGTCCTGTTCCAGGTCCGTTGACCTCTAGTGGCTGCAGTACCTCCACAGCTGACCCACGCTGCAGTAGAAGTCTGGTCCAATGTACCATCACGGACCATTCCAAGAGGAAGCATTTCCATGATGAACTTATGATTGAAGTTCTGGAGAAGGCCCACAAGTGGGTCCAGTTCCAAAGACAGAGGGACTTGCGGCCAGAGGAAAGGCATGGAGAGAGCCAAGAGGAAAGTCTCAGGCTGGCTGCACAGCTTGAGGACAGGGTTTCAGCATGGGAGCAAGCACTTGCTTCACAGTTCCTGGAACAGGAATGGCAGTTAAGGGAGGAAGACAGAGCTCAGCAGAAAGTGCTGTTTATTTGGCTCGTATCAGTAATGACTGTAAGATTAGTGGCTCTTGCTGCATCACCCACTCATCACTTGAGTCCCCTGCATGCTATCCTGTGCTGCAGTCTAGCAGCGGCTTGGAAGACTCCATGGCTGGATGGACCTGCAATCGGGCTCCATCAGTGTCTGGGCAGGGCAACTTTGCCCCATGCAGCCCTCCATATTAACTTCCTCCCCTGTGGATGCCTCCACCCCCCACCCCGGGCACCCTCAGGCAATATCTACACAGTGATAAAAAACCTGCGACTGGTCCAGGTCAGCTGACTTGAGCTCCTCGGGGTCAGGCACTGGGGCTGAAAAATTGCTATGTAAATGCTGAGGCTGATCTCTGAGCTCCTGGACCTTGCGAGGCTGGAGGGTCCGAAGCTCAGACTCCAGTCCAAGCACCTACACAGCTGATTTTTAGTCCCACAGCTTCAGCCGCAGTCAGCTGACTAGTCCCAGCCATGGCCCTTTTATCCCTTATAGAAATACCCTAAGTGACGTTAGGCAAGACTATGGCAGAACAAGGAACTGAGCCCACGTCTCTTGAGTCTCAGGGCAGGTCTTCACTACGGGGGGGGGGGGTCGATTTAAGATACGCAAATTCAGCTACGTGAATAGCGTAGCTGAATTCGATGTATCGCGGCCGACTTACCCCGCTGTAGGGATGGCGGCAAAATGGACCTCTGCGGCTTCCCGTCAACGGCGCTTACTCCCACCTCTGCTGGTGGAGTAAGAGCGTCGATTCGGGGATCGATTGTCGCGTCCCAACGGGAGGCGATAAATCGATCCCCGAGAGGTCAGGCGGGTAGTGTAGACCTAGCCTCAGATTAACACCCTAACAACTGGCCCACTTTGCTTAGCTCAGTTTAATTTCACTTAATCCCTGTTTTTTTCTTTTAAAGCACCAAACGGTGGCATATGGTTCAACATATTTGACAGTTTCTACTCAAGAGGTGCCCAGAGCTGCAATAGCAGGAACATTGCAGTTAAGGATTGTCGCTTAATGACAGAGCTGTGTGTGGGACGAGGAGCCTATGCAATGACTGATTCCAGTCAGTGCTATATTAGTCTCTCATTTTCATGGACATTATATTGTCTGATAAATTTAAAAAATGAATAATAAAATGAGGGATGACGGAGGTGTGCCAGCCTAAAGAATAACTGCTATTTTCTCCTCTGCAACTGCAGTGGGCAATTTTATTCCAAATGCCAGGGAGGCAGTACTTCCAGATATGACATTTCATTGTGGGAGGTGTTTGCATGTTAAAGTTCTGGATAATGTGTATTGATTATGTTGTCATTGCTAGTGAGAAAAATAATTGGCGAACAAATATCAGATTCTTTCATGTGTATTTTTGACTTTATCTTTTAAAGGATCCTTATGAGGGAAGTTTGAAATTAGCCTTTCGAGGAGAAAATCCAGAGGTTCAAGATCATAAAAATTAGTAGCACATATTGCTAAACTGTCTCAGTATCATGTTCTGTTCTTTGCTAATATGACATAAAATTCCTACAGTCTTGTTCTTAAGTGAGTAACGTACCTGCTGGGACAAGATAAGACCAGCCATGACCTTTAGCTATGTAGGAGTAAATGGGATGTTAGTTACTTCTACCAATCCTGACAATGGGTGGTCTGGTGCAATTGGAGAGTGTAAAGGTGTCTGTTCTTTAATACAAAGTATGGAGCCACGTAGGATCTGCGAGGGCAACAAAGGCTATTTCAGTGTTCTAATAATTCTTGCAAAACTGCTTTGGTGGGACAGGACTGAGTTACTGAATTGGTCACCTTTCCCTGTCCCTCACCCCAAGCACAGCTGGGGCGGGGTGTTTGCTGGGCAGTCTTTTGACTGCCCCACTCCTGATCGTGGTACGCTTTCCCAGAAGAAATCTGGTTTAGAGCTTTAAATTGGAGTTGACAGCTGGAGGAAATCTACCACCCATATGGCTGTGGGGTAGCATTGCACAAGCACAATGTCTCCTTGACATTACCTCCCAGAAGCTAGGCATGGTCTGAGTCGTGGAGTCTGCTGCCCTCTGGGCTGGGGGAGAGGTTAGGAAGATGTTTAACATGTGCACAGCTTAGGGTATGAGCAGGTCCTTCATGACATTGATGTTGAAACATGTTGGGCTGCACAGTTCTGCACTACAGATGGATTTGTGCCAGGAGGACTTAAATGAGGAATTGATCAAAATACTAACTCTCTAGGGAGCTTCCTTGTTGCCACAGTAGTTTGGTTGCCAGTGACATAGAGTAAAACAACTAATTAAAATCCTAATATTTTGATGACTTAAATTTGCCCCTCAGATAAAGTAGCACATGCTTTAAAACATAGCCAGTAAAAATTATATTACTAATAAAAGTTACCAAAATGTTTTCACCTTTTTATTTCTAATGAGAATGACATACTGCAGTACAACACGGTACCTGTGATCATATTTCATCCAGATGTTGCCTTTTCCAATGTGCAACAAAGGCTGCTCATTCATTCTTCATTTGTTTTTAATACCCACAAAAGATAATCTTAGTGCTAGAAATATAGGGCCAGCTCCTCAGCTGGTGTAAATCAGTATAGCTCCATTTTAACTTCAGCAAGCAACTCTATTTTCAGCCCCATTCCTTGCCCTACTCCTAGAGCAACAGCCGTTGAGTCCGTGGAAAACAGAGACAATGCTGCTGAGCCAGCACTCTTTTCCTTTTTGCGACCCTCAGTCTGGATCTGCTTGTTCTGGGTTTCTCTGCTCATGAAAACTGAGAAGAAAGCCTGCAGGCACTTTGCCCTGATGGAACTGTTGTCACAGTATGTCCCAGGCTGCCCACTAATGTCAGAATCTGGCTAAATCCATTGTGAGGAATGCGTATATTAGCACAGGCCCCATGATGAGGGAACACGTTTTCTGTTTTACTCTTTGTGTCTAGTCTGTATCAACTTCCAGATGAAACTAAAGAAAGTTATTTGCCATGGCTATTGACTGCTTTTATATTTTAAATATTGCCTCTCTCCATCCTTCCAAAGATGACTTCAAAGTCTTTTTTTTCTGGTGATGCTTCAGGAGAATCTGTCCTATGACCAACTAGACATGAAGGATCTACAGACTCTCTTGAGCCTTCCGCATCTTTCAGCTGAGGGTCACTCAGCACTGTAAATATATGGATACATTTTTAACAAACAACAATTTCTCTTTCTCAATATGGCCCATATTGTACTAATTTTTAAGTTTTTCCCTGCTGTTCAACTTTTAACTTTCTGTTCTTGTAGGCTGAACTTGTGGAGAGGAGTTTTACACTCAGTTCTCACTGAGGAGTTATTGCTAGGATTTCCCTTTCCATTTCCTCCTCTTTATTACAAATCCTGGAAAGTTGTTTGCACTTACTCAACTCATACTGCCGTTCTGATCTGCGGCTTATGAAATTCCTCAGATTGAAAGGATATGCCTATTTGAAGCAGAATATGAGAAGAAAATGAAACAAATAGAAAAGATCTTTAGGGGGAAAAAATCCCAATTATGCTGTAAAATAAAATTCTGATGTCTCACTTAACTAAAAATGAAGATGTGGCCAAGCCATAAAGTGACGATCCAGCCTGGGATGTGACCATCACTAAAGTTCAGTGCATTTGGATCTGGGGTTTTGGTACACAACCATATCTAAATAAACAATTTGTTTCTCCACGGACCTTTAAAAATATAGAGATATGAACCCTAAACCATAAGGCTCTGTCCAACCTTATGAGCTCACTGCCAAGTGCCCATTAGGCTTGAGATGATGAAGAGAGAATCTGAAACCAGGGCAGAGAGCTGCTAGAAAGTTATGCAGTACTCCAAAGTGGCCTAGGAGCCGGGAAAGCAACTGAAACCATAATGTCATCCCCTGAACAATTTTCCTTGTTTCGTGATCTTGTTCTGCAGATGAGTTATCTTTCTCCTGATTGGTTTGTGTGAGCCCCAGCTTAATTATTAGAGGTGTTCTGAGAGTGCATAGGGCAGAGGGAGAGGAAAGCATGAAATGAGACTCCCTCTGAAAAGACCTTTGAAGCCTTTTTTGTTTCTCTACAGCACCTGCAACTTTAATTAGCCTCTGTAATGCCTAAATTCACAGGCTTGGGGAACATCTTTATTTTCCTTTTGTTCTCTAAGAGACAAGCTTACTCACCTGGCGATTTCTCCCCCCCCCCCCCAGAGCTCTCACAGCACTGTCCCCTGCTTCTGCATCGTACACGTGTTAGCAAGGCACGTGCATTGCAAAATAAACGGAGGGAAACAAGAGCTATGGAAAGCGTGGTGTAATAGAACCTGGGCTATTGAAATAAGGGGAAAAAAACAACAACCAAGATCGCCCAAGCCTTGCAAACACTCATAATAACAGCACAGCTTTAACTGAGCACATGCTAAAGCAATGTTCATTCTGCAACTGAATTTTTAATATGTCAGGATTGAACTAAGAAAACAAGATTTGAATGTCCAATTGACCTCAGGGTAAATTGTGGCTTAGGGCAGAATGGTCTGGCAAGGAACATGGGAGAAAACAAACAATGGAAGTATCCTGAATTTTAAAAATGTTATAAATTAAGGACTTTGGCTTCTGATACACCTTGGCTTTTCCTCCCACTGTTTTAGATTCTGCTTTTTTATTTTATTTTATTTTGTTTGTAGTGGCTGTGTGAATGGTTTCGATCGGCTATTAAATGAACTCATTCAGATGTTGATTGTTCAGGCCATGCTTTCTGAGCATATGTTTCCTTTGTGCACCTGAATTATCCTACTTTTTTGCAGTTCTATAGCATTTTCTCACTGCTGTGTGAATCTGCCATTCCCTTTTGCTGCATGCAGTGACATCATTTTTGTGCCCATGAGGAAGTGTCTTTAGGCTATGAAAATCTTTAAAAGAGTATAAAAAAGCACTGTTGGCTTTATTTTTAAAAGAGCCTATTGATTCATTCACTGTTCCTGGCCTGAAAATATAAATATAATTTTAAAAAAATCTATCTCAGCCCTTTTCACAAGATGAATGTTTGGAATTAGATGATCCAACTGTTCTGCTCCTTGGCCTGTGTGGTTCCTGTTTGTGAATAATTTAGTTCAAGAATTATTCTTTTAAATGGTTTGTATGGGCTTCTGAGGTCCTCAAGGTGGTACCAGTTTCTGCCAGTAGAACAAAGGATGGGAAACAAGCCCTATGGCTACTTTAGAAAATGTTTTGACAGTTTCAGTGTTGAATGAATGCAGCTAATGAGTATTCTGTAAAATACAGGTGCCTCCATTTCTATCCCTCCTACATCTTTTTAATGATACACCCTCAACCAGAACTCAACAAAACATACTCTCTGTTCAGGTTTACAATAATCAGTCATACTGACAAACCTCAATTCGTGATGAATGACAAAGAGTATTATGCAAAGGTGTCTGTTATTCTAAATAACCAATGCCATTCTCTCTCTCTCACGCGCAAACACACACACACACACACACAATCTTTGTCAGCCTTGAATTGCTTTGTCACTGATGAAGTTCTTCCTAGTTTTCATTTCCATTTGTCCATGAAACATTCACGAAGAAAAAATACTTCCTACTGAGTATCCATTAGCCACCAACGCTGATGCTAATGAGTAAACTGCGAGTGCACTAGATAGCAAATTGAAATGAGTCACAAAATACACTTAGCATGTGCTTCCTGCTAGCGCTGGTGCGTCATTGGGAGAATGCTTGTTCCTTAACAACCAGGGTATAAAGAGTAGAAATTCAACTGATAAAAAAAATTGCTGTGTTTAAAGGAGCTCCATTAAAAGAGATTAACTGATTGAGCTCAAATGAATCATCCCTGCATGTTAGCTCTTTAGTTGGTGGTTCAGCTTTTTTTATATTACATTAAAATAGTTTTAAATTAAAATATAGTGTTGAATTAAATTAAGCCTATATAAAGAAACAGAGACTATCTTTCTTTAGAACAGGTGTAATTGGTTACAGTTACCCTGTCTAAATGAGTGTAAATAATTATGTAGTGAGAAGGAAAAATGTGATCTTCCATACCTACTGCAGCTAAACAGACATGCTAAGTTATGACAGCTTAGTACCTTGTGGGTTTTGTTTGTTTTTATATTTTTACACATTGTTAATGGCAAAGGAAAGTGGAAAAAAGCAAATACATTGTGTTTCTTTTTTTACAGACGAGCTAAAGACAGTCTCTTAATATTCAACAAGAAGCAGATGGATGAAGGAAACCATACTGATTTACATCACTTGGATGAGATGAAACTCACACCATGTCCACAAGATGCACAGATGACAATTTCAGGTACAATGTCACTGCTAAGAAAAGGAAACAGTTCTCCTGATTAGGATCTGGATTATGTTTCTAAAATGCTCATCAAGGAAAAAGAAGCAATTCCCAAGAGCAATTAAAGAGATGGCACAGTGTCTTTCATTTTGCATTGATAGTTACATGTGTACTTCTGTTTATGTCAAACATTTGTAGGAAATGTGCAGTTTTGTGTCTGGGAACATATAAATGCCCCAAGTAATTATTTAAAGAATCCAAAGCCCCAAATTGTCATCTGTTTTATACAAATATTTTGTCTGTTAGCAATGTCCAGTCATCACACACAGTCAGGAAATAAAACCATTAAGGCAATTTATTTAGCAGTGCACAGTATAATTTCACAGTGGGCCAGCAGTCAGGAGTATGGAGAAAAGTGCCAGGAGGATGGGGATGTGATAAATTATGTGTGGGTTGCAATGCTCCTATTGTGTAGATGTTTTTGGGATAAAGACTTGCAACAAATCCATGGTCTTCTAGGCCTTTACAGTTATCACTGGAGCTGGACAAATAGAGCCCAATCCAATTCCCATTGAAGTCTATGGAAAGATTCCAGCTGACTACAGTGGGAGTTGGAATACCCAAATAATGGGAGAATATGTTCATGGGGATATTTAAAAACTTGTAAATAGAATTTCAGTTTGATCATTTATAACCCACACACCTTCTAGGTGTGGTGTTCTGTCCCATCTAGTGGCACTGAGACCACTTAGAGAGAGAGATAAAATGAGTCTGCTCCATAGCCTTAGCTAAGAGCCAGTTGCTTATATGGTAGAGGCTCATGCTCTAAGCTTCAGAGGCCCCAGGTTCAATCCCACCTGTCGACAACCGGGGTCTGTCAGCCTTACGCATGCGCTATTCCTTTCCCCACCAATCCATCCTCTCCTTTTAAAATTTGCTTTTCAAGAACACAGATATAGGTATATTTCTGTTTGTATGAGAAGTGAATTTGGGCCTATGCTCAAAGGTCGATTATTCACAAAGTCAAATTTGTTTCATGACCAAATCAAATTAGTTTTGGGCAAAAGTAGTTTTTAAAAAAGATTTTAGGCCATCCAGGCAGGAAACAGAAACAAAATTATGGGCCAAAATGTCAGTTGATAAAAACCAATGTAGATCTGGTGTAGATCTGGATCATAGGTGACCAATTACACAGTTCAAAGGTCAAATCATGGATGAATAGTCACAGTGTTCATGATCAATCCATATGTTGAAATTTGGTCACAAAAATATTTGTTAAAAAGCTGCTAATAACAAACAAAGAAGCAAAAATCAGACAATTTGCAAAATGAAAACCGCTATATTCACCAAATTGTCCCTCATTGTTGTTCACCCAACTCTGACTCTCACTGTCCTATACATCACAACTACTTGGATTTTCACAGCATGATCAGGGACAGAACACATGTCCTCTTGCTCCAAAAGCACAAGGTACTTTTGCTAGAGCTGAAGAAGAATTTCTTCTAAGTGTTAGAACTATAGGATTTATGAAACACAATTACATGGTTCTGATTCGACATGCTAGCCTAATTTGGTACAAACTGAGCACCCACAGTGTGGTGCTAATGCATTATCATAACAGCGATATTTGGGGTGAAGTTGACCAGGAGTGTGGGAAGAGTATAACTTGTTCATTAAGCAGCCTTCTGTGTCTCACAGCTCAGTCGGCTGAATTTTACACTAGATTTTCTGTTTTAGAATATTGCTATTTAATTTTCTTGATTCCTATTGAAGGACTGTAGGAAAAGAAGAGTAAACAGGAAGGTCAAGAAATGCTGGGGTGCCTTGATGTGGCTCAGAATGTGTGGGATTGCTTGTCTCTAAGACACTGCTTTTAGAAAAGAGATTAAGGCCTGAAACAAAAGCCAGGATCTGAATATCCCTGAATTCTGAGAAGGTTGTTTGGGCTCAACAGCCAAATTCAGATCTGGTTCCAAATTATACAGCAAGCCCACCCATAAAATGGGCCAGTCTCAAAACCTCAGATCTCAACACACCTAATATTGGCATATTCAAAATCAAGATCTGAACTTTGTGGTGCAGGCCTGCTTCCAGTTTTGAAAAGGACAAAATAAGTTTACAAAGGAATTGAGTGCAATGAGTGTAATAGTCATAAGTGTTCATTGTGATAGTCAAAATGGAATCCTAATACTGCAAGAATCCAGTACATTTGATAGGCAAATCCATGTGTGTTTTAAAGCTGAAATTCAGCACAACTCTGAAAATTTAGGGGTAAAAATTCAGGCTCATCTATAGTTAATTGCGTCTTACACCTTTGATTTCTTGCACTGTTGCCAATTTTTATTTTGGAGTATGTTCATCTGTACTTTCAAGACTGCTGGTATTTTGTGCTTTCATTTGGGCCAGATGATGTCCCACATCTAGCCTCAAGTTGCAGAGGCACAGGAGAAGGAAAAGTAATTAAAGCAAAAAAGTTAACTAAGCTTTAAATCTTAAAAAAAGTGTGGCTTGAATGAAAGTTCTGGTCTATTCTTATTTCAGCTCACTGGCTCTCACCCATCATTTGTCCTTATATATTAAGTTGACACTGGGAGCACAAGGAATATGATGACAGACTTCTTCTTCAGTAAGTCAGTGTCCAACACTTGGTGAGTTCTTTCTGTTTCAGTTTTATGAGTCGGGGCAGGTCAATGGGCAGAAGGTAGAGATTGCCTGGAACTGGTTGGATGGGTGAGTTGTTGATGTGCTGCTTTCTTTGGGCCTGAATTTGTAGCTGCTCCCCTTTCAGAATTCCTACTGAAGTTGATGGTAATTCTGAATTCAAGCAGCTGCAAAACGGAGTCCTAAATCCGTTTTGAATCTCTCCTGATCAGTTTTGTGCTGCTTCTTACAATAAAAGTAACAAGCTAAGAGCCGGAGATCTTCAGCACTGTGTTTCAGTGGGATGTTAGGGCAACCGGGAAAGACATTGAAAATTCGTGCTGAGTTTTTGGTATTTTCGTGACCCAAAAACTCTCACTACAAATTTTAATGATGACCTGAAATGTATGAACTTTCTTGGGTGCAGTACTGTACTCCCCATCTCAGTTGCAGCTAAAGGATCTTCAAATCAAGGGCTGAATTTTTAGGAGAAGGAAGCAATGTGGATCAGACAGGAGGATTTTGCACATAACTTAGGCAAGGGTGCTGTTGCTGGAATGAGGCTCTCACCACCCAGCTCCACCTCAAAGAAACATCAGCACTAGGAAAGGAGGAAAGCCCACAATATATTTTAATATATTGATGTTACTGCTCTGTTAACATTGGATTCGTCCTTTGAGAATTAAGTGATTTCACGGAAGTGTTGGGCTAATTAAAACAAAATTGTTTTCTGTCGCTGCATTTGTTTCTTTATTTTTAAATTTTAAGTCACACAGGCCCTGATCTTTCATGAGCCCTGCTAGCATGGATCTCTGGATCTAGAGACTTAATGATTCAAAGATCAGTCCCAATTATGTATTTGTAATAACTATACTGTTTCAGGCTGAATTTTCCAGCACAGCCAACCGTAGAGTTTTCCTATCCAAGACATTTTTGTTTTTCCTTTAAGTACTTACATTTCTGATTTGTCATTCATGATTTTGGGCTTTAAAGAGCCTTGTTCTCTCCTCTTCCTTGATTATGTCACTTGAAAGAAGGCAGAGGTCAAGGAGAGAAGCACCATAGTAAAATGTGTAACTTTTTCCACAACACTCAAGGAGAATAGAGATGCAAGGAACAGCATGTTATGTTCTCCTTCCTAGTCCCTTTCACAGTATCTTCTTGCCATTATAGATTTTGAAGTAGTCCAATTAGCTGAGAGACTTCCCCTAAACAAATTCCATCACTTTAAACTATTCTAGTTGCTGTTCAAATGCCACAATCTTAATTTGATTCATTCAAATCAAAGTTGGATCTGGTCTCAGCAAAAAATGTTTCATTGGGCGCAAAGACATTTCCCCATTGAGGGGAAAATGTGGACCATCTTGGACACATGATTAATGAAGCACAGGTGGAAAATGAGAGTACTAAATCTCTAGGTGGACTTCAATAAAACAAAATGCTTTTTTATATCAAATAATTATTGTCAAGGGAAACTAAAAATATCCCAGTGGAACAATATTAAGGATTCCAGAATCTTTGGGAGACAAGGAGTTCTTTGAAAGAAATTTGTTTATTTTGAATTGAATACCTCACCAAATCTGAACCCCTATTTTCTATGCAAAGATATTCCATATACCTCTTAAATCTCCTGTTATATTATTGTCTTCTTCCATTTTCTCACACGTCTACAAAGGAATAGGGACAACATATGTAGACATACCCACACTAGTTTTGGTCTAGCTAGATCACTCAAATTATCAGTGTAGCCATGGCAGCTCAGGCATAAGCATGGACTAGCTGCTTGAGTATGTATGCTGGGCCCTAGGTGAGATTGTGTTCAGATAGCTAGCCTGACCCCCTGTCTGTGCTGCTACACTGCTATTTTTAGTGAGCTAGCTAGACCAAAACTAGCTCAGGTATGCATACAGGTAGTGCCTCCCTGATTACAGTGTAGATAACCCCTAGATGGCCATAGCGACTTTGCATTGCCAAGGAACAGGGAATATAGTATGACTACACTATGAAGAAAGAAGTAGGGCATGCAATTTTTAGCTATAATTTTGTTTTCATTTTTCCTCATATTAACAGATTTATTCAAAGTCATGGAAAAAAGTTATCAGCACTGAGCCCTGAATCCTTGGTGTTATGCACTCCAGATTCTGGGTTGTCTGGCAAAATAAAAGATAGAAGAATGCACCTCTCTCTCTTTTTTTTTTCTACATGCAAAATTCATCTGAATTACATAATTATACTAACTGGAGGGTCGTTTAAATAAAGATGATGATGTAGATCCTAAGGAAGTTTTTTTGGAAAATTCTATATAGTTTTTGCCAAGAATAGGCATCGTAATGTGTGAAGAATGGATTATTCATGTGTCTGTTTCTTGATATGCCAAAACCCTATTGAGTACATTTTGATTCTGACTTTGAACTGCTACATTCTTTCTTTTTGGTCCCCAGAGCATTCTAGTGGACTTCTATCACAGCTGCTCTTTTGCGGCTTGATCTTCTAAAGAGCTGACTACTCTGGCCCTGATTCAGCAAAGCACTTAAACATGCGCTTAACCTTTAAATGTGTGACTAATTCCACAGAAGCCACTGGGACTAGGCAGCTGGTTAAAATACAGCATGTGCTTAAGTGCTTTGCAGGATCAAGCCCTTTTCCTTTAATTCTGAGCTATTTGTAATAATCAGAATCTCATAATGCACCTGTTTGCCTTTATTACAATCACATATTTGTAATTTTATTTAAATAAAAGTATAATGGGGAGAACCTATGTATAAATGCCCCTTTGTTCTCTCTCTAGACTAGATTGGGAACTTTTTACTGAAATTGGTAAGTACTTATGGACTTGTGAAGCCTAATGGAGCTACTTGGGTGAGTAACTGCTCACCAGTGCAAACATAGGATTCACAGTCTGGCACTCTCCTGGGCATTATAAGCAAATTGTTGATGAGTCTGCATGAATTTGAAATATTTCATATATTTTTATTTTCTGAATATTGGGATCCAAATGGGGTATGAAATCCGGCTGAGTGATTGTGTCTATATCTCCTACCAAGATATGTCAAAGCTCACTGATGAGACAGTGATGCATCGACATCCAGTGATGTCTTTGCAGCAGAGGGATAACATTCTCACTATAAAGATGGAAAAAACCCTAATACAGCATTAATAAACCCACATAGAACAGAAGGTTCTGTTCCAGCAGCTCTAAGCGCTTAGACAGGTACTTTTGTAATCAGCTACTGATCCTTATTGAAAAATGTACAAATACCACTTTCAGGAGAGGATTGCACAAGCTTCAACTTGTTTTGTTAATTACTTTTTTCCTAGGGAACAGCGGAATTTTCTGGCAGAAGACTTTGGTGAACCAAACCCATAGGCCATTAAAAATGGATTAAATTTAGATTTAAAACCTCATTGATCCTGTTTTTTTCTTCTTCTTCTTCTGAGTCTACTTGACTTGGAAAAGTTATTTAAAAACTGTTATTTTCCTGGAGTGAAAGTACTAAGAAAAGAACAGCGTATTGGATATCCTTGTTTTCTAACATTGAAAATTATAGGGGAAAAACCAATACAAGCTAAATACAGTAAATGTATAAGATGACCTCCAACACAACACCACTAGGTATGCTTTTATCTGCTAATGAATACATCCTGCTGCTTGCTTTTGAACCACTGTCATTAGTATTTTAATTAAGAGACATCAATGAAAATGAACTTTGCAACTGGATTATAGTGTTCTACCGTAAGAATAATGCTGAGGCATTAATAGAACATAAATTCATTTAGAAAGCAGGAAATTTTTTTCTAGTCATAGTATTCAGTTTCATTAATGTTTTTGCTACTATACTGAGGGCTAAAATGTGACTCAGATTATATGCCTGCACACAGATGGCATATAAGTGGGAAGTGGGAATCTTCCTTACATCTTTATAAAGGCTACGTAGGCCTTAGGTCTGGGCAGGTACTCCACTGCTAACTACCTCACTTTGCTGCCTGGCCAGACTAGATGAGCCAGCAAGGGGTATGGTGGCATTTAGCAATTTAGGCTTTGATCCAGCAAAGCACTTAAACCTGTTTAAATCCATTCATATTCAGAAAAGTAGTGAAGCACATGAGGAGTGAGAGCCATGAAGGTACTCAGGTGCCTAAGTCCCATTTTTAGATGCCTAAGTCCTGTTTTTAGGCACCACTGCAATCCAGAGAACTCCTGGTTGGCTGCTACTGAAACCTGTAGGCACCTAAACTCATATGGCACCAAATTTTTTCCTCTGGGCATGTGCATTTCAGCCTCACTCTCAGTGCTTGGGCACCTATCTCTTGTCTGAGCACATGTGCTATTGCCTCTGAATAGGCATGTGGATGCCCATCTCCTGCCTGAGCCCCAAAGTGCTCCATGAGCTGTAAAAGATAGATACTCAGCTGCTGAGTCACATGCAAGACCCAATCCAGTAGGTGGCCTCTGAGCATGCCTACTAGACTGGGCCCCGCAGGTGAATTCACACAAAGCAGCCAGGAGGAGGAAGAGGAAACAACTCCCTTATTATCTTTAGACCAGTGGTTAGGGTACTTACCTAGGAAGTGGGACACCACTAGTCCAAGTCCCCACTCCTCCTGACGGGAAGAAGGGATTTAAACAGGGAGCCGCCACTTTGCAGGTGAGTGCCTAATCATTAAGCTATGAAATATTCTGACCTAAGTCTTTCTCAATTTCTCCTATTGAAGTTGTTACACTTTAATTAAACAGTTGAATAATTAAATATTAATTGGGCCAGTGAAGGCGTTAGAGTGACTCTATAGCCTAGTGGGTAGGGTACATGCAAGAGAAATGGGTAAGTCTTGGTCAAATCTCTTCTCCCCCT
The DNA here is from genome assembly GCF_013100865.1 of Trachemys scripta elegans. Lineage (NCBI taxonomy): Eukaryota > Metazoa > Chordata > Testudines > Emydidae > Trachemys > Trachemys scripta. Next base: position 142,457,056 of record NC_048300.1, on the reverse strand, counting down.
CAGGAGGAGGGGAGACTTGAACCAGAATCTCCCACCTCCTGGGTAAGTACCCTAACCATTAAGCTAAATGTAATAAGGGAAGGCCGCCTCCGACATCTTGCTTCACCCCCATTTTGTTTCTGGCCCTGCACACAACTGAGATGAATGGCTACTTTCCCCCAGTTTGTGGATCACTACCAGAGCTAGGAGTCTATCTCCCAAGAGGGGTGGGCTTAGCACATGACTCTCTGGTCAGCGCCTCCCACTGGCTAGCTTAGGTGGCTCCCTGCCTAGTGTGCTGGTTTTGTGATTCTCAGCCTTAGGTGCCTATCTTTCTCCAGTCATTGTATATGGAGCCAAAGTGATTTGATTTTGTAGGCACCTAAAAGTCAGACGCCCTGATGCTCCGTGTTACAATGCCTAAGTCCCTTCATGGAACTGGGTCATCATGTTAATGTGATTACTCACATACTTTAAGTTAGGTTTATCCTTAAGTGACTAGCTGAATCAGGGCCTGAGAGATACATCTCCCACTCCAAGGGCTACTTTAGGGTTTGTATAATTTATTTGCCACCACTTACTCAGGATTGTGCCCAAGACAAAATCTCAACCTAAATGATCTATCTATTTTCCAAAAATAAAATAAGTGAGCATGGTCCTGCAGCCCAGCATAAGATCTATGTTTGCTTCTATTGAAACAGTTTGTTCTCGTTGGTAAAGATTAATTATTTTCTGTTTTTCAATAATTGTAACTCAACTAAATTTAATTCAGATTTTTTATTGATTGAGACCAACATTTTCAATTTCAGGTGCTGAAAACGACACGTCTAAATCCATAGTTTACTGAGATGCCTTACTGTAGCTACTACATTGAAATTTTGACCAGATGCTTTATTTCTTTGTTAAAACATATATGTCAATAAGTAATCTAAATATTTAATACATACTAGGAGTAATTTTACCTAATGTTTGCGAATGCTTTGAAGTTTAAAAGTGATACATTACATGTTAAGGAATAAAGTGAATTAAATATAGAAAGCTGAACTAACAGAGTGCAAGAATATGTGATACAGTGGGAATATAATGTAATGTAAAATACAATACAATTATTTGGTCAAAATAATTATATGGTGCAATGGATGTTTAATTTTCTTCACAGGAGGAACAATGGGCATTTTCCATCTCAATATTTTAATGATGCAGTGGTCCTGACATGGTTTTCATGACCGATGATAAAGTGGGATTAATCAAATACACAATAATATTCATTAGAAAAATTACATTAAAAATGCATTGAGGGTGAAAATTACATTCACAGACACAGTATCAGAAAAGCACTGTAACAAACTGTACTATTGAATAAATGATTCCGTGACGAAGAAAGGGCTTTTAAAAAAATTTAACTTGCAATTAGAATTAACCTTTTTGTTTCAAATCTTTTCTAAATGCAAGCTTGCAGGTTGCTCAGTGTTGTCACAACCAATTACCGTTCTTCAGATTTATTCAGACATATTAAACTATAGCTTTTCCACCTTCATGTCAAAGAAAAGCCATCCTCCCAAAGTGCTATTTGCAGTCTCTTGTCCTGATTCTGCAAACACTAACTTCCAGGCATAGTGCTTACTACTATGAATAACCCCATTGAAATTAGGTCCTCAGTTTTAAATTCTGCAAAACCTTATGCACGTGAGGTTTTATGCCCCTTATCAGTGCAGCAGCAAAATTTTAGCCCAAGTTAAGTGAAGGGTTTGCTAAAGATTCACAGGCTTATCCTGTGAACCTAGGCCTATTGCTAGCTGAACAACATTCTGAATGGTGTACTGAATACATTTTTGCGTTAGTAGTTAAACAATGATATGCAAATTGGGTAAACTATTCAGTTTTTGCCTCTCAGTTGGTAAATCGTTTTTCTCATTATTCAATGAGCTCTGTCAGTTTATAGTTTTGCATTGAAATTGTGCATTTGTAGTTTGCAGAGTTTCACTATGGGTAGGTTGACACTGCAATGAAACACCTATCCCCTCCTGGGATCCCTAACCCGAATCCAATCTTTACACCACAGTTAAACAGCCACATAGTTCAAGTCCTATGAGCCCAAGTCAACTGACATGGACCAGCTGCAGGTGTTTAACTGCTGTGTAGACATACCCTGTGAAACATCCTTTTTAACAGAATGTTGCTTTGACCTGAAAATCAGGTTGTGAGTGCCCCAGAGAAAGTGAAGCTGAAGAAAACATTCAAACAACCAAGTAGATTAATGGCACACAGATCTAGGTTTTAAGCAAAAGACTTAGAAGGTAGTTAGGTATTTCAAACCCCTTTAAGAGTTTGTGAATGTATAGCGTTGCATATTGGGGAAAGGATGAGAAAGAAGAGAATTCAGAGTACTGATTGCTAGCTCACACATTAAATCTTGCAGTTGGAATCCATCATAAAATTCATAGTATGCTGACCTAGTAGATGTGGAAAATGCCTGTGGTTTCTCCAGCCTTCCTCTCATAGGAGGTCTTGCTATTATACTGTCACAAAATTATAAGAGAAACACGAACAAGAAAAAAAAAAACTATAACCCCAAAATTGCAATAATGAAGTGTTAATTTTGGTTACTGTGATTACAAATATTTTAGTTCCTTTGATCATACTACTGCTTCACTTCATCTTTCCTTTAAGAATACTTCATCGATTATACTCTACTTTGGATCACATACATATATACAGTATGAAATACAATTGGGTCAAATAGCTGGCATAAAACAGTATAGCTTCATTTACATCAGTGGCACTTCCTGTGATGTACACCGTCTAAGGATCTGACTCAGTATGCCTGCGATGTCTGTCAGTTACAGTGAACAGAAATACTACAATGGCCCTCTCCTGATTACAAACTCTCTTAGGTGTTGATTGGCACCTTGTATCTACATGTTGACTTTGCTCCTGAGGTGAAGTAAGCAGCACCAGCCCCATCCCTGACTCTGCGAATTTCCCTTTCCCAGCAGGCTCAGCTGTGCTGACTGGCATTCCAAGGGACGTGGAACCCCAGTTCCCCGCCTGTGCAGGAGAAGGGAAGGTTGTGGCCCCAGGGAAGTTGCTCTGCCTCTCAGCATTGCTACTTGTGATGCAGAGGAATCCAAGGGCACCTTACATGTCCTCTTAGCGGACTGACTCGCAATTGCATTTAGATGGTTGCAATGGTCAGCGTGATGATCGCATGTGGCCATAGATCAAAAAGAGGTGTAATAGATTGCCGTTCCAATGATAGCTTCCTGAAGACACTTTAATGTAAATCTTGTAAGCAGATCCTTGAAAATAAAGGACAAATGCAAATATTAAGTTGTGTCCTTTCCAGAAGTGATTAGTTCTGTATTTATAAAATAATTTAGTGATGCCGCACTTAATAGCTATTTATTTGTGCTGAAATATCAATATAAAGGCCATCAGTACATTGCACATTGCAATGCACAAATAATGGGCCAGGTCCTCATGCTGATCTACATTTGCATAGTTCCATTTCAGTTGACCCAGTTTACATCAGTTTGAGGATCTGGTCCAATGTATTTTGGTTTTCTGCAGGAGATGGTGAAATATCATCTATAAAGAGGACCAAGAGGGCAGAAGTGACTGCAAATGACATGCCAGTGGAAGATAAATTCTTCCCAAACGCTACCCTCGTTAAATTTGAATGGATGAGATCAGAAGTGGAATGCGGATCTCTAATTTTATGTCTCACAGTGATTTACTGAAAGCAAACCACAGCGTTTTTTACTGAGTTTTGACAACATTTACCATGTGTGTATGTTAACCAACTTGAAGCACAGTAGTGGTTTGAGCAAAGAGAGGGTTTGGTGTCCTCTCCCATTTCTTTATGCTCCCACCAATCCACTCACATGGCAGGTGGAAAAAGATGTTTCCTCAGAAGGGACAAGAATAAATACAACCCAGTGCAAGATTCTCTGTCCTACTCTGCCAACATGCCCCAACCCTGACCAAGAGGGACTACCTCTTAGGGTGAGAGTTTATTCTCAATAATGTAGCACTGTGCTTGACCTCTCTGCTGAGAATCTTAGTAAAGGTTCTAGCTGTGGTAATGGTGGTTTTTCTGATGTGAATCCTCATTCACTGGAGACTAGACTGAGACCACTAAACTTAAGTTATATTTTTAATTTTAGTATCAGTGTTGCAATTTGGCTGGCTATATGTCCCTGGACAGAGAGGTAAATCAATCAGTCAGTTAAAGTGGGTTAAGTCTCTTTCAAGTTTTTTATCCCCAGACCACAAAATATAATGTTCATATAACATAAATCCCAAACAAGAGGAAAGCTCTCTATTTTGGGTCTCTTCTGTCAGACCACAGCTCCAAAGATCCTATAATAAAACTTGAAAAAGAAATTTCCTCTTTCTCTGCTCTGAGGATCAATCTGGTTTCAGCTCTTTATTGATCAATCTCTCAAAGTTCTCATTCCCCAGAGTCTATTCAAATAGCCTAATTAGTTTCAGCTTGTCCTACTCATATTACCCTGGCAGGGATCCTTTTCACTTCCTGCAGTGGGTGCAGACTCCAGTTTCAGCTTTCCTGCCAAAAAATGGATGGTCCCTTCTATACACCTTTTCATAACAGTCAGATTGAATAGGTAAAGTAGATAAATCAATGGCTATTTCATTGCATGCTTTTCTAATTGGAGTTGTGAATAGGTTGTGGAAGAATAAAATCTCAGAATTAATATAACAGAGAGAAAAAGTTTCTAAGAAGTGTAGATCTGGTAATAAGCACATCATTAGAATTAAGAAAACAGGAGCAGTTTCAAACTTGCTTCATAGGATGCGTGTATCAAAGCAGACATACCAGAAACACCTGAATAGCAGAACAATTCTAAGCTCTTCCCAAGACTTATATTAATTCATTAAAGCTTATATTAATGTATCTTTGTCATTCAGATACTAACTTTTTCATGAAGAAACTTTATCCAAGTGTCCCAATAAAGTTTAGCAAAATCTGGCAGGTGGTAGTGGAGGAGAGAACGGTAGGATACGATTAGCTGATTTTATGGTTTATGAGATACTGGGGGAAGCAATAGTTTGAAGTGTCAGAAGAAGTAAAAAGGAACTGTTTTTATCTAAAATTATGTTGAATGGTTACATAACTGACAGGCAGGACTATTTGGGCTCCAATTTAAAAATGAATTGGATTGGTGGTTACTAGCATTTATTTAGGTGACGTTCCTACCATATTAGAACTGTAGAAATATTAAATATAATTTTTGGTGTGTCTTTGCATTTTATGATAATCTTCACTGAAGTGACTAGTTAAGGTGCTAGGTGAAGATTAGCAACTATTTCTGGTCAAAATTGTTTACCCCATATTCAGGAACAAAAGGGGACCCCCTATTTGCAAATTCCCCCATCTAAGCAACAAGGGGTTGAGCTGTATTGTGGAACCTACCTCCGAAAGCCTGCAGAAAGCCCACCATTTTATAAACCTTTAATTCAAACTTCCCATGAAGAGCTTATTGATCATGTTAATGACAAGAGCTAATTCTTGTAAGCTTTGCTGGGCTTGCTTGCTCAGAATTCAGGAGTGGGAGAAGCTGTTAGTGTCAACTAAGTGATCTAGGGAAAAAAAGTTGCAATAGGGAATCTTGCATTTTGGGAGCCTGATTCTGCAAATCCTGACTCCTGTGAGTAATCATTGTTCATGTAAATAGTTATATTGAAGTCCAGGGTTTGAATAAGTGTTTGCAGGGTCAGGTGTCTCATGTATGAATGGATACAACTGGTTCTTCGTATCAGAAAATAATATAAGTAAAGCATATATGCAGTGCCTTTGAGTCTAGCAACAGTATGTCAAAGATCATTGATACATTCAGCATCCTGACACTTAGAAGACACCGATTAATTGTAAACAGTTTTCATTAGAACTATATAGCCTACAAAAATAAAGGTAGCTTTTGATGCAATGTGGATAATGGAATGAAGAGCATTTAGAGTGAGGATGACAAAAACATTTCTGTGATATGTTAGCCATCTTTATAATACATATATCAGAGAGTCTCTGACAAATTACTTGGCACATTCTCTGGCTCCATCTGTGGTTTTGTGAGTTTTTGCTAAAATCCTCATCTACCTATCTTTATAATGGCGAAGGGGAATGCTTTGTTGTGCTTGCCTATCCCATTAATATTTCCAGGTAAAGGTGAGTATGCATAGTATCAAGTAATTAGAGATTTTCTTTCCTTTCTTCCCTCTTATTTTTGAGACCTATCAACATGGCACTGTGAAGAAGAAGAAGAAGACAGTAGAACTCAAGATCATGTCTTTTAGTGGCCTTTCTGGAATAGGAAGAAGGAAAGGTATTAGAATCTTGCTTCATCTTAGCTCAATTTTTCCTCAGGAGACATCCAGTTGGCTACAGTTGTGTCTGTGGCTTCAAAAATAGTAGAAACAAGATCTAGTTTGATAACAATTAGAGATGGCACATGCCATAAAGCACATGGATTTCAAACAAACCCTACCAAAGTTTAAAGGTGTCTGTCTGGATCCCGGATTCTGGTTCATTATTAAAAATAAACTCTTTTGGACATGTATTTGTGGTCAGCTTTTGTTTCAGCTTAAACATAGTAATGAATAATTTTAATTGACCTTTACCTGCTGTCACCAGATCTTTATATTTTACAGGGAGGTTTGAGTGGATTTTAATAGCTATTTTCTATGCTCAGAGATAGAAATGAATGAATAACTCTTAATTAATTATTCCCTCTCCCCTCACCACCACCCAAGAATTTAGCTTTGTTTTCTGCTCATGGAACATCTGTGAGCAGATCAGTTTTTCTCTCATTTATTTGTCATCCAAATATCTCTAAAATTTTTTACCTTATATATTGCTTCATTTTGAAAATTTGTAGTCATTTTTGTTTAGTTTCCTAACTGTTCAGATAGGATACATGGTATACTTTTTGCCCCCTGATTAGATGAATGCACAGAGTCTTGCAGCATGAATGTAATGCACATAACATGAAAAATTGGTTTCTATAAATACTCATGAATCTGACTTTTTGAAATTCATTTCCCATGAACATTAAATGCAATCATTTGAATATGCTTAGAAAGGAAATACAAAAAGGGACATGCACATGGCCCAAGCTAATTAAACAGCCTTAAAAATGTTGGCAGAAAATATCTGGTATTATTTGCCCAGCTCTAGTTAAAGAAGTAAAAGGGATTTTATTCAAATAGTATTGAAAAGCATTATCATGTCTTTCTGCATGTGGACATAGTGCTAGTTGTCTCCTGACTCCTGATCCAGATCTCAGGATGTGCAGCCACTCAGGTTACAATTGCTACTCTGATGGGGAAAATACATCCCGTCTTGTGCATGTGGAATACCAAGTTAGGCATCCTGAACTGTAGAGCACACATCTCTGGAGGTAATACTGTAGACAGAATGGTGCAACACTTTCACAACAAAACCCACACGAGCAGAGGAGATTGAAACTTGGCCCAGGCTCTTGGAGATTCTTGAATTTTTCAAAGGATTTGGGAGGACTATTATCCCACTTGGAACCTCCTGACTTAGGCCCTGATCCTGCTTGCTTTGAAGTTAATGGCAAAATTCCCATTGACTATAATACTGCAAGATGCTGCCACAAGTGTCCTCTCCCCACAAAGGCCCAGGAATGCTCCTTTTACCTTTGCGCTGGTTTATGTTGGGAGGCTGGAAGTTTTTACTTCGTCCCATTCTGATGGTTTTTGAGAATGTGCACATGGGCTCTCTCTCATCATGAGTTCTTCAGTGAGTAAAGACTTGTCCTTTCTTCATCATCAGTATCTGAGATGGTTAGCTGGAAAGGCAGATCTGCTCCCCAAGCGTCAAACCCTCAGGAAATTTCTGAGCTAAAGGCAGCATGCTTCCCAATGCTGCATCATAGGAACCTATCAGATTCAACTGCCCAGGGCTGATTTCTGCTTTACGTCACTCTGGACTCTGATATGCTCTACAGTGTGTCACCAGAACCAGTATATCCTACTCATTTGAAGAAATCGGTGAGATGTAATCAAGCCAAAATTTATTGTTATTTTAGTGACCCAGTTTCAGAATGGAGCCACATTTTAAAGAATGTGATTTTTCGTAGTTACACCATCAGTGTTTCTATAAATATGCTTTGGTTAAATATAGGACAACGTTAATTCCGCTACCCAGGGACAACTCCCATTAAATTCAATAGGTGGCATCCATGTACTGAGCTAGGAGCAGAATTTTACCCATAATATGTACGCATTTACTACTTAGCAATGCTTTTCATATTTTGTGTATTGTTCTTTATGGGACAAAAGCTTAATATATTCAATCTTTGTTAGATGTCCTAGTATAAAAAAATATTTACTAGAAGAATGTCTTCGTATACTGAATTCTTGAAAACTCTCTTTCATATATATATATATAGTGTGAGAATTTAATATAATTAATCCATGGAATGTTTCCATAACTCCACATAGTTAAACCAAATTTGTAAAATAAATATTTGCCAAACAGTATCTCAGACTGACTAACTTTTGTAAAGAAAGACCCTAGCAAAATTCATATATCTAAAAAGGAAACATTAAAATTGCTGTGTATGGGCTACTCTGAATTTCTTTACTTTTGTTGGTTTTTATTTCAAACAGAATATTTAATTAACATAATACTTTGTACTGAATTATATCAGTTTAGCAGAAAAAAAGCAATAGAGATATTAATTCCCAACCCTCCTCGCAATATGACTGCATCCAGTGTTTGTTTTTCAGCATCAGCCTTTTTTCTTCACTTACACTTGTCACAGGAAAGATTTTTATGACCATCTATATTGACCCTTCCAGGTCCCTGAAGTTATTTTTGATGGTCAGATCTTCCTCCCAAGATGGCATGTGATCCTGTATGATTTATATTTATTGGGAGTTCCTTAAGATGTCCAGCAACCCTTTGGTTAACTACCTGCAAAACAGCATAGCATTTGGGGCCTGATATGTAAAGGTACGTAGGTGCCTAAAGATCCAGATTGGTGCCTCAGTGAGTAAGTGCTTATTTACTTTTGTACATTTGGCCCTTTGTTTTCTTTATTTGGCCCATAGATTTCTGCAGACAAGTTCATCGGTATGGATTCATCAGTTACAATTTCTTCCTACTTTTTTTTTTCTAATTGCTTCTTTTCAGTGCATGCCTGTTTGACTGAAGTTGATTTCCCTTCAGTCTAATTTCCCACCCTGTCAAGGGCAGAATACCTAATGAAGGTATCCGTGTTAAATGGTTAGCATACATGTTTTCCTTTGCTCTCCTTACTGCTTCTAATTTTCCTTGATGTCTTAAGCCTTTATCTTTTTTTCACAGTCCATCTGTCTATTCCATCCAAGTCTTACAAATCTATTTCTCTTCTGACAATTATTCCTGTATGTCACTATCCAGTTTGGCTTCTATTACCTCTCCCAGTGATTTCTAATGCCTTCCAGGCTCTCCATCTTTTCCTCCAGAAAAAGTAACAAGTTTATACTTCGTCTTGATCTATAAGCCACAATGCTGCACAACAGGCTGTCCTGGATCCTTCTTGGAGTCATTAGAGGTAGTTACTTCTTATTCTAGGATGTCTCTTGTTGCTGCCTGTTATTGTAAATACAGCATGTTAGAGATTATTTGTCAGGAATCAGGGTTTTCAGCAGAGCTAATCTCCAAGCAGTTGCCTCAGTATAGCTGGCCTGCAGTGGACTGCCTGATTGGCCACCCCACCTGATTGGTTGGAGGGGGCCAGCAGTAGTTTGCTGGTTGCTCAATGCTCATGCCCACCACTGTGCCTGCTTCTGTGTTACTTTGTTCCTGCTACTCCTGCCTTGCACCCAGCCTTGCCTCTGTCCTGCTCCAGCCTTGAAAACCCTCCTTGCCTGTTACCAGGCTTGTTCCAGTTCCCAACCTCCAGCTTAACCTGTGGCTCTGGTGTTTGACCACTGAATGCAGCTAGACACTCAACTCCGGTATCCAGTTCCTGGCTTGACCCTTGGCTCTGACTTCTGACTATCGACTCTGGCTCTGATCCGAGTTCTTGTTTCCTGAAGCCTGTGCCAACCATGTGGGCTGATGCTTGCTCTGATCACTAGGTTAGACTGCCCTTGTCCTGGTCACCCAACAGATTGAGCAGCCCCAGAAGTTTAGGATAAAGGGTCCTTGGTGCAAGCATGAACTCTATCAAGCATGAACGACATCCAGAACCTACGCGTGCAAGTAACCACTCTACAATCACAGAATATGGCCCTGCAGGTGTAGGTTGCTCCACTGGCTCCGCCTCTCCCTAGATCTTAAGATACCATGCCCGACAAATTTGATGCAGACTGGGACAAGTTTTGGTGTTTCCTGAACCAGTGTGGGCTCCTGTTCTTACTACACCCTCCATCATTCCTCACAGGCTATGCCCGTGTGGGGCTTATCATAAGTTTGTTGACTGGGGAGGCCATGGCCTGGGCTTCCCTCCCCGTGGAGCAGTTCAGCCCCCTTTTGTAACAATTAGAGGAATTGTTGGACAAGCCACGTCCATTATCTTTGATGACCCGGTGATGCTGGCAGACCAGGTGCCAGCTCATGCCAAGGCCCTGAGGTATCAACTGAACACTGACCAATACATAGCTGGAAGCAGTCTGGCTCAGCTGTGTATTAGTATTGTTAAAATAGGTATTAGAGTTACAAAAACATGCTTAGTGATTAGACTTTATTGAATGCTTGTAAGTTGCTGCATGCATTAATCTCACTTTTATAGTATCTGTCTCCTATGTTATAAGGTATTATTTACATGTTTGCTCTCTAACTGTAAATCACCAGGCTGGAGAGACGCATTAATGAGTGTGAAATACTAGTTTTCAACAGCAGATGTTATCTCCTGCCCAACAACGAAGGCATATCAACGCTAGATGAACTATTGTGGAACATCAGAGGCAGGGCCGGCTCCAGGGTTTTGGCTGCCCCAAGCAGCCCCCTCCCCTCCCCCCCCAAAAAAGCCGTGATTGCGATCTGCAGTGGCAATTTGGCAGCAAAGGACCGTCCACCGAATTGCCGCTGAATCGCTGGACCTGTCGCCCCTCTCCGGAGTGGCCACCGCAAGCACCTGTTTGCCAAGCTGATGCCTGGAGCCGGCCCTGATCAGAGGACAAAAGACTGTGTTGGTTGCTCTCCCCCATACATGAAGAAAAGGCATGCAAGTGAATTCCTCCCATCAGCTGAACTGGCTGCTTGGAAAATGGGAATGGTATAAAAAGTCCTAAGAAGAAACTGTATCTTTATGCTGCTTGAACTCTTGAGGGGAAGGTTTACTAATCGTAAGCAACAGATCTGCAGTGTTTGGCCTGGGTTAGCCATAAGACACATATAGAGCTTTCTTAGTATAGAAGTGTCTTTTGAAACTTAAGGCTGTAACTCATTTGTATTTATATGCTTTAACCTTGTAAATAACATCCCTATGTCCTTTTCCTAGTTAATAAACCTTTAGATAGTTAACTTACCACACCTTGCTAGAAATGATTATCATTCTCTGGGGCTAGGGTGACCAGACAGCAAGTGTGAAAAATCGGGACGGGGTGGAGGGTAATAGAAGCCTATATAAGAAAAAAAAACCCAAAATCGGGACTGTCCCTATAAAATTGGGACATCTGGTCACCCTATCTGGGGCATCAGGAAACCCTCCAATTTGGATTAATCCAGGCTTCCTATTATCCCATCATTCTAGATATGTCCTTGCTTACTACTTATTACCCCCACATTCATTGGCAGAGGGGGATCCTCCAATTTAGCTCCTGGCACTGTCAGCTATCCTGCCTCCCAGGATCTGAGAACCAGACTGGTATGCTCTGTGGTTCATGTTACCCATTGGAAGACACTGATCATCAGGCAGCAAAGACTGCCAGGACCCTCAGCATCCCCTGCAGCTCTGTCTGCAGTGGCCGAGACCCCCCTCCCCCAATTCCCTCACTTCACTGATGTTTTTGACAAGTGGAAGGCAGACATCTTGCCCCTGTATTGGACTTATGATTGCCCAATTGATCAGCTGCCTGAAGCTGAGATCCCATTCGGTTGGATTTATGCCCTCTCCAAACCCAAACTTCAGGCTCTCTGAAGGGTTTCATACAACTGGCCATGTTCCTGGCAGGCACTCAGATCTTTTTTGTCAAGAAGGAGAATGGATCTTTGTAACCATATATTGGCTATCAGGCCCTGGAAAAGGTGACTATACAAAACTGCTCCCTGCTTCTCCTACTCCCTTAGAATGGCTATGTGTGGCCCCTATTTTCACAAAGCTAGATCTGCATGGTGCCTATAACCTGGTGTGCATGAGTGAGGGATGTAAGTTGAAGACCACCTTTCATACTCTATGCAGCCTACCACCCAAGCAACAATGGGCAGGAGAAGCAAGACAATCAGGTCCTTGAACAGTACACATGTTGCTTTCTAAACTATCATCAAGATGATTCGCTGTCCCCGATCCCTCACAGTGAATTTGCTTGCAACAATGCCACAAGTGCCTCCAACTTGCAGAAGTTTTTTTTTTTTTTTTGCTAACTCTGGTTTCCAACTTTATGCTCATCCAGAGATCCCCTCTGAATTGTTGATGCCCACTGTTACCAAACTCACAACCCACGTCCACCAGGTACACCAAGAACTCCAGGGGCAGTTACAAGTCATCAAGGAAATGTACAAATGATGAGCTGACTGGTCCCACCAGCCGATACCCAGCTTTGGAGTAGGGGATAAGGTGTGGTCGTTTGGCTGGAATCTGTAATCAACTTGCCTCTCTGTGAAGCTGGACCATAAGAACCTGGAATCTTTCCAGATCACAAAACAGATTACATTCAAGTTACCAGATTCCCTCAAGAGTCTCCCATCTTCCACATCTCTCCTCTAAAACTATTAGTCAAGAATCTCTTCCCACTCCTTACTACTCTTCCACCCCACATATAACCACTCAGGGACAAGAAAAATATGTGGTTCATCAGATTCTAGACTCTTATTGCATTTTTCCTCAGACTCAACATCTAATTGATTGGATGAGTATGGGCCAGTCAAATATTCATGGGAACCTCCAGAACATGTCCATGCCCTGGATCTTCTGCGTGCAGCTCATCCTGCTTAATCCAACAAACAAGGCCCTGGGAGCAGCAGCTCTCTGGATGCTCAGTGCTCATACCCACCACTGTAACTGCTTCTGCGTTACCTTGTTACTGCTGCTCCTGCCTTGCACCCAGCCTTGCCTCTGTCCTGTCCCTCTCAAGCCCCCCCTCCCTTCCTGCTACTCTGCTTGCTCCAGTTCCTGACCTGTGGCTCTGACTTCTGACTCCGGTTTGACTCTTGGCTCTAGTATCTAGTTCCTGACCTCTGGTTTGGCCCTTAGTTCCGTCTTATGACTTCAGTTTGATCCTTGGCTCTGGCTTCTGACTATTGACTCTGGCTTGATTCTTGGCATGGGTATCTATCTCCTGACTTCCAGCTTGACCCATGGCTCAAGCTTTCAACTACTGACTCAAGCTCTGACCCTACTCTTTCATTCCTGACCCCTGCTCAACCACTAGATCTGATGCCTGCTCTGACTGCTAGGCTAGGCTGCTCTCGTCCCTGTCACCTGACACTGCTGTCTCAAGAACACCTATTCTGTAGCCACCTATTCACTGCTAACTTTCTGAATGTGCTAAATTTATAAATTCCTATCTCTGCCTGTTAATACTGTACCTTGGTTTAATACTCCGCACCTAATTTCCTCTTGGATCAAACTTCTGATTTATTTGTGCTCACTCCAGTGCTGTCTGCTGTGTTGCTGACCTCTCAGAGCTAGAGGGATAAACTCTGCTTTAATGCTTTCTATAACTGGCAGCTCCAGGCAGGAGTGGATTTATTATAACCACTGGGAGCTGGTAGGTTAGATTGTAAACGTGCATTAATTCAACTTGGCAATCCCCTTACTTTTTGTAAGAACAACCAGAAATGTTATGAGTACACAGACATGACCATTTGTGGGAGGGAAGACGCTTACAGTTTGTTAGAGGTTAAATTGATATTGTACTGGGCTGAGGTCTAAAAACAAATTAATATGCTTCAAATTATGACTTAATCAGGGTGAGTCCAAATGAACTACTTTGTCTTTATATAAAATCTCATTCCTACCTGTCAGCCTATGTATTGTTGGCCAGATTCTTCCCTTCTGTAACCCACTGGATATCAGATTATGGAGTCAATGGGAATTACATGAGTGTAAACTCTCTATATAGTCATACACTGTATAGCACAGTGATGTTTGAGGTATATGTCTATAGCCTCTATTGAAATGTTTCCTTTGCATTCCTGAAAATGAAAGGCCAGTCTAGTCATTTGTTATCAGCTTTAAATATTCCTCATCATCTTTGCTGGTATAATATAGACGTTTAAGGAAAATACAACTTTTTTCCATCAGGGTTTTGAATTCACTTTGCAAAACCAGAAAACCCAAACCACTTGAGGTGTGTGCATATGTATATACACACTATTATTCACAATGTATATATGCAGAAAAACATTTGTAGCCCATGGGGCTAGCCAGCTAGCTTTATATATGATATAATTTGTTTTTCTTTATTGGTTTGATTGATTATATTATTTTGGCTTATGTTTTTGTATTGAATAATTTCAGTAGACATTACTTCATTATATTTGGCTGTAATGCAAGGAACCTACAGGCCTGTATCCTATATGATTATCTGGAGCAAGTTAGCATAAGTGCTTGTAACCTTTGGAATAGATAAATGGCCTACTGGTTACCCTTTTTTGATGTTTGGGGAACTGAATGTGTTTACCCAAATTCAGGGACATACTGGTAACAAGGTATACAGCAAGAACATGGAAGTAACAATTCGGGCCAAAGGTAACAGTTTCAAGAATGAGATAAATGACATTAATATATATGGATATGTTAATATGTAAGAATATGCTCGCCTATAAAGTGTACCGCAAGATTTATGTGGGTGAGGAAATAAGATGTGGGTATGTAGGTTTGGGCACTGATATGAATATTCAGGATAATGCTGGGACCCTATAGGAGGGTAAACCACCATGTGGAGGCATGCGGCTTTTAGTTTCAAGGTTTTTTTTTTTTTTTTTTTTAGCGATCAGCCCAGTTTTTGCAATATAGCTTAGTTACACAGCACTCAACCCTAATCTCCATCATCTCAGGATTGAGGAACCTGGACCATCAAGCTCACTGGGCATGACAGAGATGCGGCTGGTTGTTTGTCTCCCACTACCAGGTCTCCAAGGAAGGGTGTGAGTATGCTAGTTTAGCTTTTGTAAAGGAATGGTACCACAAGTGCCGATAGAACTGTACTACTTCTTTTTGGCTCTGTGGTTTGGAGCTTTGATAACTCTTTCCTTTATTTAATAAAATCTCTAACACCTAGCTTTGTCCTCAGTGTGACTGTCCTTGCCACACACTCTGAGGATCCGTACAAAGTATGAACTCTCTAGTTCTGTAGCCTGATTCTGGGACAAGAACCTAAATATCTTCTGATCAGATCAAATAAATCAGCTCTATAAAAATCAAAATAACGTTCTATATAGGTATTCTTTATAATGCTATTATTTTGATGATAATCTTAAGAATCTGGTTACATAACGAGGAATTTGGGTCATCTGTTCTTTCATTACTTTCCACCCCATTTGGCAGGAATGCAGTTAACATGTCTTCCATACTTATTAACGTTAGAAGAGCTCTATTGAAAACCAGTCTTCCATTCCTATTATAGCAAGAAGTAACATAATGGAAATTGGCCTTTATATTTCCTTGATGTAGCAGCATAATGGAATAATTGGCCTTTTGTTTTAGATGGATCCAATGACAATAAAGTCAAATAGGAGAATGAATTGATATAATTCCCAAATGAGGGAAGGCAGTTTCCAGGAAATGTTTGGTTCTAGTTGATCTAATAGTTTTTCCAATATTTGTTTATACAGTAGAATTTGCTGAAATCAAAAGTAACACTTTTGTTACTTTTCTCATAAAAATATTCTTTACTATTGTATACCCAGCATATTTAAAATGTATGCATTTTAATAGAAATAATAACTAAAAAGAGCCCTATCTATGGCTCTTGGTGCCCCAACACAACATTAGCAGTAAAATTAAGCCTCAGCAACATTAAAATGATCCATTCAGCAGGAACTCAGCCACCTACATAAATTCCTTTCAGCTGTTCATTATTATAGGACACATTCTTTCAGCCTTCTCCAAAAACTTGATGAAACAGATGTCTTTTGCAGTGTGCCGAGAAGAAAAGAGAATCCCTCAGATAGGTTGATTCTTGCCATTTAAAGATCATGACCAACACTTTAAACTCCACCTGGAAAGCAATCAGCAGTATAAAGAACTGTGTCTATGAGACTAAGTTTATGCTACGAGATAGGAGTTTGATTCCCTTGCTCATATACACATACTTGGACTAGCTCTCATTGAGCTAGGATAGAGTACATACCCACTGGTTCCAGGCACTTTTGTACTTGATATGACTCAGCTGTGCCTTGGTACCACTACCAGGGCTACAGCGGCTACTATTTATACTCGCACTAGCTCAAGGACAGCTAGCACAAGTGTGTATACGTGAGCAGGGCAGTCACACCTCCTAGCTCATAGTGTAGCTTGCAGTGTTAGGTTGACATACTCTCTTATATTTAAATATGTTACATAAGCCAATGAGCCAAATCTTCAGCTGATGTGTATCAATGTAGTTCCGCTATATCAAAGCAACTGCACTGATTTACACCAGCTGAACGTCTGGCCCACAAATTCTTTCCCAATGCCAGGCTTCAATTGTGGACAAGTACAGTCCAGGTGAAGATTTTACTTTGAAAGGTTTTCCCAATTTTTTCTGTGCTAGAAGGGGAAAATTTTGAATACACAAGGAAAAAGTTTCTAGCAAAACCCACTTTGATTACTTTTTAAAAAGGCTTGGGCATATTTTTCATCACCTTTGGCTCTGTTACATGGACATCCTAGAGAACTGCCCCAGTAAATACAGTTTTTGCTTATGTTCCCTGGCCATGAATAATCTGACTGTTGCTGGAGTGTACAGCTTCATAAAAATAACATTAATTTGCTGCAGCAGTGTTAGTAAATACTAGATATTATAAGATATAAAGAAGCTAAGGCGAAAATTACTGCATGGTTCACTTTTAATCTACAGAACAGGAGATGACCGTTTTACTAAGGCATCCAGAGAGACTCTCAAGTGCTGCCAAACTTTTTGCTCTTTCCTATTGATCTGCAAAGAATTTAAGGAAAGGGGCTAGCCATATATCTACATAGCGCTAAGTCACTCAGACTATTTAATAGCAGATTCTGGGACATTGTGTTGATTGAATACTGTTAAGGTCATTTGGAACAGAGGCAATCATCATTGCCAATAGAACAAATATGGTATTTTATTAGAAACGTTGAGATCTGTTTAGAGTATTTCTAATTGATCTTTCCAGATCTTTCCATATGCTGTGTCTATGGACTTAAAGTTTGCATGTGGAAAAGAATACTTCACGTTGGGAAAGGCTAATGAACTGGGACATTTCAAGTTACCTTATAATTATTTTTGTCAAATTTTCTTGGCAGTATCACCAATGCATTAAAAATCACAAATGGAAAAGGGAAAAGTTGACATTTTTGGACAAGATTATTCCAACCCAAACACGTAATTAATTAAACCCATGCAATCTAGTCAAGGGCTGAATATCAAAAGCTTGATTTTAATAGGAAATGATGATCAAGGTTTCTTGTTATTATCTATGGCAAGAAGTTAACAATGACATTACTGGCCCAGGATTTTTCGGAATGCAACAGGGAAAAATAATTTGCTGTGAACTACTGATAGATTTTTATCTAAGCCACAGTTATTAATCAGGTTCTGTATGCTCCACAAACTTTCCAGATTGGGAATCCTAAAAAGAGCTTAAATCAAAGTAACTTTCTGCGTTTCTTTAAAATCATGCTTGTTCTTGCTCCAAGGTTATCCCTTTAAAAGCCAAAAAACCAAACCCACCACACTTGCTATTCTGCAGTAATGGATCAAAACAGTACAAGTGCCCATAGCAATGTGGCAGGATTTTAACTAATTAATATAGAGTACTTAATGTACTTTTTATTAAAATAATAATCTGGATGAGATGTCCAGTCCAATGGTCACCGTAGATGCTGGAACTAGGAGTCCTGGAGGTGCTTCAGCACACCCTAGCTTGAAGTGGTTTTCTTCATATACAGGCTTTATAGTTTGGTTCAATGGCTCTCAGCACCCCCACTACACAAATTGTTCCAGCACCTCTGATGGTCACTGTAAAGGAATAAATTGCACCTGAAACTAGGTTTTGATGCTTGGGGAGGGGGGTTATTTGGAAATACTGGATGATCCACAAATTGGGTCAGAGTCCTCAGTACTTATTCCCTGGAGTATATTATGATCTGCTTATAAAATTAGGATGTTTTAAAAGCAACTGACTAAATAGCACCTATTTCAGATTTGCATTAAAGTAGTGTCCAGAGAGAAGGAGACTTGAAGTCAAAATCTGTGTGTTGGCTCAGCTTGCCAGAGCTTTACAAAACGGTTTAGCTAAAATTGAAATTACATTAATACAAAAATAAATCAACATCTCTCTTATTGTCTTGACAACCAATGCCATAGAATCATAGAAGATTAGGGTTGGAAGAGACCTCAGGAGGTCATCTAGTCCAACCCCCTGCTCAAAGCAATAAAAAAAAAACCATTGGGTTTGCCAGTTCAGTAAGACCAAGATATCTATGCATATACCACATATCAGGCAAAAGTGTTCATATCAGTATTGTTGTAAATAACATTCTGAAAATCAAAAACAGTGGAGCTATGGGTGAGTGGTTCTTGTTCATGGAAGCCATGGCTTTTTTCTGATGGAATCTGCAGTTATCTATACCCATATGAATATGAGTTTTAAATTCTGTAAGCCAACAAGAAGATAAAAGAATACGGAAAATCCAGTCCTTTCCATAATTATAGTGCCCTAGAACCCACTTGTAAAGTGTTGCTAATTTGTGCAAGTTTCAATATGCCTCATTTGTGTGACTTGAAGAAGAGCTCTGCATATGCTTGAAAGCTGGGCTCTCACAACCAACAGAAGTTGGTCCAATAATAGATATTACCTCACCCACCTTGTCTCTCTAATATCCTGGGTGTAGCAACACTGCATACATCCTTTGTATTCAGTAAGCCTATGGATGTCCTGAGATACACTTCTATCATCCTGGGAAACACAATGGCATCTGAAAAATGTTTTCCTGATTGGACATGACTGAAACAATAGACACTGTTGTAGGATGATTTACTAAGATAAATGAAAATAATTCTGCCCCATAAAGCCTTCCAATCAACACAATGCTGTCTACACCAGGAGTTCAGTTTGTATAACTGCGTTGCTGAGTAACATAGTGTGACAGACCCAGACCAATGGGTTACAGGAGTCTGGTATAGGGCAAATATACTGGTCACTGGATGAGTAGTTTTCTGTTCCCTGAGTGACCAGAGCAGGGGCTGCACTAGAGTAATCAGGAACCTGCTAGAACCAGTTAAGGCAGGCAGGCTAATTAGGACACTTGGAGCCAATTAAGAAGAAGCTGCTAGAATCAATTAAGGCAGGCTAATCAGGGCACCTGGGTTTTAAAAGGAGCTCACTTCAGTTTGTGGGGGGAGTGTGAGGAGCTGGGAGCAAGAGGTGCAAGGAGCTGAGAGGATGTGGATGTGCCACTGGAGGACTGAGGAGCACAAGCGTTATCAGACACCAGGAGGAAGGTCCTGTGGTGAGAATAAGGAAGGTGTTTGGAAGAGGCCATGGGGAAGTAGCCCAGGGAGTTGTAGCTGTCATGCAGCTGTTACAGGAGGCACTATAGACAGCTGCAGTCCACAGGGCCCTGGGCTGGAACCTGGAGTAGAGGGCGGGCCAGGGTTCCCCCCAAACCTCCCAATTGACCTGGACTGTGGGTTCTTCCAGAGGGGAAGGTCTCTGGGCTGTTCCCCCAACCCACATGGTGAATCTCTGAGGCAAGAAAATCCGCCAATAAGCACAGGCCCTACCAAGATAGAGGAGGAACTTTGTCACAATAGCTATAGCAACATAAGTCAGAGTGTAGACCAAGCCTTACTTGTAGAAGCAGGTGGGATAGTTAGTAGTAAGAATGACTGTAAAATAAAAATAGCTCCAATGTTTAATATATGTTCAAATATGTTTAGCAAATAGAAAACTTATACTAGATGCCAAACATCTCTAATGTGAAAGATGTGACTCAGATCAGGAACAGTAGCAGAAGTCCATACATATCAAAAGAGATACATTTTTTTCTGAATTTAAATGCCTTCTAATTCATGCCCCCCCCCCCCCCCACCCCCCCCTCCTAATTTCAGGGTATGTCTACACCGCCTCTGAAAGCAAGCCTCCCAGCCTGGATCACAGACTTGGGCTAGCAGGGCTTACGCTAGTGTTTTAAAAATAGCTGCATAGATGGTGCTTTTATGTTGTGGCTCAGGATGGAGCACAGGCTCTAAGCGTAGGGTTGGGCCTGGGCTTGAGAACTTGAGCACCAGCCCGAGCCGTGCCGTAAAAGCACTGTCTATACAGCTATTTTTAGAGCACTGATGCGAGGCCTGCTAGCCCAAGCCTGTGACCCGGGCTGGGAGGTTTGCTTCCAGAGGCTGAATAGTCATTAGATACAAATATAAGATGTATATTTTGGCCAGGGAGGTTTTTTCCTTAAAACTTAGTGAAGTCACAAACTATTATTTCAAAATACCTTTCTCCAAGTAACCTGGAATAAAGGCCAGTTGCAAATACTGCAGTCATTCCACATCTTTAACATTTGCGACAATGTGCAATTCATTTCATATGGGCCACTGAATAGCAGCCATATGGTAACTACCTTATTTGCTACCAATTTGTGCCTCATTCAGACCAGGGGCTTAGATGCTAACTCATCTCTTAACTCATGTTGTGGAGGATGAAACAAGATTGTGCGTATATATTATATACAATTGGTTTCATGTCCTCTGTAGTATACTGATTAGGGCTGTCGATTAATTGCAGTTAACTCACGCGATTAACTCAAAAATTAATCATGATACAAAAATTAAATGAATTTTAATTGAATCAATTGACATTTATTAAATATATTGGATGTTTTTCTACATTTTCATCTAGCTAGTATTCTATGTTGTAACTGAAATCAAAGTTTATATTATTTTTGGTTAAATATTTGTACTGTAAAAATGATAAAAGAAATAGTATTTTTCAATTCACCTCATATGAGTACTGTAGTGCAATCTTTGTTGTGAAAATGCAACTTACAAATATAGATTTTTTTCGTACATAACTGCACTCAAAAACAATGTAACACTGCAAAGCCTACAAATCCATTCAGTCCTACTTCTTGTTCAGCCAATTGCTAAGAAAAAAAGTTTGTTTAAATTTACAGGAGATAATGCTGCCCTCTTTTTATTTACAATGTCACCAGAAAGTGAGAACAGGTGTTCGCATGGCACTTTTGTAGCTGGCATTGCAAGGTATTTACATTCCAAATATGCTAAACATTCGTATGTCCCTTCATGCTTCGGCCACCATTCCACAGGACATGCTTCCATGCTGATGACGCTCGTTTAAAAATAATTAATTAAATTTGTGACGGGGAGAATTGTATGTCCCCTGCTCTGTTTTACCCACATTCTGCCATATATTTCATGTTAAAGCAGTCTTGGATGATGACATAGCACATGTTTTTCATTTAAGAACAATTTCACTGCAGATTTAACAAAATGCAAAGAAGGTACCAATGAGAGATTTCTAAAGATAGCTACAGTACTCGACCCAAAGTTTAAGAATCTGAAGTACCTGCCAAAATCTGAGAGGGACAAGGTGTGGAGCATGCTTTCAAAAGTCTTAAAAGAGCAACACTCTGATGTGGAAACTACAGAACCTGAACCACCAAAAAAAAAAAAAAAAAAAAAAAAAATCAACCTTCTGCTGCTGGCATCTGACTCAGATGATAAAAATGAACATATGTCAGTCCGCACTGCTTTGGATCGTTATCAAGCCGAACCCATCATCAGAATGGATGCATGTCCTCTGGAATGGTGGTTGAAGCATGAAGGGACATATGAATCTTTAGTGCATCCGGCACGTAAATACCTTGCAATGCCAGCTACAAAAGTGCCATGCAAATGCCTGTTCTCTGTTTCAGGTGACATAGTAAATAATAAGCGGGCAGCATTATCTCCTGCAAATGTGAACAAACTTGTTTGTGTGAGCGATTGGCTGAACAAGAATTAGGACTGAGTGGACCTGCAGGCTCTAAAATTTTACTTTTTAATTTTTGAATGCAGGTTTTTTACATAATTCTACATTTGTAAGTTCAACTTTCTTGATAAAGAGATTGCACTACAGTACTTGTATTAGGTTAATTGAAAAACATTTTTTTTGGTATTTTTACAGTGCAAATACTTGTAATCAAAAATAAATACACAGTGAGCACTGTACACTTTGTATTCTGTGCTGTAATCAATTACAAAAATATTTAAATGGTATTCTGTTATTGTTTAACAGTGCAATTAATCACGATTAATTTT
This sequence comes from Trachemys scripta elegans, assembly GCF_013100865.1. Taxonomy (NCBI): domain Eukaryota; kingdom Metazoa; phylum Chordata; order Testudines; family Emydidae; genus Trachemys; species Trachemys scripta. The sequence continues at coordinate 142,434,439 of NC_048300.1, read as the reverse complement.
TTTAATCGCTTGACAGCCCTAATACTAATCTTACTCCACACTGCAATGCCCTGGGAAGCTTTCACTAAGGCCTGATCTACCAATTTGAAAATTAGATCACTCTAACTGTCATCCAGGGCCATGAAAAGTTTTGCACCCTGATCACCATGGTTAGGTCTACCTAACTCCCATGTAGATGTAGCTAGGTGAAAACGGGAGGATTCTTCCATTGACTCTCAGAGAGATGGATTGCCTACATAGATAGAAAACGTCCTTTTCATCAACATAGGAAGTATCTGCATTATGACGCTACAGCTATAGTGCTGTAGTGGCTCTAGTGTAGACATGCCCTAAGGAAGCAGTCTAGTGCACGCTCTGTGTCGCTGTAGTTTCCAAACTAAGGCTATGTCTACACTCTGAGCTGGGGTGTCATCCCTAATTGTGTACAAATACTCACACTACCTTAATAGGAGCTAACATGAATATGTGTACACCCGTAGCTTGTAGTGTAGACACAGTCCAACACTCCCCAAAAATGTGTAGGCCAGCCCATTTTGAAGAGATGACGAGCCATAAAAGAGTAGGACCATTTTTTAAAAAAATCAGTAACAAAGTAAAATTTTAAATAAAATGGGTCAGACCTTCAGCTGGTATAAACTGGTATAGCCCCACTGACATCGATGAAGCTAGCTGATTTATACCAGCTGATAATCTTGCCCAGTAACTTTACAATTCTTTTCTAATTTTCTTTCCATAATCTTCCCAGGAATTTTTTTACCCAAGGATGAGATGTGGCACGTGTAATTTTAGGAAAATTGGTTTCTTTTGGAGGAAGTTAGGGAAACTTGAAAAATGAGACTTTCCTTAAGGGGAAATTGCCATACACAACTTCAGAAGTGTCCCCAAAAGACAGTTCCAGCAATGTGTAAACAGTGTGACCGCACAGGGTGTTCCCTTGCCCATAGTGCTTCTTGGCTGAAGTTAAGAGAAGTGGCCATAAAGTAAGTTGTTGTGTGGTGTGTGTGGTGTGTTTGTGTGTGGTTTTTTTTTTTTTTTTTTTTTTTTTTATTTTTTTTAGTAGGAATAAAATGGAAGGAATAACAGCAGTGGGAGACCATTGAAAGGGAGAGGGGGCATGAGCTCCCTGAAGTGGGCAGGAGGCAAAGAGAACTGAAGAATATCCTCAAAATATCTAATATATTGCGTTTGACTCTGTTTTGAGCAGTAGCAGATTTTGGGGCATAACCTGACAATCTCCTTCAAACTCCCCTTGAGGCTCTGCCAGGACAGTCTGCAAATTGCACAGCCTGCAGGAAATTCTAGTCCTCTTCTCTAGTGGGGTGAATGAGTTCGAAATCTAAATCCAGCAAACTGGAACTGTGCCTGGAACACAATGTTTATGGCAGATCCTTATGATCATTATGCACCATGGAGTTCTTCAGTCTGGATCTCATGCCTTCTATTTACAGACTCTTCTCCCTCCCTTTGAGTTCCCATTGGTTCCATTCTCAGAGTGGGAGTCTGGGCGTGTCCTGCCAAGCAACTTGCCCATAATGGAAAGCACCCAAATAGCTTCAAATAAGTAATGAGCATGCTGCATGGCCATCACATCCATTGCTTTATAGGGCAGAAGCAAAAAAAAAAAAAATCAGCCCACCCAGCTCTGGCAAGTCTGCAGGTGCGCATAAAGTACTATAAAAGAAGAACTATGTATATCCTCCAACCATGGTCAGCAGGTGAAGCTTCCCCTTGGGGAGGCGAGCTCTCCCTCCCACATCTTCCTCACATGGCCCCACCCACACTCCACCATCACTCTGCCCCAGCCGCACTCCGCCCCAGCCCCCACTCTGCCCAAGGCCCAGACTCCTCCCCCGTTTGGCTCGTTCACTGCGGGCATCCCTCCTTTCCTACCTTCCTTCCCGCCGCTTACCTCCCCCCACCGCTGCTCGCCAGTCCTTCCTCCTCTGCTTGGCCCCCACATGGCTTCTTGCTGTGTGTGATTCTCCTTTCCTTCTCCCCTCTTCCCTGCTTGCCCACCACCGCTTACCGGTCCCTCCTCCCCACCCACCCCACCTCCCCTCATCTCATTCTTCCTCCTCCCACCAGTGGAGGGACATGGTGCAAGTCAGCGGGGGGGGGGGGGGGGACTGAGCAGGGAGTGGGAGAAGGGATCAGCTGGTGTTAAGGGCCTGGAGATGTTGGAAAGGCTTTCCTTGACTTCAGGCCTTACATGCTGCATGCCAGGGAGGGTATCACTGCCCCCTCTGGCTGAGCAGGGCTGAAGTTGTCACTTCTCAGAGCTGGAAGGGAGAATGAAGCATCCCTGGCTCAACAGCATTTTGCTGCAGCTGCTTGTACTGGGGAAAGCATGTACACATAAATGAGCTGGTGCCAGCAGCATGGGGAGCTCTGTTATCAATGGGCTGGTGGCAGGGGGGCTGAGCAGGGAGGGGGTAGAGGGAGTGGCAGAGGCAGGGGCCGAGTGGGGAGAGGAAGGAGGGACTGGTGAGTGGCGGCAGGGAGGGGAGGAGGAACCGGCGAACGGTGGCGGGGACGTCCAGAAGGGTTGAGGTGAGAGTGCTAGAGAGGAGCAACCAGGCAGAGAACGCTGAGCTTTTATGTATATATCCCGGGTGGCTGAGAAGATGGTTCATTAGTAATCTCCCTGGGGAGTCCAAAGGACCCAGGAAGCTGAGTAGCAGATACCGCCTCCCCAGTCACCCAAGAGCCAGCATGGCGCATAATAAATAAGTGAAAACTTCCCATGAAAGCCCACTCCCAGCAGGAGGGGGAAGAGGCAGGGCCACCATGGCCCAGGCATCCAGTGGCAGGGCAGCGGCTTCGTCAGAGGAGGCTCAGCCTCTTCTTGCCTATTATACCCACTGCCCCTGTCTCCAACTGTTTCTTTCCTTATTTACACCACTAAATGCTGCAAAATGAGCATGTGGGTTATACAATGACATCCAGAAAGGTACAAGTCTCAAACAGAAAAGAAATAAACTCATAATTATAAAGGTTTAACTATTTACATCTCTAAAAACATGTTGGACCAGTGCTGGCTGCCATCATCTATGTTATTCTTTTTAATGACCTCCTATTATCATTTCAGTATAGACACTCAGATACCACAGTCATAAGCATAGTATAAATACCTAGTTAGCTTGTTAGACCCTCCAAGACTAAGCTATTCATTTTCAGCCCATTTGTTTCTCCTCCATTGCTTTTTCAACGGCAGGTCAGTATTAAAACTGATACTGACAAAACCAAATGATACTTTGAAATATTTTCTTATTTCCTGTGAGGAGGTTACCAAATGCTGAGGCATCTGAAGACAGGAAACCAATCATGAGGAGGACAAACAATTTTGAAAGGAAAATGGTTTGACAGCAAAGGAGACCAAGAATGAGGAGCAGGATGAAAAAAAGCCACACTCCTCTTTCTTTTGTGTCTTTGAGGAAATGTGCTGAAAATTAAGCAGAACAGTAGAAGAGATTAAGAAAAGTTCAACTATTGCCATAATGTTAAGAGGTACCCCAACTCCTAGATCACTTCAAATGCATATACCGAAGTGATTAACTTGCTGCAGCTGATAAATGGGAGTAAGAAGCTGTTGCCTGAGGAGCGTAGATGGGGTACAAAAGAAGCATCCAATGGCTTTAATTGTGTAAATAATACTGAACAGGATGGAGAAGTAGTAGCACATGAATAATTTAACAGAAACAAATATTTTCTCTGAGGCTGTGTGGGCTTAGCAGGGTAAACTGAAAAAATAATCATTTGAGTTTTCAGACCTTAAACTATGTGTCGGTGGCCTTCCAAATAAATTCTATCCTTCCACCTACTCCACTGTTTCAACAAACTCATTCTAACAGGTGACTATCTCATTGGGTAATTCTGTACAGCCAACAAAACAGGAGCACCTCTTTCCTTAAACAAATACCTAACTATTGTGATAAGCCAACTACTTTGTTCTCAAACATTCTTGTTTTACATAATTATCCCTTGTACATGGAGGAACAACTAGTTGGAAAGCAACTTTAAGGAAAATAGCTCTAGGTCTTATGCAGACTTCTTCTGAAATAGTACAGCATTGGTTATTGGTAGTGCAGGATAATTTATTGTTTTGTTGTTGCTGCCTAGGACACTGTGCTAATGAGATGTGTCCCTGTTATCTTAGTGGCCTTTTCTTTTTGTAAAGCATTTTTTAATACTGTGTACAGTAAGTCACCGAATAATTGTTGTCATTGTCAATCTGGGACTCATTAATAGTGTCACTGCCACAGAATGTTAATTACTGTGTGGACTGCAGTTAAAGGGACTCGGAAAAGGAGCCAATTAAAGGAGAGAAATGGTGATCCAGAGACTCTATTTTTTTGCTTATTGAATGAAACTCATACTAATTAGGTGGAAACAGTGGTCTGATCATTTCCGTTCAGCACTGGTCTGTAGACCATTTTAGAAGTGTATATTAACGGAACAACCATTGATTCTGTGCACTGCTGAAATAAAGCAGCAGAAAAGGGATTGGCTTGAAAAGAGGTCAACATTTTTAAAAACTTACCAGTTGCCTTAGATAATGGCTCATGTAACAAAATACTTTAGACCAGATTCTCATGTAGTGTAAATTGATGCAGCTCTGTGGACGCTCATGGAACTGTGCCTATTTACACCAGTGAGAATCTGGCTTAGTAACTCAATGTTTGTGGTATGCAAGTTCTACTGAGTATATAACACTCAAAGGGAAAACTGACGCAACCTTATCTATTTATCTAAGGTAAAATTGGCAGGTTTTTAAGGTCAAGTGCTGTAAGCCTACAGGTTAAGTGTGTGCTTTTTTTTAAATAAAAGACTAGATTGTTTAGCTCATTTAGTATATTCTCTTTGGTTACTAGAGCTGGGTGAACTATTTCCAGGGGAAAAGGTATTTGTTGTAATTAACCCTTTTTTCTCTTCACACATTGTCTTTGAAGAAATCATTATTTCTTCAAATTTGACTGAAATTATTTGTCTATTTTATCTGAATGTATTTCAGCACAAGGACTGATCACAAATGCCTCCTGAGAATATTGCATAAGATTCACAATTCAAGCTGTTTTAATTGGTTACATAATATTTTGGGGGCGTTTTAGTTAGAGCCTGTGTGGATACAAAAATTTGGATGTGTATTCGATCCACAATCCGCAAAGATGATAAACAATACAACCGCATTCTGTCAACCACGGATATAAAGTGAATATCCGTAGATTTGCAAGGCTACAGTTGTAGTATGTTTCTGTCCCATGACTAAATGAATGCAATTCTTAGAATCTGGTTCCCAGTGTGAATGCTCACAATTACTAACTTTAAAATTCCTTTCAGCAAATATTCTCCACTATCTACTTAAAATGTGCTGTTTTCTGCCAGTAAACTTTTAAACTAGAGTATTCACAGAAAGTGCATTTAAAAAGGGGGCAGACACAACTACAGTTCAATGCCTTTAAAAATGGGAATGTTTGCAAATAACGTTTACCGTATGCACCCAGTTCTAGTGAAGAAGTTGCATTTCTCTGACAAATGTTGCTTTCAGATCAGTAATTTGTGAATTCAGCATTTTAGGAAAGATTTATATGAATCACTTATGTCTGAAAAGGACATTGGTTTAAATCATTTCAGAAGGAGGAGAGTGTTTCGTCTTCTTTCACTGTGATGTGAATAGGTAGGTTAATGAAGATTGAATGACTGTTGTTTTGACTACAATCCCGCCCATGGCTTTGTTGTCAATTACTCTAATCCTCAATTATTATAATTTCTTCCTCTTTGGCTTTTATGCCATTCATTTCATTCCCCTTCGGATCATCCAAAATTCTGGAGATAAAATAATCTCTCTTTAATTACTCAGACTGCAACACTGCCCTTTTTTAAATCCTCCACTGGCTACCTCTCACCTTCTGCAGGTTTTATCCTTTACCTTCAGGGCAGAACTTAGCCCCTGGAAAATCTCTTCTTTTATTTCCTCCCATTCTCATTTCTGGTTCTTTTACTCACCCAAAGCTTGTCTCCTGTTAGCTCTTCTTACAAGGCTTTCCCATTCTCCAGTCACTTGAAAGAGTCTCCTCTTCTTGTACACCCCCTCCTCTTGAATGACTCCATTCAAAAATGCTCAGCATGCTATCCTGACTCATCTGCCTTTGAACTGTTTTATCTATATCAGAAATGAATTGTAATCCAGCTCCTTGAGAAGAGATTGTCTTGTTTGTGAAATGCCTGCCATACGATAGCTGACTGATAGATACTAAATAAAATTCCTAGCCTCTCACTGTGATCCAGGGACCCTTTGGTGCCAACTGGCAGAGGACATAAGAGATACATAGGAGTTTACAGATATATCCATGGTCAGGTATCTATGTAATAGTTCACCAAAGGGTGGCAGGCAAGGTCTCTACCAGGAGCCAAGAGTTTACCGGTCATAGTCACTGTGAAATGTATGTATGGGTAATATTTAAGAAGTTAGGCCTCTATCCTGAAAATTATGTCCTTAACTTACATACCTTAAGGCAGGTCATCAAAAGATGATAAACATGCTTCTTTCTGGTAAAAGAGAAGAGACCCTTATCTCTTTGCTGGTCTTGTGTATTGTCCACTTCACAATGGTGGCCTAAGTGATCTGAATGCTAATCAAGAGACTAAAACTGGCCAAAAAAGAGAACATATAAAGAAACAACTAGCAGGGGGATCCAGTTTGAGTAAAGACAATAGATTGTTGGGGGTACAACTTGGGGTGCAAAAAGACACCCTTCATCCTCACTGAGGAGATAAGCTAAGAGTTTGGCTTATTTCATGAAACAGGGATTGCAGTTTACCTGGCTGAAATACAGTGATGAGCAATACTGTATAAGACATGACAAGTAACTGGTTAAGTAGGTATAGCTCTAGTTTTACATGTAACAATTGGTTTCCAATATTTCTATTTTCTATCACTTAAATCTCTACGCTTTGTTAAATAAATTTTACTTGTTTTTCACTATAAACATCTCAAGTGCCATGTGTTAAACAGAGCAGTGATCTGAACTGAAACTGGCAAGCTGGTGTGAATGGGTTCTTTGGGTGCAGCTAATCTGTGAAATCTGTTAGTGTCTAGCAGACCAGGGGCTGGACTCTCCAGGGAGATGCTCAGAGCAGTTGGAGTGAGCCTATCACTAACCTATAGAATGACAGTAGGGTCTGTGAGGCCTAGAGTGGAGTGCCTGTGTTGCCAGTGGCATTAGGGAGATAACCTCTGGCAGACACAGACCAGGCTTCCTCATGCTAAGGACAAGAGGTAGACAAGGTGCCTCACAACCCTAGGTACCCCCAGGAAGCGTCACTCTTACCTTTGGAACTTACTCCTCGTGGTAGCTGATCAGAGCATTGACCTTCGTAACAGAATACGAGGTGAATTTATTTTGCTTAGGGTTTAACGGAGTTATTTTTATGAACATCACTTTGAACTTGTGCCTCAATCCCTATAATTCAGTATCTTGCTGCCATTGTGCTCTCTGATATAAAATTTGGTCAATAAATAAAGAAATAAATGCCTTTACAGTGCAAAGCATGCGCTCCAACAGTCTACCAATCTGCATGCTGCAATTGAAATTGTGTTATTCTTATGAGGGATCTGGCTGCAGATTTAGAACCCCCCCCCCCCCCCAAATTACCTGAGAGATGGATACTTTGTTCTACTTTGCTTCAGTTAGTTCCGCAGCACTCCATGCAGGTTTATGCTGTGGGAGGACAGGTAATGTTAAGATTCCCATAAGGGAAGGCACCTTTAAATCCTACTGGCAGAAACCATGGGCTATACGTCTGAATTAGTGTATTTCTGGCAAGGCCTGCCAGTGCTAACCATTTATCATAGAATATCAGGGTTGGAAGGGAGCTCAGGTGGTCATCTAGTCCAACCCCATGCTCAAAGCAGGACCAATTCCCAACTAAATCATCCCAGCCAGGGCTTTGTCAAGCCTGACCTTAAAAACCTCTAAGGAAGGAGATTCCACCACCTCCCTAAGTAACCCATTCCAGTGCTTCACCACCCCCCTAGTGAAAAAGTTTTTCCTAATATTCAAACTAAACCTCCCCCACTGCAACTTGAGACCATTACTCCTTGTTCTGTCATCTGGTATCCCTGAGAACAGTCTAGATCCATCCTCTTTGGAACCCCCTTTCAGGTAGTTGAAAGCAGCTATCAAATCCCCCCTCATTCTTCTCTTCTGCAGACTAAACAATCCCAGTTCCCTCAGCTTCTCCACATAAGTCATGTGCTCCAGCCCCCTACTAATTTTTGTTGCCCTCTGCTGGACTCTTTCCAATTTTTCCACATCCTCCTTGTAGTGTGGGGCCCAAAACTGGACACAGTACTCCAGATGAGGCCTCACCAATGTCGAATAGAGGGGAATGATCACGTCCCTCAATCTGCTCCCCTTGCCTGAACTCCTCACCAGAATCAAGATTATGACTGCCTTCTGCCTCAGCCTCTCTCCAAGAGGAGTTCCATGACCAAGGACTTTCAATGAGAGTCTATGCTGGGTTTTACCATCATCAACTGTGTAATGAATCTGCCCCTTGTATACTGCATACTTTTTAGGCTGGTAGATTAACATTTGGGGCAGTAGTTTTAGCAGTTTGTTGAGTAACAAGGCCTGTACTAATGCCAAAGTGTCACCGCTATTACCAGGGTAGCTGGAATTTTGCAAAACATTGGATTTGACCATCAGTTTTCCAAATATGGGGGTACTTTCAGTGGAACATTTGTGCCTATTATCTGACACTGAGGAATATAGCCATAAATCACATAGTGATATGAGCAATCCTATCAATTGCTTGCTTGTCAATTTTTTTATCACCAAACTAAGTACATGGTCGTAGAATTTAAAACCTTACTTTATGCATCTTCTAGTTTACACAATTTCCAGTGGTCACTTATTCAATTTTCCAATAATCTTGAATGAAACAATCTCTTCTAAATATTATATTTATTTCATAGAACTCCAATGAATGGAACCTTTGTTGAGGTTCAGAAATATTCAGTTGATGTTTCCAGAGCAAGGCAGAGGATAGAAACAACCTATGTACAATATTGTCTATTTACACACTTGCCATTTTAGTTTACACAAGTGTGTAAACAAACAATACTATACATAGGTTGTTTCTATCTAAATACATACAAAACAAGCTGAACTTAAAATATAAATCAACATAGGTGACGTTAAATCTTATTAAAATATATACAATCCATTTTGTCAAAACGCTTATGAATCGGTCATTAGTATATTTTGTTGAAGCAGGCCGCAAACCTTATGAAATGCTCCGGTGGACCGTGTTCAGCCCATGGGCCATAGGCTGGGCACCTCTGTTTTAAATTAACTCAGGAAGCAAGTACTGCAGCCAGACCTACTAGACTATTTCTGGATACTACAATTGTACAATGGGGATGGTGAGCACATCATTTACCCATTACAAAGTAATGTTATAGGGATATATAGGGAGCACAGGGACTTCTCTTGCTTGCTATCCCCAGGAGGAAGCCAATGAAAAGTGGTGGGGAAGAGGTATGGGCGTGCCCTTGTCAATCCTCTTCCACACAGTAGGGGAGTAATGTGACTCATTAACTGTATTAGAGAGACAATGTGCAGGAGATGATATCTTATTGGACCAACTTCTCTTGATGAGAGAGACAAGTTTTCAATCCTGACACAATCTCTCCCTGGGTGAGCAAAGCACTGCACTGGGTTTTGATGTAGGTGTCAAAATCTAGCCCTACATATTTATAGACTCAATAAGAAGACATAAATTGCACTTTTAAAACACAACCTAGTAGTTGCTTATAGAAGATCTGAATGATTGGTTAGTTTGAAATTACTCAAAATAATGTGCTTCTCCATCACTTACTATCCTACACTTGGAGGTCAAGGGAAAAGGTTTGGTCAGACTTGATTTTCACCAGTGACAATTTGAAGTTCACATTATAGCCAAACACAAGATCAGTAAATCATTTTTAAAAATAGTTTTTCTCATCTAGAGCATAGTGGTCATATTCTCATTGTGATATTTTAACTACTTGGGCAACTCGAAGTTTTTCTAGGTCTCAGTGTTATTCATTCCAATAAGCTGGAACAATATTAAAATGGAATATTTTATAAAGTCTCCTTAGCACATTAGCAGGTTTTAATAACTTCCCTCTGCAGTCTCCTTGGAGTTGTATGTGCTATATATAGAAGCTGTATAGTTATGTACCTATAAGGGCCACACACTGCATATATACATTGTACTTCACCTCCTTTCAACCCCAACTGGTTTTCATTTGCCATGGAAGGTCTCTACCACATGTTAGTGAATAAAACTGTTTTTCTTTGCTGACAGATCTGCTGAAACAGAACACATCCCTTTTGAAAGAGAACAGAATATCTGTTTCTTTAAATAAGAAACAGATATTCCGGGAAGTCTTCATAGCAAATTTTCAGCATTTGTTTTCAACAAATGGAAAACAATTATAAATGGTATAGCATCCTAATGAGCTGCAGTGGGTATATTCAAAGGACAGGACTAAACCAATCCATTTTTATGCTATCCCTTTTTCAGCACCACAACACTGCCAAAATAGATCAAGTAATGTGTCCTTTGCATGGTCTCTTTCACGAACTATCTGTCCGTGATTACCAGTCTAATTTATGTATAATCTAAAAATGATCTCTCTGCAGAATTCTGTCTCCAGATCCTTGTGTGTTTCTGTTTCATGAAAATGTTACATAAAAACCTAAAAATGAACCAACAGGTGCCCTTCTCCCATTGCTGCTTGCAAACTGAAAGGTACTCCTTCACTCAGAGTTTGACAGAGTGTTTTAGAGTGGACCAGATCAGAGCACTTACTAATGACGTCAGCAGTATTTGCCTTTGCTGGACGTGAGCTGAATGTTGCCCATGACAGAGGACTTTTGAGCTGGAGTGTTTGAGCTCATTTTTCCAGTGACTGGATTTCCAAACAAGAGCTCTTTCCAGCTCTGTTCCTAATGTCGTGATCTTATATTTTGAGACTAACGACAAGGTGAAGAAGGCATATTCTTGAATTTTTGCAGGGTGCTTAAAGATATTTTATAAATATAAATTTACACTCCTGTTAAATGGAAATCTGACATATAACCTTACCTATGTTGTTACATTCTACTCCAGGATATATATATATATATATAGACACCCCCCACAATTCTATTACTTTTCTTCTGGGTTTATACTTCCAATTTTCATGTTTCTGTATGTGAGGTTGATGCAATATCTGATATACTGCAAATGAGAAGTCATTAGTGTGTCTGACAAAAAAAATCACTTTCCACCATGAGTAGAATATGCCTCAGTGAATTAAACTAGAAAGTGTTCTGTACTTTAGGAATAATGTCAAGCTGCTCTTGATAAAGAGCGTCAATTCACAACAGTCTATCTCTGAGCAAACAACAACCCCCAATTTGAAAAAAAAAAACATCCAACTTGTGGCTAAGTACTGTTTCTACACTTCCAGTCAAAAGCTCTTGAATATTTCAAGGATGACTAGGTCTGATGCTTACTTTACAAGAAAATCACTGAACTCTGGAAAGATAGGGAAGGAAGAAATAAATGATGATAAAGCCATATGGAAGATCTCCATTTTAACAATGGCCCTTTGGAATGTTTAACATAAAATGTTGTTTTCCTCTTCTCTGTCTGTCAAAGTTTATGCAATACAATTCTCCAGCTACAGATCTGAGCAATAATGTACAGTAAATAAAGTTGAAATATTACCAGAAAAAGTAATTTGATACAGCAAAGATTGCAGATACGGTTTCTGAGATACCTTTCAACATGACATACATTAAATGGATTAAAAGTTGGTTAACTGATAGATCTCAAAACTGTAAACAGGGAACTGTTAGGACTGGGAAAGGACATTAAATTAAAATGTGCAGTATCATTGAAGAAAAGGTAACTGGCAAAGATCAGTAGCTGTACTGGGATCTGATGGAGTTTTCAGAGGGTGAAGGTGGGGAGTAAATAACTAAAATTAACCACCCTAATATTTAACCAGTTAATAATACTCAAACACGCTCATTCTCATGAAGGATTACATAAAAATATTTTTTAAATGTGGATTTGCAATTGCTGGTGTTAGAGTATCAGGCCCTGTATGTTAAAATTCAGTCCAAATGAAATGTCATGGCTAATACACTACTCATCCCTTCCCTTCTAAAAATTTGAGTTATAATGGATATGGTGAAAAAATGCATTGCAGTGCTGCTCTAAAACAATTAACAGTCGTCAAATAAATTAGGGGCCATTATAAAGAGGACAGTGATCAATTGTTCCCAATGTTCACTGAAGGCAGGGCTAGATGTAATCAGTTTAATCTTCAGCAAGGGAGATTTAGGTTAGATATTAGGAAAAACTTTCCAACTATAAGAATAGTTAAGTTCTGGAATAGGCTTCCAAGGGAGGTTGTTAAGAACACTGGAGGTTTTTAAGAACAGGTTTGACAAACACCTGTGAGGAATGGTCAGTGTGTCTAAGGCCAGAAGAGACCACCAGATCATTTAGTCTGACCTCTTGTATATCACTGGCTACCAAAACTACCCAGCACCCACACAGTGTTATCAATATCAACAGAAATTAGATGAAAGTTTTACAGCCCACAGGAGACTAGACTATTATGTGCCACATGCAGAGAGTAGTAGGGATCAAGGAGCACCAGTGCCCGAGCCCCCTCTGAAGGCAGGGAAATAATTAAGTGAGTTATACCCAGATAATGCCAGCAAGCGACCTGAACCCACAAGCACAGAGGAAGGCTCTTAGTCGTCCTGTGATCAACCCACATACCCAGGTCTCTTTCCTCCCCTGTTGCTTCCAACTGATGAGCCACCTGCTTGTAGCAGAAATTCTTATTATTAACCCTACATGTATGACCTTGCACTTTGTTCCATTGAATTTTATCCCATTTCTGTCATTCCCGTCTTCAAGATCATTCAGATCTTCCTGTATAATATTCCAATCCTCCTCGCGAACTTCGTATCATCAGCAAATTTCATTTGCAGACTCGTACGTCTTGTGCCAAGGTCAGTAATAAAAATATTGTGTAAGATTGGTCCCTGAGGAACTCAACTAATAACCTCCCTCCAGTCTGACAATCGAAGCAAAGTATTCATTTAGTTTTGGGGCTATACTTAGATTATCTTTAATCTCCTTCCTATTCACACTGCCTAGCGGCTCAACCTCATCTTTCCTTATTCTCTTTACTTTTAAACTAAAAAATGGTATTATTTATATTAATTTCTTTGACAAGAGAGCTTGATTTTATCAAGTCTCACCCTATTCCTACATTTTCTAATCTCTACGATGTAGCTTTTTTTGTTGATCAACCTCTTTTTCCATTCGCAGTAGGTTCTCTACTTAGTCCTAATGATCTTTTTGAGGTGATTATTCATCTAGCTCAGTCTGGAGCCTTTCCCTATATGTTTTTTCCCCTTTCTTGGGTTTCAAATTACAGATAGTATTTGTATAGGTGATCTGAAGAAATTCTAAGCCTCCTCCATATTTAAGTTCTTGAGCTCTTCAGTCCAGTTAACTTCTTTAACTAATTCCCTTATTTTCCCACAGTCTTACAAAATTGCCCTTTTGAAATAAAAAAAATCTTATCTCATGACTTGGTTTTGTTTATCCTTCCTTTTAACTTAAACTGAATCAAGTTGTGATCACTTGAGCCAAGGTTATTTCCTATGACCAGCTCTTCTATGATCTCCTCACTATGTATCAAAACCAAATCTAAAATTATATCACCTCTTGTTGGTTTGGTAATAAATTGATGAAGAAAATGGTCATCTATCACATCCAGGCATAAGTGAGTCCCACCCAGTATTAATAGCATTTATTCTCCAGTCTATATCTGGGAAGTTAAAGTCTCCAATTATGACACAATTTCCAAAAGTATTTATCTCTCTAATAATATTAAAGAGATCTCTATCCATATCTGAGCCTGACCCTGGGGGTCTATAGCTGACCCCTAATACTATCCCAATAGACCCCTTTTACTTTCCTTCCCCAAAATGATTTTGACTAAATAGATTCTGTTTTGTCCATACTATCACTTTTTATTTCTTTACAGCTTACTGCTTTGTTGATGTACAACGTTACCCCTCCACCTTTACCTTTATTCCTATCTCTCTTAAACAGAACATGCCCTTCAATACCTGTATTCCAGTAATGAATTCTTTTCCACCATGTTTCTGTGATCCCTATAATATTTGGTTTGACCTCCTGCACTAGTAGTTCCAGGTACTCCATTTTATTGTTCTAGGCATATTTAATTCTCCCTTAGCGGAGGGGGCTGGAGTCAGACTAGATGACCTCTTGAGGTCCTGTCAAGCCCTATGATTCTCTTATTTACTTTCTGCAGTTTTGTTTTTTCTTTATTGTCTTCATTTCTCTTTCAAAAAGTGACAATGAGTCCTGTGGCACCTTATAGACTAACAGACATATTGGAGCATAAGCTTTCGTGGGTGAATACCCACTTCGTCAGACACATCTCTTTCATTCTCTCATTTTTCTTTTTGTGAGTAAAATAGATTCTTCTCCTTCCTCTGTGCCATAGTTATATACAAACTCACAAGCTTAACCTTATTGCCAGGATCTAATATAATATATGATCTGGGTATTAATTACTCAAAAGGGATGAACTTTGGATGAAGTGGAAGACTAGTCCTTACTGCCTACTAGTATCCATACAATTCACGTAAAAATGGACTTATAAATGTATGCAATTGAAACGCAGAAATTTTATATGCCATTAGCCAAGATCTCATAAGTTTAGAGTTATAATACTATTTAAAGGATTCTAGGGTAGTATAAATATATGATATCAATATTAAATCATTGTGTAGGTGTAATTTTGCACAGCTATTTTGAATATCATCCTGAATTAAGTACAGCAAGTCATTTATTATTATTAACTGTTTATAATACCTTAGGGTCTGTAGAAATATAATTGTGACTATTTGGGGACTCAGTCAGTACTATTTATGAATTATGGTTGATAAAATTAAGTTCTTACTATGAAAATTGCCATATTATTGAATGTTTTATGTAAATGTGCAATCCAGCATGGTCTGAGAGGGCTTGTAGTATGTACCTATCAGACTAGGGACAGTGGAGAGTAGCTAACCCTAATGACTGTACTCTGACCACACATTGGGTATGCTAAGGATGTTGGCTGAAGATAGGAGAATAATTTTCCCCCAAGCCCTCAACAGGGGGCTGTGGTTTGGTGTTTGGAAAATTAACAGCAGCTGGAAAAAGAACTAAGGTTTTGATGTTATCTTTTAAAATCCACAGAAGCTGAGTGGGCCAGAGACAAGACTCAGAGCCCCACATAGGAAGTTTTGGTAAGAGACCAGCATGCTTTCATAGAGGAACGTGGGAAGGGTTAGGTGCAGGACCAATCAAGATCAAACCAAGTTGACTTGAAAGAAGGCATCAGGGTCCATGGGTGGGATGAAAGCCTGTGCTGTGGAAGGTGCACTCCGGATGACCCGAGAGGACTCTGACTCCAGGTCAAAGAATGCTCCAGAGTGGTAAGGAAACTAAGGTAGGGAAAATGTATGTAGGATTTATTATTTTTGTATAGATCTTTGTGTTTCTTGTTTGATGCAAAAAGAGCAATGGTGTTAGAATCCTGTGTAAAGTCTGTGGGTGCATTAAGAGTTACACCTCTCAGGTGCTCTTGAAGACGTAACCTGTGAACCCAGAACACCTACACAGGTGGAGTTCAGGGAGAGAGTGTTACAAAGGAGTCTGAGGGAGTCAGCACTGGTCTCTGGGCTGGGCAGTTGGACTGTGAGTTCTCAGCTTTCTGAAGAGATGCTAGACAGATGTTCTGCACCTCAAGAGGGTACCTGGAGACCCCAGCTAGGGTGACCAGACAGCAAATGTGAAAAATCGGGATGGGGTGGGGGGTAATAGGAGCCTATATAAGAAAAAGACCCAAAAATCGGGACTGTCCCTCTAAATTGGGACATCTGGTCACCCTAACCCCAGCCAGGGGCAGTGCCAGGACTCTGTTCAGACTCCTAAAGCATGTGAGATCCATCAGTTGAATTCCCTCACAGAAGACTAGTGGGTAGCCAAGAGGGACATTCAACTATCTCTGTGACAATAGTAACATATGACCTCTTCAGCAAATAAATTATAATCCATACCTGGGAAACTTTTTTAGAGATATCTATTTTCATGCAGCAAAATCCCATAGTGCATGGTCTTCCCATTTGTACAAGCAAATATAGTCAATATATAGTCAAGAAAAGGAGTGTTTGGATTTGGTATTTGAGGCCAAACTACTGCATCTGGAAAATTTTGGGGTGCATTTTTAGAAACACAATGAAAATTTGTCCTCATGTGCCTGGTTAAATGATATCGATGTGAGGTTTCACTTTCCAATCAGCATGTTGGCTATTCAGTCACATGAGGTTCTCTCCCCATGATATAATTACTAACATGTTGATTTGACAAACAAAGTACATATGCTGTAGGACTTTTGCATCTTAAGCATATTTATATAACAATAAAAGAAGAATGATGCCAAATAATGTTTTCCAAGAAAACTTAAATAGTTCAATCACTGTATAAATATTATGAACAAATTCAAGGTTCATTGGTGCTGTATCAGGAGGAGGACCTGTATCTCTTTTTCTGGCTGTGGAAAAAGAAAAGAAAAAGCAGATGTGAAACACTGCATGATCATAACCAGTATTGCACCTGGCCTCCATGTATTGTTACACAAAACCCTGAATACCACACTGATATGAATCTTAACATATGAAATGAGGAAAGCTCATTTACCTAATCTTTCTTGCATGAATAAATGTTGTTTGGCATGAGACTTACAGTAGCAATGTCTGTGTACTGTGACTGCCGCTCCTACTGTTGTGGGAGCATTAGGAAAAGTCATCCATTAAAAGACTTAAGGGTAAGATTTCCAAAAGGGCCTAATTCACTTATGAGCCCACATTCCATTTTCAAAGGTTACATAAGCCCAGATCCTTCAAGGTATTTAGGTGGCTCCTCCCATTGAAAACAATGGGAGTTAGATGCCTAAATACCTTGGTGGATCTGGGACATAGGCACTTTTGAAAATGGGATGTAGGTTCCAAAGTGACCTAGGTACTTTTGAAAATTTTATCCCAACAACTACAAAATAGTAATAATTAGCATCAATATGATACTTCATCTTCAAAGAAATTTTGGAAGATTATCCCTATTTCTGGATCATGGAGAAACTGAGTAAGAGATGACTTGCCACACAAAGAGTTAAATGTCAAAGCCAGAATAGAAATGACTGCTGAACTGATACCAATTATAAGAAGAAAAACTTTGATGAACTACCCATTGCTGAGTCCTTCACTCTGTTAAAATGAAGATTAACTAGAGCCTCAGGATTAACTAGATTTACTTCTGCTCTTTGATAACCAGTTAACAGAGCAGCAAGAAATGCCTTGTACTATCTTCATGTTGCTAGGAAACGGCCTCCATAACTCCTGGACAAGGACATTGCAACCATGATCCACCTCAAAGCTGGAATACTGTAATTCCCCTTATCTACAACTAACAGTCAAGGCCAGTTCAAAAACTGCAGCTTTTTCAATATTGTATCAGTCTGGCTCTTCAACAGGCCTATCGGGTAAGAGCAGTGTTCAGCATTCTCCAAAAACTTTCCATCTACCTCTGTGTCCAAGCCAAGGTTCTAGTCCTAACCTACAGTATTAGACCCTCAGTGGTCTGGGCCGTGGCTACCTTTGGAACTATATCTGCTGTACAGTATGACCCACCACGACAGTTGCACTCTGCTTCTACAATACCAGCAGGGACTCTCCAGGCGCATAATCACAGTAATACAGGGAAACTCCCAAAAATGTCATACATTCTTCCCTATTTTTAACCTGTTAATCCCAACATGTCACTTGCTCAGAAGTCAAAGGTTTGTAGCATTCCCACCTGTCCTACAAACCTTTCTTTTCAGAACCAGGACATGGCATCGCATCTGAACAGTGGTTCATCTGGATAGCCATGATGTGTACACATTTTTTTTTTTATAATCCTGATGATTATTCTAACCCTGGTCCATTCTCTCTTCTCCTTCCCGTCTTATGATTTCCTACTTGTTTTTAACCTTTGCTCCTGATGCAATGCCTGCATTCAGAATGTAAGCTTGTAGAGTGGTAACTATACCATATTCTCCACTGACATAAATCTGCTTGCTCCAATGCCAGCAGAGAATTTGGCCCTAAATCTTTACATGTTTCTTTGAGGCACCTAGAAAAGCAACTGGAAAAACCAAACTATACCAACTCAAACCCCAAACACCATAATATAGCAAAGGCAAAAATTATGACAATAATTTTATTGGAAGTTGTTACATTTGGGGGACAGTACTGTCAAATACTGAAGATTTGATTTTTTGTTATATGAAGAATAAAATGTTTTCTTTAAGTATGATAATCCATGCCTAGATAGGGCAGGAGGAAAAAAAAAGGAGAGCAAGATTGATTAACCTAAGGACATAAATAAAGAACTGATAACCAAGCCCAGTCACATTCAGAATGCATTAAGCATGATTTATAGCATTTATTTTATTAGTTTGGAATATTAATAGCTGTAAAAGCTGAGGTAAGATTATCAATGATGAACCTTCAGTAGTGTCAGAAATTAACATTGCTTTTCTCCAAGAAGCCAATTCCAGTCCAGAAGAGGAGAGACATGCAGTACTGTACAATAGTGGATTGTCAGGCAGGCTTCTTTTAGGTCAGATAGAGGGGTCTTTTGATTCTTCAATGATTCTTCTATCTTTTTAAAATTATCTTACTATAATTCATAGTTTGAAAATAATCAAAGGGAAGGCACATTGGCTGTTTTTTTTTCCAGACCAATACACGTAGGGACAAAGTCAGACCCAGGGCTGACCCTTAGTAGTATGTTCTGAGCTGCTGTGGATTATCTGACTTGCACAGGGTGCAGGTACAGACAGAGCTCTATACTGTGAAGACCTCTTGCACAGCTCCTCAGTTTAGCTGAACCAGCTTGGGATAGGGTTGTCAATTTTGCTTGGATGTATTCCTGGAAGTTTCATCACAATCTTTAATTAAAGATTAATCTTTAATTCCTGGAGGATTGGCAACCCTAGTTTAGGGTCCCTCACAGTGGGGCCACAGAGGAGAGGGCAGGCTTTGCCCTTTGTTACATTCTGGACAGGATCTCTTCCCAGTTTAAACCTCAGGTTTCAGCACTGTTACACATTGTGTGGGTTGAGCATGCCTTCACATGATGCTCAATGTCTGAGTGCAGACCTGGCCACTGAGCATAACTACACAGAAGTTTCTTCATTTTCATAACTCCTAAATGTCTTCCATGAGCCACATTCAGAGCTGCTTGTCGCAACGCTAATGGAATAATCACCCGGGCTCCTCTGCATAATATATGTCAAGTTGCACATGTATTCACTGTGGGTTTAGGATTTGTAGAAAGTAGACAAAGTTTTCTTAAGCATGGGATTTATCCAACCCACTTGTACAACATATATCAACTTGCACAGTTCTGAATTTTGAAGAGTGGCATCAATGGTCTTCCCTAAGTCAATTGGCATATCTTTCAGTAAAACACATACAGTTTACTCTGCCATTTCTGCATATGATGGTGCCAACCCAGAAGAATTTCTCAAAAGAGCATTAACAAGTAAATAATCATAGAACTGGAAGGGACCTCGAGAGGTCATCTATCCAGTCCCCTGCACTCATGGCAGGACTTAATATTATCTAGACCATTCCTGATAGGTGTTTGTCTAACCTGCTCTTAAAAATCTCCAATAATGGAGATTCCACAACCTCCCTAGGTAATTTATTCCAGTGCTTAACCACCCTGACAGTTAGGAATTTTTTCCTAATGTACAACCTAAACCTCCTTTGCTGCAATTTAAGTCCATTGATTCTTGTCCTATCCTCAGAGGCTAAGAAGAACAAATCTTCTCCCTCCTCCTTGTAACAACCTTTTATGTACTTAAAAATGATTATCATGTCCCCTCTGTCTTCTCTTTTCCAGACTAAACAAACCCAATTTTTTCAATCTTCCCTCATAGGTCATGTTTTCTAGACCTTTAATAATTTTTGTTGCTTTTCTCTGGACTTCCTCCAATTTGGTCACATTTTTCCTGAAACGAGGTGTCCAGAACTGGACACAGTATTCCAGTTGAGGCCTAATCAGTGTGGAGTAGAGTAGAAGAATTCTTATGTCTTGCTTCCAACACTCCTGTGAATACATCCCAGAATGATGTTCGCTTTTTTTGCAACAGTGTTACACTGTTGATTCATATTTAGCTTGTGGTCCACTATGACCCCCAGATCCCTTTCCACAGTACTCCTTTCTAGGAAGTCATTTCCCATTTTGTATGTGTGCAAATGATTGTTCCTTACTAAATGGAATACTTTGCATTTGTCCTTATTGAATTTCATCCTATTTACTTCAGACCATTTCTCCAGTTTGTCAGGAGCATTTTGAATTTTAATCCTATCCTCCAAAGCAGTTGCAACCCCTCCCAGCTTCGTATAATCCACAAACTTTATAAGTGTACGCTCTGTGCCGTTAGCTAAATAATTGATGAAGATATGGAACAGAACCGGACCCAGAACTGATCCCTGCAGGACCACACTCATTATGCCCTTCCAGCATGACTGTGAACTGCTGATAACTACTCTCTGGGAAAGGTTTTCCAACCAGTTTTGCACCCACCTTATAGTTGTTCCATCTAGGTTGCATTTCCCTAGTTTATTTATGAGAAGGTCATGTGAGACAGTATTTAAAGCCTTACTAAAGTCAAGATATACCATGTCTACCACTTCCCCCCTAACCACAAGGCTTGTTTCCCTGTCAAATAAAGCTATTAGTTTGGTTTGACATGATTTGTTCTTGACAAATCCATGCTGACTGTTATTTATCACCTTATTATCTTCTAGGTGTTTGCAAATTGCTTAACTATTTGCTCCATTATCTTTCCGGGTACAGAAGTTAAGATGACTAGTCTGCAATTCCCCGAGTTATCCTTATTTCTCTTTTTTTTTTCGATTAGCAAAGTTATATTGTCTATAATGTTTCCTTTGATATCTACCAAATCAAAGTTACGCTGCTAAAACTGAATAAATCACCACCAGGGTGAGAGTATAGGTTGCAAATATAACCAGCAGTGCCTCCTGGAGAAGAACTGCTCTCAGACCCCAGTTGCATGCATCAGTTTGAATCACTGAGGGCATGCAGGGATCAAAATAAGCATGGGATTGGCTCTGACAGAGGACTTGACACAGGGTTTCCAAACTCTGCTTTGTTTCTTTAATCGTTGTGCCATTGGCTTGGCAAGGGTACTAACATGGGGCAGAGCATGGCCATATATGTATTGAGCTCAGCCAAGGAACTGATATAAACTGCTTACGAATGGTGGATAACAGTAGCGAAGCAACATTTTGTTGGTTTCACATCATCAGCCAGCAAACAATGCCCTAGAAACTCTGCAGCATCTTTTGTAAAACTTCTGATGGCTGCATTCAGCTTTATGCCATCTTTTTGGCATTGGATTAGTACTTGGTCCAGAATAGCATTATACTCAAGAAGAGTCTTTGCCAAGATGAGAATGTCGTCAAAATAGCAACATGCACTGGTGATATTATCTAGGAACTGAAAGACCAATTTCTGAAATACTTCAGGAGCAGAATGTGACATTATCTGATTAAAATATGACCATGCAAATCACTGTTGCTACCTCTGTTATATAATTTCAACAAATCTTATACAAAGTGTGACGCGTGGCTAGAAAGGGTTCAGCAGCTTGCAGGCTAATTGACCCCAATTCAACCCTTACAGACATTTTGATAGATAATCTTTGTGTTTTTGTGTGTCTACTTATATATTGCTAGAGGTTAACAATGTAATCAAAGAGTCCCTATCTATGCTGTAGTCTGTTAATTCACAAATCAAAAGGACACAGAGAAAATTTGGGATCTGCTTAGCTGCTTAGCCCCGGGAGGGTTAGCTTAATATACTTCCAATGTGCATTAAGCTAATGTACACAAAGGAACTCTTAATGAACAGTAAGATGTCAACACAGGTAGTTAGTGAAGAATAGATAGTGTACACCTGTTACTTGGGCTTTTCCCCCATGTAGACGGGCCCTAAAAGTGTGAATTTAAAGTGATTGGCTAAACTGCATTAAGCCCATGTGTGAATACTCTCATTCAGAATTAAAGTAGCCTTAATCTGATTTAGTGCAATTGACTTCCAAAGACTCCTTCATCGCCTACCTTCATTGTGCACCATCTATTTTACTTTCCAAGCTGCACCACTCAAGACAGGTTGGCAACTTCTCTAGGAAGCCCACCCCACAGTTGAGAAACAGTGGCCTACTATCAGTTGTTTGTGTGGTATGATTAGATCAGAGACTTTATCCCTTAGAACATGTGTAGGAGGATTCTGGCAGCTGAACCAAAATACTTTAGTATATATAACAAAAAAATGTGTAATGACTGAGTCATAATTATATTAACAGAAGTCTGATGGCACACACAGGTAATATATTCCACTAATAAACAAAATCATGCACTTTACTATTCTGAGATAAAAGGTATTAGTCATTGCAGGATAATGAGGAGGTGTTTTTGTTTCCCTCCATTTGTTGCCATTGGTCACTATATTCAAAAAAAGCAAGAGATCCTAGACAAAGAAGAAAAACACCACCTCATTAGCTGCATGAAAGACACTTTAGCAGCTGGCTAATGTAAACAGCTAAAACCTGAATAACTGTGCAATTGGTAATTATTACTCTAACCAACCCTCTTTTCTCTACCCTCTAGTGTATTGGCTGTGAAACCAATAATTACAATCTGCCTTTTTGTTTTATTAGACAGAGACATGGTCTGTTTTGCTCTTGATGTGAATGCTCCTAGCTCTTCATTTCTGGCTCTGAAAAAGGAACAATATGTGAGATAATCAAAATACTAACGTACATTCACCCCAGATCTTTCCCTCCCCAAATCTTGATGTGTAGGTTTTTAATAATTTGAGAATGATCAATGATACTGTTACACAGCTGCAAAAAACTATCCCCACTAAAACAATAATCTTATCATTTTGAATCTGAGCTAGTCAGAATTTGTCAAGTGCAAAATTATTGTAGTGGGTACATGAAATGCTAATTGGCTATAACAAGGCCTTGACAAGGTCCCTCAGAATGTACTAATAAAGAAACAGAGAGTCATGGGGTGGGAGTGAAAGTATTGTCATTGATCAAAAAGTGTCTAGGAGACAGAAAACAGAGTAGAATTAAATGGTCAGTTTTATCATCAGGGTGCTTTAAGGTTCCATAGTAGGTCTAACACAGTTTAATATATTTATTAATGAGTTGGAAAGGGAGGTTGAATAGTAAGGTAGAAACATCTGCAGATGTCACAAAGATATTCAAGATCAGAGATGCAAAGTGAATGGACATCACGATTGCAAATGATGTTCAGGGTTCACAACTGCAAAATAATGCACATTGGAGGGAAAAAATAAACTACGCATACACCTTACACAGTTCTAAATTATAGGGAAGGGATTATGTGTCATTATGGAGAGTTCAATGAAAGTCTCTGCTCAATGTGCAACTGTGGCTGTTTGCACAGCTAAGATTTTTCAGAAAGTAATGAGACTGAAACAACATGGGGCTTAGGAATCGTACTTATCATGGATTAAGTATTCATTTTTGTCTATTTTAGAATCTTATTGCATCAATAATAAACCATGAGGGCTGGATTCTTATCTCAACTTCAGCCTGCAAACCCTTAGTCTACTAATGCTAGTTTCCAACGTTTTGACACTGGTGTGAATGAGATTCAGAGTATGTCTACACTTTGAGCTGGGGTGGGATTCCCATCTTCGGAAGACATATTTGCACTAGCTGCCATTCAGTTAGCATACTAAAAATAGATTATAACCATGGCAGCACAAGCTGTGGGATGAGCTAGCCACCCTTAGAACATGCCCATTTTAGACCCTATGCACATACTCAGGGCAGCTAGCCCATCCCACCACTTGCACTGTTGTGGCTACACACTGTTTTTAGCATGCTAGCTCAATGACAGTTAGCGTGAGCATGTCTCCTTGACCTGGGAATCACACCCCCAGTTCAAAGTATAGCCATACCATCAGTTGAGGTCATTGGAGCTACTATAGATTGATACCAATGTAATTTGGATAAGAGTTTCTCCTTCATATTTGAAATGGAAATGGCTGTCCAACCTCTTGACAGATGAAAGGAGATGCAACAAAGTCAGTCCTTTAGTATTGCTTAGCAATGGTATGGGAAAAGAGCCCAATGCGCAAGTGGCAAACCTTCCCACAGTGGCTACAGGTCCACTTTCCAGACAGAAGTTGAAGCACGCTTTGCTTCCTGGCTTGTCTGCGGGCCTGAGCCTGGACTCTCTGATGGCTCTCTGCAGTGACTGCACCAGTCTTAACCTGGTTTCTCCAAACTGAGCGATTGTGGGCAGGATTTTCCCAGTTATCAGTGGAATGCTGAATTTCTTGAGGCCTTGCTTGGCCGTGTTGCTGTATCCGAGCTTTGGCCTTCCTCTGTGTCGCGGACAGTTCTTCAGTTGGCCATAGAGCACAGCCTTCAGCTGACAATCTTGAGGCATCTGTTTCACGTTCCAACCGGCATAGCTTGTGAATGTCCAGCATAGTCTGCATAGACTGTAGGCTGGTTCTTTCAAGGATCTCCTTACTGGTGATCCATTGGTCCCAAGTAACTCCAAGGATTTTTCTAAGACAGTGGAGGTGGAAACTATTCAATCTCTACTCCTGCTTGGAGTACGTAACCCAGTTTTCACAGTTGTGTGTGTATGTGTGTGTATATACACACACACACACCCATAGAGTTTTCATTAAGAAAGGTTTGGAGAGGCAAATGAATCATTAACAGATATTTAATGTCTAACAGAGAAGAATTTGGTGACTCTTATGCATTGCAAATTTATAGTAGAGGGGCTGCTTCTAGCAAAAAGTGCAGTTAGTTTTCCCAACAACTAGCCAGCACTATATAGAATATAAAACACAGCTAATTACAGACTTTTATAAACACAAACACACACACACACAAAACTCTATAATTCTTGCAATACTGTTTGGAATAGTCATGCCAGCGTCACTAGAAAAGGCAAGATGTAAAATTAACTTGTTTCAAGGGCCTTTTCTAGCAGACATGTTTTATGGATATAATTTGTTCCAGCTGATGTATTTACTACAAAGGTCAAAGAGGTACATTTTATTCTTTAGCTGTGGCCCCTATTTAATTGTTTCTTAGTTTATGCCGAGACACATTAGCATTTATCAAAAATGGTTTTGCCCATTACTTAAGTGTTTGCTTTATTCTGAAGCTTTTCCCAGCATGGTACAACTTGAATTCATTTTCTCACCCCGGAGAATAATGAGGATCATGCTGAGCCCACCCAAGTTTGATCTGACCCGCTCAGGCAAAAGCCAAGTTTCACATTCCGCCTCCTGCTCAAACAGGGGACTACACCTGCTGTTCACTTTCAAGCTCAGGTTTTTCTCTTCTTTATCTGGATGTTTGAGTTAGCATGGATGATTTGTGACCCATATTTCACTTTAATGATGGTCCATATATAATCTTTTTGGCCAAGGACATTGTGCAGTCCTCACTGCAAAGGGTGTGATCATGGACCCTTCTCCATCTCATTCAACTGTGTTCATGTTCTGGCTATGTTTCTGGAAATACAATACTTGTGGTGCTGATATAGCAATATTTCATATAACTAGCAACTCCATTTACTGGTCTCCAGATCTGTCATGTATCACCACTCACACTGATATTGTCACAAACAAA
Source organism: Trachemys scripta elegans (assembly GCF_013100865.1). NCBI lineage: Eukaryota > Metazoa > Chordata > Testudines > Emydidae > Trachemys > Trachemys scripta. The sequence continues at coordinate 142,408,521 of NC_048300.1, read as the reverse complement.
TTAGCAACCTGGTTCTCTGCCTCACTAGTATTCAAAGATCTTCAGCAGTTGACCAGTGGGCCAAATTAAATCAGATTTGAATGTGAAGAAATATCCCAAGGATAGCCTGTTCTTCTATCTCTTGCAGAAAGTCTGAGGGACAGCTGGATCTGCAAGAGACACTTTTTGAGGAGTCAGATCTAATGGGAGGAGAGTGTATTCTGAGACTGGATTCTGACAGAAATCAGGAGAAAATATCTGTTATATCTTATGCGGTGGAAGAGAATCTTCCTTTTCCTCTCCTGAAGGCATTGTAAAATGCAAGATAACTACCTAATAGAAAACAAAGAAGAATAAAATTGTGTCATTTTGTATAATGGTATAAGCTGCAGAGTCATTTCACAAATTCTACCTGGCACTTTGACAGTCACACCTGCCCTGGAATAGCTTCTAACATTCCAAACCTCTGAGCAACCTCACACACCACCATTTTTGTTAATTGTTATGAAAACTGTTTCTTTTTACTCCCAAATATACAGCTTTTCCCCAAAATTATATTTGTCTCAATTCCAAGATTGTCAGTGTTCAGTCCTGACATTAAATCATCAGGGTTAGAAACAAATGTTTTATGCATTACGGGGGGGGGGGAATGAAAAACAGAGTTTAAGAAAATGAGTACTAAAACATGTTCTTAATTTTTTTTTAAATAGTTTAATGGGCTCTGACAGATCACATACGTGTAAGAAAGGCATGCAAGGTCAAGTTCCAGTTGCTTTTTACAAACTGCTCAGGAGAACCATACTTACAATTATAAACACTCTGCTCTGGTTACATTACAAATCAGATGTTTTTGTGTTTTTAATTCGAAGCTATAGCAAATATTTTTAAACGTATAGCTGTTTCAAAGGTAAATCTAACAGTACAGAGCAACATGCAAATTAATCAGTTTATAGGCTCAACAACCCATATTATTTTATAGGGCCCTATCCTGCTCCCACCAAACTAAGCAGCAAACTCCCATTGACTTCACTGGCAAAAAAATCATTCCTTGGAGTGAAGGTATCAGCTGCAGGATTATACCCAGGGCCGGCTCCAGCGTTTCTGCTGCCCCAAGCAAAAAAAAAAAAAAAAAAGCTGCGATTGGCGGCGGCAGTTCAGCGGCAGGTCCTTTGCTCCTAGGGGGAGTGAGGAACCTGCGGCCCCCGAATTGCCGTAGGTGCCGCCCCTCTCCCTTGGCCGCCCCAAGCACCTGCTTGTTAAGCTGGTGCCTGGAGCCGGCCCTGATTATACCAGTGCTCCTGTGCCATTCTTCTGACATGCATTATGTATCACTGAATACATCTCAAAGGCCATTGGCTATTTTTCTTCCTTCACAATTCACTTTATTATAATTGAATTTCATTATTGGAGAAATGCCCCCTTAGCTTATTCAGTTCTGATAAGAAAATCAATACACGTTTATGAATGATTGTAAAATGCTCTGGTAATCCTGCCACTATACGAAGTGTGTTTGCAATAAAGTACTCTGCAGAAGATGCACTTGGAATCAAATAGTTCCTCAGACCTCATATGAACTTATCTTGCACAATATGCCTTTTTTCAAAACATGGGAATTCCTTGGCTCTGAAAGCATATGTAGACAGAAGATATAATGCATGCAAAGTAATATGAAAGGGAGAATAAAGAAGATGGAATAATCACAAAATAGTGCTTATTGCAAAGTATGGTATATAAAGATTTCAGGTGGTAGACAACCAGGGGGAATTTCAGTAATATTTCAGGTGTTTAATTGCATAATTGTGCCTGGCTTTCAGACAATCCTGCCATTATTCCCCATCTTGTTATTTTATATGTGTTTTTTTAATTCTTTGAGACAAACCTCACATTGTTTCCCAACTTGTGATCTTATATACCTTTAAAAAAAATTATAGACAGTGTTTTTGGATAATTGCTTCCAGTCCAGGACATGTTTTATTTCTTAATGAACAAGTTGTCTCTAAAGAATGCTGCCTTTTTTATTTTTTGAAAGGGCAGAGTTGAGTAAAAACATAACGTGTTCAGTTTTAATGTGAATTCAAATCAGTGACAGTTATCAAAGAGAGATTATCTTCTGTTAATCCAAAATAGGCGTATACTGTTTATTTAGGGATTTGTCTGATTAAAGGACATGCTTGGCACAATTCTTACTAAATTGGTCTATTTTTTCTGGGAAAAAAAGCTCCTAAAATAATTAAACTGTTTTACATATGTTTGTTTTACTCAAGACAAAAACCTTTCTGTAATTATATATTGCATTCTACACAGACAATGCTCCAGATGTCTCCTGTCTTTAGAACAGCTGTGAAGCGTAGTTGATGCAAAACACCTTCGGGATTTTTTTTTTTTGAAAAATTGGACAGTTTAAGATAAAGATGGTCAGACTACTTTGTTTGACCCAAATGACTTCCTAATTGTCAAACCAAACACTATTTTCCAGGTTTTAAAGTGTTTTAACAATGCTTAATATAATAAATAAATTGTGCATCTCTGTACTTTCTGATTTTGGGCTAGCAACCACAGTACAGAAATATGGCTGTATTTGCAGAATTTTATATCCTATACCCCAGTGGGCTTTGAATTCCTAGGGATTACATTATGTCAGCGAAAACCAGGTACGTGTTAAAAAGGTGACATTAATCATATATGAAAATAAATGTTCCCATGGGACTGCTAATTCCATTTCAACTCTTTGAAATATATAGAAGAGGTGCATGTAAAGTACTGTCAATATTAATAAATTTATTCATGAATATTTCCTTAGAAAACTATAGAATGATCTTTCTTAAAACAATTTGGGATGGCAGTCTGAGAATTCCTAGTCTAACGGTGGAGGGAAAACATAGTTGTTTGGCTACTATTATAGATTTACTTTGGACTTTAAAAAAAATCTTTTACAAAAGTGTAAGGGTTATTGAATACTCTCCCAGATTAGAGGTTCAGGAACTGACCTAAAGCAAACAGGTCAACAGGAATTTGCCATTGGCTTCAGTGGTATTGGATCAGGACCTTAGTTATCCTGTAAATCCCCTAAATGTTTCTAAATTTTAATCCTTTTTCAGTAAAATAACATAAGTGTATGTTTTATATAACATATTTGTATATTTGTGTTCTTATTGCATGCTGACATTTGGCCCCTTTGTCTACTTTCAGGATGTTGTTTGTAATCTATTCCTGATTATTGCTGAAGAGTTTGCTCAAGGAAAACACATCACCAGATGGATTAAGGTGCCTTTGCCTAGGGTATGTCCATACTAAATTCTGTCATCCCAAGGGCATAACTCTATTGGAGGCCTCTCAGCACCCTGGGAATTGAGGAGTGGTGTGTTTTTTCTCTGAAGTGTGCAAGGTAGCAATATGGTCATCATCTTCCACATTTATGAAACACTGCTGCCTGCACAAGCAGGCTTGTTTGGACACAAGGTGCTACATGTAACAAAATAAGGGAAGCCCTTTACTATGGGTCATGTTACATTCATCAGCTATCCCCAACTCTCTCTCATGGAGTGGGAGAAGAGTGACTTCAGACAAGGGAAAATTATTCACCAGTAATTCCATTTGCTGGAGTCTTCCATTTGCTGGAGAGATGATTAGGGACGGTTGGCATTATGTCGCCAATGACCAGGAGGGAAGGAGGTGAAATAATTGTGAGTGAAACTCCTTCTATAGGGGAAGGGATAGCTGAGTGGTTTGAGCATTGGCCTGCTAAACCCAGGGTTGTGAGTTCAATCCTTGAGGGGGCCACTTAGGGATCTGGGGCAAAAATCAGCACTTGGTCCTGCTAGTGAAGGCAGGGTCCCTTCCAGTTCTATGAGATGGGTATATTTCCTATATTATATAAATCCGAATCTCTATAGCTGGAAATGTATAGAAAATTAGAAGGGAAGCATACAAGGAGAGGCATCATCCCATAGGTGAGAGTTTCTTGCACTGAACAATGGATTTAGATTTCCTAATACAAACCAGAGGGAGCTTGGCAGAACTTGTTAAGAGCCATGCATGTTTGTGCATAACATATATGTTTAGGAAAAGAGCTTTTTGATAGTAGGCTACATGCCCAAAGACCAGCTCAGTAAAATCTGGTAATGATTGCTTCAAGAAAAAAAACCAAACACAAATGTTTATTGAAGTTTATATAGTTCCCAAATCATTTTTTTCAAAGTTTGAATAATAAACTAAAAAAACAAACAAACTAAAAATTTCCCTTCATTTTGTCCCTAGAGCAGAGGGGACATTTCTCCTATTGTCTTTGACCAGGCTCTTTTCTTATATCGAGCGGCTGGAACAGGAGAGAAGAAAGGAGACAGTAATATCAACTGCTAAGAACACTGCTGGGAAATAGACTCAATAGTTCCTATGTGAAATATTTCTGGGTTGAGAGACAGGGAAGGATCAGATTTATCACCAGTAAAACCTAAGGGAGAAAAAGAAAATGCATGTAGTGACAGGTAGTACCAGATTATGATTGTATTGCTGTAGCACCTACCGACCTCATCTGAGATTGGGGCCCCATTGTACTAGCGAAAGACAGTCCCTGACACAAAGAATTTACATTCTGTGTAAGACAGACAAAGGGTGTACAGAGAAAAGTTACCTGTCCCCGGTAGAGCATTAGCAGAGCTAGGACTAGAACGCAGGTCCTTGTTTAGTAGTGTGACAATAGATATTGCCTCAGTTGCCTGAAATGCCTTACCAAGCTCTATATGGGAAAATCTGCAGAAAAACCCAGGAAGGGATTTAAATTTGGAAAAAAATATTAAATTGCTTAACTGAACATAAAATGCGTGGTGATAGTATCAGGACCCTTTTACATGCTCATAACAGTAATTAGTTTTAGGGATAAATCTTTAATTAAATAAAAATTAAGAATAGTTTTAATTAAGAAAATCCAGTAATGCCAGCTATAGGATGATGTAATCAGGAGACAGTATTGGATCATGTTTTACATAAGAATATAAGAATGGCCATACTAGGTCAGACCAAAGGTCCATCTAACCCAGTATCCTGTCTTCTGACAGTGACCAATGCCAGATGCCCCAGAGGGAATGAACAGGACAGGTAATCATCAAGTGATCTGCCACCCATTCCCAGCTTCTGGCAAACAGAGGCTAGGGATACCATCCCTGCCCATCCTGGCTGATAGCCATTGAAGGACCTATCCTTCATGAATTTATCTAGTTATTTTTTGAACCCTGTTATAGTCTTGGCCTTCACAACATCCTCTGGCAAGGAGTTCCACAGGTTGACTGTGCGTTGTATGAAAAAATACTTCCTTTTGTTTGTTTTAAACATGCTGCCTATTAATTTCATTTGGTGGCCCCTAGTTCCTGTGTTATGAGGAGTAAATACACTTCCTTATTTACTTTCTCCACACCAGTCATGATAGACCTCTATCATATCCCCCCTTAGTCATCTCTTTTCCAAGCTGAAAAGTCTGAGTCTTTTTAATCGCTCCTCATACAGCAGCCATTCCTTACCCCTAATCATTTTTGTTGCTCTTTTCTGAACCTTTTACAAGTCCAATATAACTTTTTTAAGATGGGGCGACCACATCTGCATTCAGTATTCAAGATGTGGGCATACCATGGATTTATATAGAGGCAATATGATATTTTCTGTCTTCTTATCTATCCCTTTCTTAATGATTCCCAACATTCTGTTCACTTTTTCGACTGCCTCTGCTCATTGAGTGGATGTTTTCAGAGAAACATCTTGTGGAGATACATTGTAGCCCATAGGACTACATGGGACTTTTGCTAGGGTTCATCCAAAGGTCAGCTAAGAAACCCCCATAGGAATGCATTGGAGCCCATAGAATACAATGGGGTAAATGCTGTGTCAGAATGACTCAACAAAATCCCATAGGAGTACATTGAAGTACATAGAAGTGAATGGGGCTTCTGTCGCATGTAGGTACACATAACTAGGGTGTGATGTCACTGAAAAGCTGAAAGCTGATTGGCTGAGCCTAGATGGCCAAACAGTATATAAGGACCACAGCTAAAGCTCTGTAGGATAGGGACCAGCAAAAAAGAGGAATGCTGCAGGACACCTGGAAGAAAGAAAGTGCTTGCGGAACAGTGGCAACAGCTCCCGTGGAAACTGGCAAAACAGAGGCTGCTTGAAAAACAGCTACAGCAGCAGCAGCAGCTCACCCAGGGTTCTAGGGTTGCCCCTGGCAATGGCCGCTTCTGCCACCTGCTCAGCAGGAGGCCTCCGCAGCAGCCCAGCACCAGCAACCAACAGGCTTCCGTCTCTCCTGCCTGAGGCAATACTTCGCCTAAGGAAGCGGCAACAGCAAACACCTCAGCAGACAGCAGCCCGTCACTGGACAATGCTCCCCAAACACCATATCCCAAAAATAGAGCAGAAGGACCATTACCTAGGTGGTTCAGAAGGATTTTAGAGAAGCCTCTGCAAGTTAAAATCTTTTTCTATTTAACATACTAGATCGTATGGGTTTCAAGTGAAAATAAAGCTGCATGCCTGTGGTCTGAATGAGATGTCCCTATCCATCTAATAATTGCCTGATCAGCACTTGTTAGATGCTTACTGTTAAGTATTTAGTATTGAATGTTAATTAATATATTGTTATATGTTTAATTGTTATTATTATAAGGTATAGAGTATTAAGTAAATGATTATATTGTTATATGTGATAGAGTTAATTGAAACGGTAATTGTAGTATTGTTACTTTATTTGCTGTGCCGCTTCATTTTTATACTGTAACCTTATTGCTTCCATCTCTACTCTTTTACTGTAACTGTTCACTTCTATATAAATATTATTTTTGTTTTTGAATAATTTATTGCTTGTTGCCTATTCTTGATCGGAGGGCTGTATCCGTGTCCTTCAGGAGAAAGTTAGCTAGCTGTGGCTTTCTCTGGAAAATCCCTTAGGGTGGGCTACAACCTTAACTACCAGAATAGATAAATTGAAAATAAAGGTTTTAAATCGAAAACGGTATTTTTAGGCAAACTCATTGGCTTGATATAATTGATTTTAAATCTTCCAGTAACAGTAGGGACACAGTGCCTTTCAATTTGCTCTGCCACACAGAATTTGCCTGTTAGCCAGCTCTTTATTGACTGGGTTGGTTAAGAAGTGGCTGTGTCTTCATGTAATTCTGTTCAACATTTACATGTTCAGAGTAATAGATCCCTGAGCAGAGGGAATGGAAAGATCTTGACGTCATTGCCATTTGAAGTTGCTTTTTCATATATTTAATATGGCAGCAGATGACTCTGTAATCCAATATACGTATTTTGTGTATGTGTATACTTGAAACCTGACTCTGTTATCAAAACTGGAATTAAAAAATTCTGATGACTAAAACCCTAACAAATTAAATTATGCTGGATAACATGAGTTTTTAGAGATTGCAAAAGTTTACAAAGCTCATTACAATTCAAGCTATTAAGACAACATTTAAAGTATCTAAATACGTTTTTTCATCATCGTTCTAAAATGTTGCCAAAACAGAAGCCAGAGACAGATTTTTTCCCCTGAAATAGTTACATCTGATGAAAGTGTTTAATATTCACTCTTCCCCAGGGCACACGTCAATACCTTGTCCAGACTTTTAAGAAAGGGTAGCTTTTGTTTTGCCGCAAATAATCTTGCAATGTTTTGTTCTCTTCCAGAAGCAAATTGTTTTGTCTAGACGTTGCAGTAGATGATACTGCACCATAGGCCCATTCTTTGTTATGAGAGCTCGATTTAAAAATAAAAAACAAAAAACCCTGTGTTGAAAAGGCACAATCATGTTGAGACAAAGAGGGAGCGACAGTCACCTTGAATGTCTTTGCATTAACAAATCCATTAATGTTATTTAGCATACACCAATGTATGGTAAAAGGTAATGACAACTAACTAAACAAATAATATCATAACAATGCTTTACTCTTACTTCATGGTGTGCTTTACAAACAATAAGGAACTTTAAAACAATGTTGTTGATACATTTTTTAAAAATAAATATTGTTTAAAAAGACACTCAGGTAAACTCAGGATTGTGTAGCTGTAAACTTAGCACATTAGCCTTTCTACCAATTCCCTTTTGTTTGGCCTTCACTTGTCATGCCATATCTTCATTTAGTGCCCAGTCCTGCAAAGTGGTGCTGAAAGGGTTGTGAATCTTTCAACAGACATGTTTTGAGGTTTGTAAAAAAAATCCTGTACCCATCAATTTTAGCAAGAATAATGTCTGAAACTGCTATTAGTGATTTAGTTTTATTTTCCATGTTTCTTCTTAAACATAGAATCCTGCATATTGTCTTAGCAAAGGGTAAAAGTGGAGAGAATGACAGACTTTAGAACAATGTGAATTTAGGAATATAAAAATACAAGTACAATAATTATTCATTCATTCATTCAACTGGTGGTGAGTGTGTGTAATATCCTACGACCACAACACAAGATATTCAGGCAGTAAGTGACTTCTAGCTAGACAAGTTTAGTGCAGCTCCCAGTGAGTTGGCCGGGGAAGATCCCATTGGTAGAGATGATGCCTATGAATAATGAAGGTCTCAGTTAAAGACTTGGTTGCAATAATGTGCAGGAAGAATGTTCAGAGAATTCAGCCACACGGTGGAGGACTCAACTAATTTGTTAAGTCTGTTCTAATCTCTGTACCAGCTTGCAGGCACTGCTGCAGGCATGTTCAGATGCAATGGATGGAAAAATAACAAAAAGAAAGTTTGAAAGATCAAATTTATAGAAGTGAGCTAAACCGGCTTGTGAGGCTATGTTACCCCCAAAATCTTGGGTGTATAGATTACAACTGGGTGGGAATTGATTTTTCTATCCCAGAAAATTTTTTCGAGATTTCAATTTTTTTTTTCTGTTGAGAAAAGTAAAAGTCTTGAAAATTGTTTTTGAGCCAACAATCGGCAAAATTTTTTGTTTCAGTCGATCAGAATGCTTTGTTTAGACATTTTTGAAACATTTTGTTTAGATTTCAACCTATTTTAAATTTTGAAACAAAATGACATTTTGAATTGAAAAAAATGGATTTTTTCATTCAGAAACGGGACATTTCTACCATTTCACACCTTTTTTTCAATTTTAAATTTTTTGTTGTTGAAATCAAACATTTCCTGCAATCAGTTTGGTTTCAGTAAACAACATTTTTCCAATTTAAAAATATATAGTTGAAAAATTCTCAACCAGAAGCACAAGGGTATTTTATTGCTTAGTGCAACTCCCACCTTCTGCCTGTGAGTTGGGTAGTTCAGAATACCAAAGTAAGTGCAGGTGTTTTGACATGACAGGTGGAGCTGGGGTTATTTTTCTTAATTAATTCAATAAAAAGGTGTCTGGGTTGGCTGCCTCACTAAATGTCCTCTCACTGCCCATCTGTCACTTCCTCTTTTTCCTTCCAGAAACTCATGTCTCAGCTGACTGACCAGCCACAGTGCCATCTCCCACCTGCCTGAGTCTCCATTGAACTATGTGCATGCTGGGATATGCTGAGTGGAGCACTCTGTTTCCAGGTGATATATGATCTGGTATATGTTGTGCACTCTCTGGATAGATATATTATGACTTGAAAGGTTTTTTATATTGGTAGTGGGGGTGCCTCATACAGTATATACAGTCCTTGTATTGACAGCCAGAGCATCTGAAAACAAAAACAGGGAAATTCATCAGTGTTATATTATATGGTACATGTAGTCAGATCACTGATTCTCCTCAGATGTTAATATGGTATCTTTCACCCTTAACTATGAAATTCATCTAGATAGTGAATATTTATTTTAATTGAGTCTATAAATTAATAGCTTCAAGCAGTCTATTAATAAATATAATTACAGTAAAACAGTATAAGCCAAAACCAGTGAACTCTGTATAGATCTCAAAGGAAAAGTCATTTTTCTGATATCTGTGAAGTGAAACAAGATCCTCAAAGTAGTGAGAATTTTTTGTGTCTAATAACAAATAACTACTCTGGCAATAGCTTAACATATGTGAATTTTGGAAAAGGAGAAAAAATAGTTATACTGTTCCTTCCTTCCTTCCTTTCCAAACAAAACTTTCACAAGTTACCCGTCACCCCATAAAACAGGTAATTCTTTGAAATTTAAAGCAATTATATTTGTTATATTTCTAAGAAACACTATCATGCACAGGTTATGGCACAAACAGTCAAAATGTTTTTTAGGAAAGGAACTTTAATAACATGTATACAATTTTAGTATGATTTTTTTAAAGTATGATTTTTTTACTTGAGCTGGTTCTGTTGGTGAAAGCTAGAGCTTGGGGGATTAGTATTTGCAAAAGATTTGAATAGGGTGACACAGTAGGATTCCAGGTTTTACAGAGGTCTTACAGAAGTGGTGGTTCTAAATCAGAATATTGGATGAGACACGGTGCCTTACCATGGCTATGCATGAGCTCTGTAAGAGCACTTTTGAAACTGCTTCAGCCCTTCGCTGTATTGTTCATTAAATCCTGCTTCTGTTTTTGTGTCCCCCTACTGGTATGTGCAAAGCTGTTATCTGTAGAGCTAGTGAATTAATGGGTTTTTGGTTTGGTGGCTACACTGAAATAATCATACCAAAAAAATATTTTGGGTCAAATGAAACATTTTGTTCCATCCAAAATATTTTTTCACTATTGTTTGGTTTTGACTATTTTTTTAACCTTTTTTGTTCTTTGAAATCTAGCAAAATGCAGAAATGAAACCATTTCAAAATGAAAAGTTGAAGCATTTCATTTAAAGAATGTCAAAATGAAACATTTAGATTTTTGGGGAGAAAAAACTATTCACCAAATTTGACCTGAATTCAGGAATAGTTTCAGTTGATCCAAAACTGTATTTTTCAGTGAATAAATTATTAATATGATAATTTTCACCCAACTTTACCTATCAGCTGATCCTTTATTAGAAGATTGGTTGTTAGTAATGGGAATGGTGCAAAGAATTAGGTGAAAAATATTTATTTTGGTCTGGTTTAATTTTTTCACTTTTCTGAGTGGGGATGTATCCCAGATATTGCCAGTGGATAGCCCAGATGAGAAAAATGTGTAACCTCGCAAAAGGCCTGATCTAACTCCCATTGAAATCAGTGAAACTATTACCATTGATTTCAATGTGAGTTAGAGTGGGGGCTAAAATTCTTTATAGTCTTGTCCATATTACTATGTTTCCAGACAACATCAACATCTTTAAAAACCCAGAACCAAACACAGACTGAAGACATTGTTACTGCTCTGGCTTGATATCACTAAATAAATATTATCGCAACTAAATGCCACAGTGATTGTTATCTTCAAAAATGCCTTAATAGAACATAATCCAAAGCCCATTGAAACTAGTGGAAAGGCTGTCATAGGATCAAACTCACTGAGAACATCCCTTTATAATTCCAGTCTTTGGTCACATAGTTATTATCCAGGGACTTGCTGTTACAGAGGTCCTTGTGAAGAGAGAGTTTAGCTTGTTCTTCCACAAGGCAACATTTACCCTCTCCTAAATCAGAAGGCTCCTCTAGGATACCTCAGTGTAAATCCTACTAAAGTCAATAACATTACTGAGAATGAAAACCAGTGCAGCTGAGAGTAGAATTTGGTCTAGAGTCTGCTTTTCAGTTAACAAATGAACAGTAATATTTGCTATGAACAACATTATGATCCTATTTACTACCTTCAGAATACAAATGATACAAGGCAATACTGGTACTCTTATTTGATTTAAGATGGCCTACTGTTCCATGATTTAAGATGGCCTACTGTTCCATGAAAGATTTGAATAGGGTGACACAGTAGGATTCCAGGTTTTACAGAGGTCTTGAAAGCAAAGAAAAATAGAAAGCAATGCTCAGTGTTCAATGTATAAATGCTAGTTGCTATAGTGGAAATAATAGCAAAGGGATGGTGTGTTCTACATGGCAGACACACTCAAAAATGGATAAAATGCAATAAAAATGAAAAGTAAAACAGAAACAAAGTAAATTTGTATTGAAGAATCTGATATTGTATCTTATCCATTAGATTACAATGTCTTTCTTGGGACCTGATCCAAAGTTACCTGAAGTCAATACATCAGTGGGATTGGGATCAGGCCCCTTGTGTCTGTTGTTTTTATTCTGAAACGATTAATGTAGAAATGTTAAAGATGTTTCATTACTTTCCTGCTAGGTCATGACAAAATTAAGTATTGTGGTCTACTGTGTGGTCAGAGGGAATGGAGAGTATTCAAAAGCAAAATCAATCCTCATGAAAAATAGTCACTGTACATGAGGTTGAAGGGCCTCTATTTAGTACATCACAGCACTTGCTTAAAGTTAATTTGAATATCTTAGCCATGTTTTAGCTTTGTCTTTAAGATTTTAATAGTGGGATTATGCTGTACTGTGAGTTCTAAACATTTACTAAATGATGTTTTGAGCAACAAACTTTGAGGTTTTTTGCATTATACAACCACAAAATAAAAATAGTAATAAAAAACTTGCACATTCATTGTTTGTTTGTATTTTGCACTCCTATAAATAGACCATTGCAGGAGAAACATTGAAAAATGACCAAACAGATCAGCCGTCATCACGAACTTCAGCAGGACAAATGAACCTTTGCCCTTACAGAAAAGCATATGGTATTGTAGAATTAACACTTTCAGGCAGGGTTTCATTACTTTTTCCAGACCCTATACCCCAAAATAAAAAATTCTAGAATGCCTGGTAGTGAAGAGAGCCTGGCTAATGTAAGTATTGTGCCATTGTCGTGTATGAATTGTTGATAGCAAATAACTTGGTGTTAAGACCATTGTCCCTGTATTTATCTTGGCTTTGGATCACAAGGATTCACACAAAACTTCTGTTTTGCCCCAAGTGAGTGGGTGTGAAAGGATATTCAAATTCAAAGATAAATGCCAGCTGAAACTACCAAGGTTCACATGATTTTGTGCAAATCCAAACATGTTGCATGGTTTTTATTCTAAACCATAAAACAACCCAGGTTCACACAAAATGCTTGTGAATTTCAGCAAAGCTTTTGAGATTGTGACAAAACCAAAAATATGATTTGAGGGATTGTAATAATGCTTTTGCTCAACTCTCATCCGCAGCTGAGAAGTCTGAAACAAAAGCACTTAGTGAAGTTAACATTTGTTTTCCATTTCTCTTAATGTGGTAAATTTTGAAGACTGTTGTTTTACTTCCCTCAACCATCAAATTGCAGATGAAATTACAGGATCTGACTGTCCAAATGAAATTCTAATTTTGTGCCACTGTGGATATAGATTTTCTGTTTGATGAGGAGGATGAGATAGCATTAGGACATTTGAACTGAATTCCAGTTGTTGGCTATTATTGCCTTTGTGAGGCTTCCACCTAATCCCAGATTGACCGCCTCGCAGTTTCATATCCTCCTTCATTGATCCCTCATGTCTGTTGCTCTCTTGTGATCCTTCTAGAGATAGTGTTCACTAGTAATATTACCATACTCAACTGAAAAGGACATTACACAGAGCAGCCATAATTAGGACAAAATATAATCTTAACACAATTGGGACATGTGTTTTGTAAGAATTATTAAATCTTTGTTACACCAACGTCTATAATGAATTACTGTTACAAGAACCTAGAACAACACACAATTGCTGCATAGGATGTACCTACAAATAGACGATACATTTTATTAAACATTCTGGAGCATCCCCTTTAATAATGTTTTTTTCAGGCATTCATTCTATTTGTTAATGTGAGCATGTTGCAAAACTCCCCTTTTCTCACATGTTTGGAGAGTGAATGAATTGAGGGTTATTGTATCTTGTATGTGAGATAATTATTGCAACTGTTATGGTGGGCAAATCCTATTCTGCTATCCCACAGGCACTTCATCATTCCACATATGTTTTGAAATTATTTTTATATAATATAATTTAATCTTCTAAAACTAGAGCCTGTTACAACCAGGGCATGGGTGGTCTGACTAAGTAGTTGAAGCAAGAGTTAGGAGCCAGGCCAGGTCAGACACTAGGAAATCAGAGTGTGAGGTATGCCAGAGGGCAGACCAAGAGTCAAGTGTCAGGAGGCAGGCAAGAGCAGGTTAGCTGGAGATCAGAATTAAGCAGTACAAGCAGGTAGCACAAAGGAAGCAGGAGAAACCCAGTTGCCTGGACAATTTCTTTCTTGTCTTTCCTTTCCTTTCAGTCAGCAGACTTGACTGAATAGTCTATAGCTGCCACCAGCTATAATTCCTCAATATATAGGGTACGTCCAGACTACCTGCCGTATCAGTGGGTAGTGATTGATTTATCGGGAATGGATATATCACATCTTGTTAAGATGCAATACATCAATCTTCGAACGCGCTCCCCGTCGACTCCGGAACTCCACCGGAGCAAGCGGCGGTAGCGGAGTCAACGGGGGAGCCGCGGCCGTCGATCTCACGCCATGAGGACAGGAGGTAAGTTGGAATAAGATATGTCGACTTCAGCTACGGTATTCCCATAGCTGAAGTTGCATATCTTACAGCGACCCCCCGCCCCCAGTGTAGACCAGGCCTTAGTTGTTTATATTCCCTTGCTCTGCCCTGTGTCTTTCAGGTACTGTAACAATGCCTTTTTAATAATACCCCAGTCCCCCAATGTTTCTGCTAAATAACATAATGTAATTTTTGTTACGCTAAGACATTTGAATTCCTCAGGAAGCTTTTATTTCTTTATCAAAACCCTTACATAAAAGGTGACCAGTTATTTCTTCCACCTTGCAGAATGCACATAGTCCATCTTTGAGCCTATTTATTCAAGAAAGCTTTTTGTTTAAGCCAGTTCACATTCTAAACAAAAGCACTTAATTAGTCCTATCCAGGCCCTCATGTATGTCATCATCCTCAACTCTAGGGCACAATTGAAAAAATCTTCTTCCTCTTTTTTATTAATCCACATTGTTTGCCATTCCTCTTTTAGTTTTTTCTGTACTTGGCTTTTGAATTCCTGTTTATTCAAGGGTATTTCTATGTCAATCCTTCCATTTCTTACAATGTTTTTAGGCGCTTTGTCTGCCATTTTATTCCCCATTATCCCAATAGGCACTGGGATCCAAGCGAATGCTGCATGTATTCCCATCTGTACCAACTCTGTTATAAGAAATATAACTTCACTAATTAAATCACTTCTATATACTGAAACACGCTTTTTTAATCTCCCTAAGCCCTGAGACTGAATTTGAAAAAAATATCTCTTATCCCAAAACAAATAAGTGTTGGGTTACATGCCACTCTATTTGCAGAGAAGTGATAAGTGATAGATTACATATCACAGTTAATTCTGCAATTTCATATTTAAGTTGTTTCAGAACTCTTTGGTGAATACCATCTGGTCCTGGTGACTTCTTATTGTTTAATTTATCAATTTGTTCCAAAACATTTTCTATGGACACCTCAATCTAGGATAATTCCTCAGATATGTCACTTAAAAAGAATGGATCAGGGGAGGGAATCTCCCTCACATCCTTTGCAGGATCATCAAAATCTCAATCTGCTTCTGCTCTTTTCCCCCCTACTTTGCATTTGTTCTCCTTTTCTAATAGACTCTTCTTCCGTTTCCAGAGTCACTTCATTTGGGTTCAGAAAATACCATATCATACCATACCCCACTCCACAAATTCTTGTTCTTGTGCTAGGTTTAAATAGAAGCAGGGAACCAATCAGGACTCCAAGACTTCTGCCAATCAGAGCCCAGGACTGGAGTCCTCTGTTAGAGTTCCGTTTCTAGGTCTGGTAAGTGTTAGTAAGTCCCTGAGTGGCAGGTTAGAAGTTATTGGCTTTTAAGAGCTTTTTAGACTGTGGTTCAAGATTCCTGGTGCCTGCCTGAGCCAAAGAAACAATTAAAAAAAACATTTTGTGCTCTTTTTCAGAAGTTGTGTGTATGTATAGCTATATTATCCCATACTCTAGTGGAGGTTTATATATCCGTGGCAAAGGACAAGACAAACACAGAAAATATTTTTGGTGAATATTGAACCTAATGCCTGGTTGGTCATCAAGTATGATGATCAGTGGGATGCACACAAGTTGGATTTCTAGTGCCAATAGCAGCTGGTTATGTCATTCCTGTCTGCACTTGCACATTGGATCCCAAGCGTACTTACTTGTCTTTTTCACAAGCTTTGCTAGTATAGCTATTTGAAAAAGTTCTCTGTTTTTTCAAGAAAAAATGGACTTTTCTTCTAAACATATTTTTGTGAATTAAAAAGTATGGTTTGGCTTCTCATAGAAAAAACAGACTATTTCTTTGGGGAAAAATGGAAAAAAATGATATGTGTGTGTGTGTAAAATAGCATTTCCAAGAGGCACTATTTACTAGGTTACTTGTATATTGTTTAGCTGCCATGTACAGAAATTCTATGAGTAAATGTTATTAATCATTTATTTTCTTGGATTGATCGATATGACTCTTATCTGTGCACATCTTGCTGTCCCTTTTCAAAGACTGTTTCTAAGTTCCTTTCCCATCTGTCTTGCACTTGACTTTCTCTGCTTAGTGCCCCTTAGAAACCAGGATTTATAAAGAAAACACCATTGGGATCAGGGTCCATGGACAAGCCACATCAAGATCACAGTAAGTCCAGAAGGAGGCTGAAGGTCAAAGCTGGGTTCAAGTACGTTCCAGAGCCTGGGGTCAGGAGGTGGGCATAGTACTGGAGCAAGTCAGGAACAGAGCTACAGCAAGGTCTGAATAGGTACAAACAAGGCTGAAATGTCACTACAGGATGACAAATATTTTTCAGAAGAGCACTTTTGGAAAACAGAATTCATAAATTAAATAACATTGGTGTTTTAGTTTATACACTTTTCTGAAGTGCTCATAGTTGTGTGTTTTAAAAGGGGTCGGTTGTTATAGACCTTCGGGTCTAGATGTTTTCATTGACACTCTACAAATGTTTAAGACAGACACTTTAGAAGGTTAAATAAGTGGGCCACATTCTACTCTCAAATATAGGTGTACGAGAATAAATGAAGGACTGTGGTTTGTATCTAAAAGTAAAATTTGGCAGAGTATCTCTATATCAAGGTAGCTTAATAAAAACAATATTTAGAGACGAGAGGTCATTTTGTTGTGATTCAGA
This sequence comes from Trachemys scripta elegans, assembly GCF_013100865.1. NCBI lineage: Eukaryota > Metazoa > Chordata > Testudines > Emydidae > Trachemys > Trachemys scripta. The sequence continues at coordinate 142,391,433 of NC_048300.1, read as the reverse complement.
TTAGAAGTCTGTAATACCTTCCTCCTTTATAAGTATAATGATAATCAGCTTCACAATTTTCTTAAATATTCATAATGGGAAAGTGAAGAATCATTTTTCAAACTAGTGTCTGTTGCATAACTGATCATTTCACATTCCATTCTTGTTACTGATTTATGTTCATGACTATGAGAACATCTTGGCAGCTTCCATAGGTGGGGCATGGGTGAGAGAGTTGGAGTGAATTGTTAAATCCTGGTGTATAGCCAGAAGTTGAAAGCATTTTAAATGAGCTGATCAAGGGACCACCACCCTATTGGCCAGGATACATGCAATTTTACTTAAAAAGTTACCATAAATATTTTTTGTTTATCCTCTTTTTATTTGAAAAAAAACCAAAACCTTTCTCTCCTGAATATACACGTGTTTGTGATTTGACATGGTTTGATTTATTAAAGAAGCATGAGAATTTATTTCCAAACAATTGGCTCTGGGGTGAAAAGAGTCCTATAAGCCAACATGTAGGCCCAAACACTAAGGTCTCTGAATAAGGAATCAGATAGGAGATGTAAATAAATTTACCAATTAAAACTCAGGATTACTTATAGCCATCTACAACAATTACTCATAGAGCAGGCCAGAAAAAAATGATGAAACATTTTTCTTCAGAAGTTGGCAATTTGTTGAAATTGAAACATAAGAACATAGGGGTTTCCATACTGGGTCAGACTATGCTCAGAAACGTTTCCCAGAGATGATTCTATTTTGACCAAGTCCCAGTGGTACAGTTAGGTTCTGCAACATGCTGCCTCGTTTCATGCCAGCTCATCTGCCCAACTCCTAGGTAACCCCCCTATCTGACTGCCTTGAAGATGGGTACCCAGGGCTTCCAGAGTCTGTGGCTCTGGGCTACCGCATGGCAGATGGGCCCCAGAGCCAGGGAACCTTTTTTTTTTTTTTTTTTCCATTTTCATTCCAAAGCAGAATGAAACCAGATTTTGAAATATAGAATTCTTCCATGAAACAGAATTACCTTTCTCCACATAGCTCTAGTCCCTTATGCCCAGAGCTCATCACTCAGGATAAATGGCTAGACTTTCAGAGCACCCACAACTGCAGATGAAATCCAAGGAAACCTCAGGTGGTCAGCACTTCTGAAAAGAGAGTGTGTGTGTGTGTGTGTGTGTGAGAGAGAGATGCAGCTAAATTATAGAAAATATTCTCAAATAATGTCATCCCTCTAATTACAATGCACATTTAAATTGGCTCCCATAGAATCTGATAGGACCCTATATGATTATCCTATTGTAACTGATTTGAACGCACTCACTAATGCAGGATTGTTCCCTACAGTACCCTCTTGACTGCTTTCTCCAGTCCTTAAATAACAGAAACAATAGGGTGCCCATCATTACCCCTGAGAGACTTCTCCATGCTCTATGTCTCACCAATAGAACACTTTTCCTGACGATATTGGATCGTATGATGTGTCTTGGATGGAAGCTGGAGGCATGTAGGTACGTATAGCGGTCAGTAGGTTTCCGGTATAGGGTGGTGTTTATGTGACCATCACTTATTTGTACTGTAGTGTCCAGGAAGTGGATCTCTTGTGTGGACTGGTCCAGGCTGAGGTTGATGGTGGGGTGGAAATTGTTGAAGTCCAGGTGGAATTCTTCAAGGGCCTCCTTTCCGTGGGTCCATATGATGAAGATGTCATCAATGTAGCGCAAGTAGAGGAGGGGCACTAGGGGACGAGAGCTGAGGAAGCGTTGTTCTAAGTCAGCCATAAAAATGTTGGCATACTGTGGGGCCATGCGGGTACCCATAGCAGTGCCACTGACTTGAAGGTATAAGTTGTCCCCAAATCTGAAGTGGTTGTGGGTGAGGACAAAGTCACAAAGCTCAGCCACCAGGCTTGCTGTGGCCTCATCAGGGATACTGTTCCTGACAGCTTGTAGTCCATCCTCATGTGGAATATTGGTATATTGGATGGACTTCAACAATTTCCACCCCACCATCAACAGATCCATTGTCTACAGCCAAGCCCTAAGATACAACCGAATTTGCTCCAACCCCTCAGACAGAGACAAACACCTACAAGATCTTTATCAAGCATTCGTAAAACTACAATACCCACCTGGGGAAGTGAGGAAACAGATTGACAGAGCAAGACGGGTACCCAGAAATCACCTACTACAGGACAGGCCCACCAAGGACAATAACAGAACACCACTGGCCATCACATACAGCCCCCAGCTAAAACCTCTCCAGCGCATTATCCACGATCTACAACCTATCCTGGAAAATGATCCCTCACTCTCACAGACCTTGGGAGGCAGGCCAGTCCTCGCTTACAGACAACCCCCCAACCTGAAGCAAATACTCACCAGCAACTACACACCACACCACAGAAACACCAACCAGGAACCTATCCCTGTAGCAAACCTCGTTGCCTACTCTGTCCCCATATCTACTCTGGCAACAGCATCAGAGGACCCAACCACATCAGCCACACCATCAGGGACTCATTCACCTGCACATCCACTAATGTCATATATGCCATCATGTGCCAGCAATGCCCCTCTGCCATGTACATTGGCCAAACCGGACAGTCCCTCCGCAAAAGAATAAATGGACACAAATCGGACATCAGGAATGGTAACATACACAAGCCAGTAAGTGAACACTTCAATCTCCCTGGTCATTCTATCACAGATTTAAAAGTCACTGTCATTGAACAAAAAAACTTCAGAAACAGACTTCAAAGAGAAACAGCAGAACTAAAATTCATTTGCAAATTCAACACCATTAATCTGGGCTTGAATAGGGATTGGGAGTGGCTGGCTCACTACAGAAGCAGCTTTTCCTCTCCTGGAATTGAGACCTCCTCATCTATTATTGGGAGTGGACTACATCCACCCTGATTGAATTGGCCTTGTCAACACTGGTTCTCCACTTGTGAAGTAACTCCCTGCTCTCCATGTGTCAGTATATAATGCCTGCATCTGTAGCTTTCACTCTATGCATCCGAAGAAGTGAGGTTTTTACTCACGAAAGCTTATGCCCAAATAAATCTGTTAGTCTTTAAGGTGCCACCAGACTCTTTTTTGTTTTTGTAGATACAGACTAACATGGCTACCCCCTGATACTTGACAGAGCCAAGATAGTGACTCAGTGAGGACCGTGTAGTGCCTTGGCAAAGGTCAGCTGAGTTTGCAGAACCCTGGCCCACCAAGCCAGCAGAAATGGAGATATCACATCACAGAACTGGACCAGGTAGCAACACATTAAGCGCAAGTGGTATTTGGTGGAGCAGTTCTCTTTGGATTAGAGTAGACTGGAGGAAGAAAGCTGTCCCCTGATTACAATGGGATTTTCAGTGGGTTGGGGTTTGTAGTGGGTCTGGAAGACCTGGAGCTCTGTAAGTTGAACAATTACTACTTGGAACTGGGGGGTTAACCAACTCGCGAAACACTGATTTGGGTTACTCAGTCTGTTGTATGTAATATATATTAGGTTCTCTTTTTTCCCCTTTCATTCTCCCCCTCCCAAGGAAAATATTCTTTTGGGTCCATGTTCCCAAAGGACTTTGAGTGCTTGCAAATGTGGAAGAACCTCCTACAAAGGCGGGCAAGGAGGTTATATTTTAATTTCCCAGAACAGGCAGTAGAAGTAAAGCTCTGGGTGGGCGCTCAACATCATTTTGTTTTTTGCAAAGGATCCCTGGACAGATTGAATCCAGTATTCGGTGCTGCGATTGGCACGTGGCAGACGGGAAGCAGAAATATTAAAACTAAAAGGTGAATTTCCTAGCTTTTTAGTTCTGAAAGGCTGTGATAATGGACTTTAAATGTGTGACACTTCTAGAAAACTGACATGAGGTCATTTTTAGAGGGTTTTATTACGCCCTCTGAGCCATGTACAGTCCAAACAGGTGGTAACTAAAATCTCAGTGAGATCCACAAAACAAATCAGGGAAACAATTTTAAAGTAATAAAGTTAAGCTTTGGCCAACCCCTTCAGCACTGTCAGATAGGCAGGAACTGTGAGCTGCTGTAGAGGCTCTTTGGCTCAAATATACTGGGAATATATTTTATTTTACAATATAAGCATCTCCTTCTGCAACCTACCCTGAGACTTTTTGAACTTTTTTTTTTTTAATTACTGAATGCATTGTTGTTTCTGTGACAACAAAGCAATGGCAATTCCTGGGAGAACTCTTCAATTCCACACAATCCAACAGAGCTTGGACATTGGCAGTGGAAAGTTTTAAATAATCACATGCCATAAAAGATAATACAATAAAATGACATCTGAGAGAAATGCATGAGATTCAAAACACAAAAGCCATCTAGAAGATTAATACATATATTCTGCTTATAGCTTTCTCACATTTAATTGCCCACAAAAGAAAAGGCCCTGCTTTGCCAGATCTCCCCTGCAATAGTAATTAAACTGAGTTCAGATAGCTTTTCCTACTTATAATTGCAGCTTAAGCAAAACCCCTTTAGAAGCCAGTCAGCCAATGTAAAACCTGTTTGACTACTTCTGTCAAACACACTCTATTTCAACCTCACAAATTATCCTTTTTACCTCAACTTAATCTTCCACACGAGGAGCTAGATTCATGAAAGCATTTATGTGCCTAATTCCCAGAATCAGGCCCCACTGGGATTCACAAAATCCCTGTTCAGTTGCTGCCCTGCAAAACTCACTTGGGGTCTAAATTTCTGCTGTAAAAGTTTCCTAGACACCTAAGTTTCTTCCTATGCACAGGTGCACTACGGACCTATTCTAGATGTTCAGATCCATAAACTGATGCATAAATCAGGGGAAGATAGACTTTGGTCCATCTAATTCATCCAATCCAGTAAATCTGCTCAGAGCTCTGCTACTGGAGCCAGACCCCATAAGTGAGCTGTCACAAAACATTCAAAACGGAGTGAAAAGGGGCAACACCCTCATAATGCTTAGCCCAGTGGTTAAGGCACTCTCCTGGGATGTGGGAGATGTCCCAGATCAAGTCTCCCCTCCACCTGAGGGGAAGAAGGGAATTGAACAGGGACCAGGCACCTCTGCTGTGAATATACTAACCACTGGGTTATAGGATATCAAGATGTGGGGGCTCCCTCAGTTTCTCCTATTGAAACTGTTTCACTGTGAGTAAATAATTAGTCATTGGGCCAGAGAGAGAGAGAGAGAATTAATAAAATCAGTACAGAAACACAGTAAAAACAAGATAATTTACAAATTCAAAAATAAGTGCCCTTCCCGAATAGCACAAAGAGCATTTCAGCACACCTCTGAATAAATTGATCCAAATCACTTATAAGAGTGTAATATCTAAACTCCAAATGAAGGTGTAAAACCAACAAAAGTCTAAAAGACCGAAGAACATCAGCAACCCCATTACCAAATAATTTACATCACCTATATTTTTAAAATGAACATCTTTACTTGTTCCAAAATAAGGTTTGCAAGGCATACTATCAATCTATTTGTGAACCTATACTTAATAGTAAAAATACAGTAGGAATGATAACCAAAAAACATCCTGTAGTAAAACAAATAATGGCTGTAACTTCAAACAACATATGAAAACAAATGAAAAACTGTCTCCATGTCACAAAAAGAACATGACAAGGACACCACCAGAGTCTAATGATATACAAACACATTCATGGCAAAAGTTCCATGACAAATTCACCATTAGAGATCACCATCCTCTTCTAATTGGAGGCTTGTATACAGTTCACCAGGCTGGCTGGCTGGCTGGCTGGAGTCTGTCACTAGAAGCTGTCTTCTCCATACCATGTAGGGATAATCACTAAGTGTTTAAAAATTAGAAATCTTTACCACAAACATATACAATGATTTACAGAGTAAACCATTAAAAGTACATTCAGAGACTCACTGAAGGCAAGCAAGCTGCCGGGCTTGTCAGCACCCCAATCCACAGTAAGAGCAACAGGTAGAAAATAGAACCATTAGTATAATCGGGAATGGCTCACTCAAGGAGGCAACTGTCTATAGCTTGGCAATATTGCCCCTAGGAAGGGGCAAATCCACCTCTTGGGGAAAAAAAACAAACAAACACAAGAAACCCAGTGAAAGGAATGGAAACCAAGCTTGACAGACAAGATATCTGCTGAGACCCATGTAAAATTAGTAAAATCTATTAAAGGAATCAGTTTTGTTACATGCATAACAAAAGTTCAACAGAGCATATCATAACCCTGCCTGATTCCCCTACTGACTGGAAAGGGAGCACTTAAAACCCTATTCACCTTAAGTAGATTATATATATCATTATACAGTAACTGAATGCTGGATACAACCCTGGGCCCAAAACCAAAAGCACAAAGGATGTGAAACAAATAGCCATGATCTACATAATTAAAACCCTTGTCTTGATCAAGCGAAATCAACTCAACATGCAAATGAAACATTTTTGATGCCAGAGTAGGAAAAGGATATCACAGTTAGTCCTGATAGTCTAGATTAACATGGATGACCATACCAATCACAGTTTGCAATCTATTTGTAAAGGCCTTTGCAAAAGGTTGACAGTCAGAGCAAAGCAGGGACACAGGTCTCCCATTCCTCATCTCCCCAAAGTCCCCCTTCTTGAGCAACAGGATAAGACTCACTTGACAACAAATAAGCTTCCTTCTGATGCTCTCCTGAAAAACCTGGAGGGAAGTCCAAAAGGCCTTATCAAATTCAATATGTAAATCATCAATACCAGGTACCTTCCTTGGAGCAAAGCCATTTAGGGCAGAAATCAATTCTGAGTGTATCAGGTCCCATTTATATCTGTCCTCATTTTATGTTGAGATCCTCGGAAGTTCCTCAAGGCGCTGCCAAATCTCACATGGACACACAGGCTCTGTGGTCTACAAGTCTGAGAAAAAAAAATCACAGCAAAATTCCTAATCCACACAGGATCTGAAAACTCTTGACCTGATGACATCTTGAAATGACCAATCATCTTCTGCTCAGCATTGTTTCTTTTCTAGGCTGTGCAGAAAAATTGTGCAGATGGATTCATTTCAGAAATGCCCTGAAATTGGGCCCTACGCAGTGAACCTTGACCTTTGCTATCCAACAGGTTCTTTAAGAGCTGGTTTTTATATTTCAAGCTCTCATTCAACCCAGCATCATTACTGCTGTTACCCCAAAAATCTCTGTGTGGAATAATGAGGAGGTGACATATAAAACAGATTTGACTCCTACCAGCATCTATCAGCTGGGAGAATTAGAAATCTGTGTGCCTCCCGCCCATGTTGCATTGAAATAAAGGATAGAGAGAATATAACCTTAAACAGAAAGAAGATTTATTAAGGGATAGATACAACTGGGGGAAGATTCATTATGGGGAACACTACAAATACCCACAAATACAGTCCAGCAAGGGGGCATAAAGCCCAGGCCCTTAAACTGTCCCTTGGCTAAACTAATAAATGCCTGAAAAATAATTACTGACTCTCTTCTAGCTGCAGATGGAGGACACCGGCAACGGATGGTCCATCTCAGGATCTCTGGAACATCGGAGGATCTGACTCTACTGTTGAAGCAGGAGATCAACAGATCTGAGCGGATAGCACAGTCTTCACTGGATCCTTTGGTGGATTACAGGAGTCAGTTAAGTATCAGAGTCCTTGACAGATGTTAGTAGCCGAAGTCTTGATCTAATGCCATACAAAGAACCTGGACATGGCTCCTTGATAGTGGACAGCGCCTGCGTCACCACGAACAGTCCCTATATGCTCTCTGAGGCGCTCATCGAGCAACAAGAATGATTAAAGGTCTTGAGAACATGACCTATGAAGGAAGGCTGAAAGAATTGGGTTTGTTTAGTTTGGAAAAGAGAAGACTGAAAGGGGACATGATAGCAGTTTTCAGGTATCTAAAATGGTATCATAAGGAAGAGGGAGAAAACTTGTTCACATTAGCTTCTAAGGATAGAAAAAGAAGCAATGGCCTTAAACTGCAACAAGGGAGGTTTAGGTTGGACTTTAGGAAAAAGTTCCTAACTGTCAGGGTGGTTAAACACTGAAATAAATTGCCTAGGGAGGCTGTGGAATCATTAAGAGTAGGTTAGATAAATGTCTATCAGGGATGATAGAGACAGTATTTGGTCCTGCCATGAGGGCAGGGGATTGGACTCGATGACCTCTCGAGGTCCCTTCCAGTCCTAGAATCTATGAGGCACACTCTGACAGGCACTGCTCCCAACCAGTTCCAGACAGTTCTCTGTCCCTCTGGTTCCGTGAGGAAAACGGAGTTTTGGTGGGAAAATACCATGAAGAAAGGGTACCATAATGGAGTTCAAACCCTTTCTATCATATGAGCCATCTTGAATTTCTCAACTCCATTTTGAATTGCAGCAACATTCGTAACAGAATTTGACCATGTACCAAAATCACCTTACACTGCCATGAAAGACTTTTCTAGTTCCACAATCCTCAGCTTTAACTCCTCCATACCCCAGTGAAGGCCCAGGGTTATCTACTGAGGGTACTGCTGACAAAAAACGTTTAATATTAAACTATACCATCCTCCCACCATTTCCTCAAGGAGGGAAAAGCATTCTTTGAGGCAACACAGGCATCCCAAAATAACTGAAAGAGTCCCGAAAGTGAACCTCTTGTAAAAGGAGTGTTAATATGCTAGTATGGCTTACAGTCTTGATAGAAGTAAGAGTCAAGACAAATAAGACCAAACCATGATCTGAAATACCAGTAGAAACAACTGGCAAGCAAATGAGACAAATGATAAGGTAAAATACAAATGGTCCAAATGGGCCATAGAGAAAGAGCTGTCACTCACACAACCAAGAGTACAGCTGCAGATAAGGGTGAAATGTTGCAACACATCAGTCGGGTCAGAAGCCTGTAAATGAGTTGCAATTTAAATGAGTTGCAATTTGCTGAGCAGACAGTGGATGCAGTTCCAAATGATTCCTACCTAATCTCTCATTAAGAATACAATTAACCCCCTCCCCCCTAATTAAAATAGCACTTATCAAACAATAGCTTTAAAAATCTGACCCTAAAGGCCCATTTTATCTCTTCAAACCAGTCAGTCTTTTTAAAAGATAAGACTGTATTATTTATTCATCAGGAAAAACCCCTGCTGCGGGGAAATCTTTTAGATGAAGCTGTGATTCAATTATTTTTTAAGCTTCATTATAAAAATGATTTTGAACCAAAACTCTAGATTTCTAGTTTGCATCATTTTTCACAGCTCTAATACATTGGTTTTGGTTCATAGTGATTTTGGTGGGAAATCTGGATTTTGAGTCCCTATGTTCAAATTTATTTGGGCCCATCTTTTATTCAGTGTCTCATAATTTAAATGCAATTGAGACAATGGCCACTGCTGTCAATTAAAAAACCTCAGATTTATTTCAATGAATATTGGATCAGGCTTTTAGAGAACTATTTCTTCATTAATTTTCTCATCATGATAATGTTTTCCCAACAGAAAAAGTCTTCTGTATGAAGCCCTGCCAAAAATGTTAAACTGTTACAGATCACATTTCCATATATAATAAAATGAGAAATAGTGAGTCTGGGGAAATTCCCTGCTGTGTTCCTATACAGGTTGTTCTCTTTGGAGACCTGCTGTCTTACCCAAGAAAAGTTTACAGGAGAAACCTTTTGATCGGACAGTTGGCAATGGTCATAAGTGAAATGAATTCAGGAAACATGAATCTAGTTTCAGAGTAACAGCCGTGTTAGTCTGTATCGCAAAAAGAAGAACAGGAGTACTTGTGGCACCTTAGAGACTAACAAATTTATTAGAGCATAAGCTTTCGTGGACTACAGCCCACTTATTCGGATGCATATAGAATGGAACATATATTGAGGAGATATATATACANATATCTCCTCATTATATGTTCCATTCTATATGCATCCGAAGAAGTGGGCTGTAGTCCACGAAAGCTTATGCTCTAATAAATTTGTTAGTCTCTAAGGTGCCACAAGTACTCCTGTTCTTCTTTTTAAAGAATACAAAGTCTTTATTTACATTGGAAGTGGAGGGAATACAACAAGAAAGAATTGGTGGGACTGCAAATTAATCATTTAGAAGCTGTACACAGTAAGTTGCTTTCATTAGTTAAACAAATGATAATAGAGACGTTCCTGAGCTGCAAAGTTTCAATGCCTACTGATGTCTATAGGTATTGTTGAACTGACCAATACTGTATAGAAGGCACTTGGCATGATCATGAGAAGAGCTCTCATAGCATACTACACTACAGAATAGGTTGCCAAGGGAAGTTGTGGAAGCCCCCTTACCAGGGCCGGCTCCAGGGTTTTGGCCACCCCAAGCAGCCAAAAAAAAAAAAAAAAAAAAAAAAGCCGCGATCATGATCTGCGGCGGCAATTCGGTGGAAGGTCCTTCGCTCCGAGCCGGAGTGAGGGACCGTCCGCTGAATTGCCGCCGAATAGCTGGACCTGCCGCCCCAAGCACCTGCTTCCCAAGCTGGTGCCTGGAGCTGGCCCTGCTCCTTACTTAAGAATGTAGAAATGTAGCCCTGTCTCTTTTCACTAATGGTGGCCTGTACCTGGAGCTTTAGAGGAACATATAAGAAGAAACCCCGCAGTAGGTAGTGTGGAATCATCAGCCCCTGTTGTGGGGTAGGTATACCCTGCTAGGGTGACCAGATATCCCGATTTTATAGGGACAGTCCCAATATTTGGGGCTTTTTCTTATATAGGTGCCTATTACTCCTCCCTCCCCCCCATTCTGTCCCTATTTTTCATACTTGCTATCTGGGCACCCTACCTGTCACCCCCTAGGGGGTATTGGCCCTGCGACCAAGTCCAACAGACCACTCCTCTCAGAGCAGTATAGTCTAATGGTCAGGGTTAGATTAGATTCAGGACAGTCAGGCCTAGTGTCCAGGATCAATAGAATCACCCTTTAGCGCCAGGTGCTATGACCCAGCTGCCAGAGGTAATAAGACTGCCCCTCTTCTGCAGTGTGGCATAGTAGCTAGAGTCAATGGGACTGCCCTTTAGTGCAGGGTGGAATGGCCTAATGGCCAGAGTCAAAGGGACTGCTCCTCTGCTCTGGGCAGTGTGGCCTAGCAGCCAGAGTCAGTAGGACCACCCTTTAGTGCACTGTGGTATGGCCTAATAGCCAGCATCAATGGGCATACCCTTCTTCACAGGGCAGGGTGACCTAGTGGTCAAAGGGGGTGACGGGTGGGTTGGCGGCCAATGTAGGGCTACCCAGCCCCTCCCCGCTCCAGGAGGTACCAATCCAAGGCCCTATCAGCAGTGAGTGTATTCACCACTGGGTCAGTGGGGATCCATCTGAAACACACTGACTCAGCTTCTGGTTTCACACCCAGATCAATTTCTGGTTCCCTGGGCTACTTACTACCCTGTCTTCCTGCTCTGTAGTCCGCAGGTCCTCTGCTTCCCCGGGTGTAGTTGGCAGGCGAAGCTCCCGACGACTCCTTCCCTTCATTGGTCTCTATGGACAGCCTGGTATTCACCTCGGTCTTGGCAGGCCAGGCCTGGCCTCTGTGGCCTGGGGCTGACAGCTCCCAGGTAGGAGCTTGCAATCCATGTTTTCTCTCCTCCCTGGTAAGGCATACTAAGCTGAGCTTCTCCCTTTTATACTTAGTTCCAGTTAGAGCATGCCCAGCAGGGCAAGGAGGTGTGGCTTCCTCAACCCACAGTATGAGGTTAACCCTTCCTGTCCAGTGCAGGGCAGGTATACCTCTTCCCAACTCCCATTAGTTATAAGTTGGGTTATGTTGTGAAGGATGTTTCCAAAATTCTTTATTTTTTCAAAAATCCTTAATATAATAACTCTGGACATTCTTTGTAGCCATATAAATGTCTATCTTTTTTGAATTCTTCTAGCTCTTGTTCTCAACAAGAAATTTAACACTAGACTGGACAAAGCTACTGTAGAAAACAATCAATCTTTCTGTGGCAAAGCAATGGACTAGGTAACTTCACAAGTCTTTTCCACCACTGACGTCTATTATTCTACAATGATTCGTTCTCTCGCCTGACAAACTTGGGCTCTTTCCTCGTTATCCAGGACAGTGGAAGCAATGGGGAACAGGGGCGGCAGGTTTGTAAAAATTTTGGTGGTGCCCAGAAGGCCCAGAGCCCGCCCCTCCAAACTCCGCCTCCCACCTGCCTAAGGCTCTGGGAGGGAGTTTGGGTGGGGAGAGGAGGTCTGGGGTGCAGGCCTGGGGCAGGGGATTGGGGTGCAGGCTCTGGGAGAGAGTTTGGGTGCAGAAGGGGTGAGAGGTTGGGCTCTGGGAGGGAGTTTGGGTGGGGGAAGGGGTCTGGGTGCAGGCTCTGGGATGGAGTTTGGGTGCTGGGTGCAGGCTCCGAGCTGGGGCAGAGGGTGGGGGTGCAGGAGGGGGTGAGGGGTGCAGGCTCTGGGACAGACTTTGGGTGCAGGCTCTGGGCTGGAGATAGGGGTGCAGACTCTGGGAAGGAGTTTGGGAATGGGAGGGGTGTGGAGGGTTGGGGTGTGGACTCTGAGAGTTTGGGGACAGGAAGGGGTGCGTGGGAAGGGAGTGGAGGTGCATGCTCTGGGAGGGAGTTTGGGGGCAAGAGGGGGTGTGTGGGAAGGGGGTGGGGGTGCAGGCTCTGAGACAGAGTTTGGGTGCAGGCTCTGGGCTGGGGCAGGAGGTGGGGATGCAGAGGGAGGGGTTGAGGGGTGCAGACTCTGGGAGGGAGTTTAGGGGTGGGAGGGTGTGTGCGGGAAAGGGGTGGGGGTCTTATCTGGGGCTCCTATGCAGGGCGGGCTGGGGGGCTTCCGCATGCTGCTAGTCCCAGGCACTGCACCCACAGCTTCCTATTGGCCACAGGGGTGCTTGGAGCAGGAGCAGCGCGCATAGACACAGATTCACCCTGTCCAGGGGCCACAGGGAGGGGCCAGCAGCCATGTAGATCGAGCAGGCAGGAAGCCGCTTAGCTCCTCTGCGCTGCCAGTGGTGGGTGGGGGCCCCAGGCCATTTTAAATGGCTTGAGGGACACACGGGGGCAGCACTCGGGGGCAGACGGCGGGGCCGAGGGAGAGACCTGGCCTCAAACATTGCTTGAGCTGGGCCAGGAGTATTCCTGATGCCCAGGCACCATGGGCCCATGTAACTCGCCACCTATGGTGGGGAAAATGGATGTGTCCAAGTGACAGCTTTCATTTTACTGATTACTTGATTGACTTTATACAAATATTTTGGAGATCTGAGATTGTGTTTCAATTTAAGTAATAAAATAGTCTTTTTTCCTATTACAAAGAATCATTCAATTGGAAGAAAAATGTTTTTTTATAGAAATTTAGCTTCTTAGAGTCCCCGCAAAGCAATTTGCTGTTTGACACCGTGTCAAAGAACATTGCTTCTAACAGACCATAACTGCTCAGTAAATATTTAAGTTTCAGATAAAGAAAATACAATATAAAAAGAAAATGAGCAGTTTAATTTACAGAAGAAAATGAGTAGTTTAATTTACAGAACTTTGTTGATGTTTGCTGCTTACCTTTTAGGAAGGCCTGAAAAGAAGTTTTTACTGCAGTTGCAAGCTGCATATTTTGCTAATTACTGAATAATTTTTTTTTGGATGAGAGTAATCAGATGATGGTGCAATATAAATTGTAGTTCAGTCGTGCACTCAGTGCAAAAAGGAATCAGTGATCAGGACAACAGTGACTATCTTTCTCTGAAGCCTCATTTTGCACATCAAAAATCCCATCATTGTTTAATCGCCCCACCCACAATCCCACTATCCCACTGGCATGCTAATTTTGTCATGTTTACCTAAATATCTCATTTGGATGGCCTGCTATGAAGCCTGTGTCAAACTCAACAAGAGTTGCTTTGACAAGTGTTTGTTAATACATATTTTTAAGTATTTACATGATTATTTGATATTTACATTTTCCATAATACAGTAGCACTTTGCTAGTTTGCCTTCAGTACACTACATTTCACAAGAAGATTGGATTTAGTCTGTGGCTAAATACAGAGCTTCCTAATTTTGCAACTTTCATGTTACTAAGACCAGAATTTTCAAAGCCACTTAGCTATTTGTGACTACACACAGGAAGAGCTGCCCACCCAACTTTTTATAGGAATTTAAAAAAAAAATAGTTAGCTTATTTTACACCCAGACTTAAAAAAGTGTGCCTCATGCCTTGATCATGGACACTGAGAGGAGTGGAGGCAAGATTTTCACAACTGTATCTTTACCATACACTCTTAGTCATCCCTAGTCACCAGCAGAACACTGTGCCATCTCTGAGTTGTTGGGAATTTTAGCCATTTTGTTTTTGTCATTGTCTTTTACCCTCCATTTTGATGCATTGTCTTCATGCTTGGCTTGGTGCCCTTTTTGTGGTGTCTAATTTTTGATTGGTCAGTGTTTATGTAATCTTCTCCAGCAACTGAGCAAAGATGGGACACTCAGACAAAAGGAGCAGGAAAGGGTCACATGATTCTAAGTAATCAGCTTGGTAATAAGGAACTGACGTAGTTCCTCAAGGTTGCTGTCTGCTCAGGAGGCAGCCCGTGTTCCTGAGTTCGGATGGCGCAGTTCTTCGAGATAACATCAATAACCTACCTGCAATCCATCTGGTGATGGTTATCTGCTCTAGACATCTGCCATTCCTGATCCCTGGTGGAGTGATCCTCCGAGTTCCCAGTCCTGGTTCCCATTACCTGTGAGAGAGACAGAAGTGAGCTGAGTCCATCCAGCCTATGGTCATCTAACTGTAACATTACTATTTGTTTGTTAGTCCATTTATCCAAGTTGGGTCTGGGCTTCATGCCCATTGTGTTTGGTAAAAACAGCAAGGTGTTTATACCTGTTTCGTATCTGTTCCAGATCTGTTCCATACCTGCCTTATATTCTTTACCTTCCCTGTTAATAAACCCTGTTTTGGTTTATCCTTTAAAGGTGCTTAAGTTTTCTTTTACTGCGGCTTTAGGCGACAGTGGGAATCAATTCGTGGGAATCAAGCTTGATTTTGAAAGCAGGGTCCTTAAACATTTCCCTTTTAGTTTTCTTCTGGTAATAGAGTTACTTTTAAAGCACTTTATTTGTAATGTGACACAATCACATTATTTTGGTTACTTACAAGTAAAGGACTTTTTTTTGCAACCTTTACTTGTGCAGATAGTTGCATTCACTTCAAGGAACATGACATGATAGGGAGAAACTAACATGGCTCCTTTCAAATCATGTTTCTACTTACATGAGCTTTTGAATACAATATTGAGCAGTAATTATACCAAACGATAATATTTCCTCAGCTTGCCTTAGTGGACTTTTTTCCTATCACTATTACTATTATGTTAGAGACTCTGTGATGTAACTTCAGCTTTGTGATGGAAAGTATGAACCAGAGCTTCCTAATTAAATATTATATAAATATAATAGAAGCACCATGCCAAAAAGTGTCTCTCTGTAACTTGGTAAACTTCACTGCTTTCATATTTTTTGTGTTACTTTTGATTTGATTAGTGGTTTAGAGATTTTTTTAAGTTCTGGCACATGTTCATTTCTCTCTGAAACGTAATAAAACCTTAAAAAGTCATGTGTTCATTTCTATGGAAAATTGTGAGATCTCTTTGCTATACACAAAGGTGGAAAAATAAGTGGCTACTGTTACCAACTCACCTATTTCTTTTCCTCTCTAAAGATATCGTTTTTATCTGAGTGAAAATGCAATGAGCAACAGTAATTGCCTACAAACATCCTTAGCTCTTTCTGTACAGTGCAGTAAGCAATATTTAAAAGCAACAAAATGCACCGGAATCACAATGCTCATACCACAAAAATAAATTTTCAACTCTCTAGGAAACAAATTCTGAAATAAAGTAAAATACAAGCCAGACAGATTTAAATGTACTTTTCTTCTGAATTAATATTCATCTTTTTGGTTTACTGAAAATGCAGTAAAAAGAATAGGAGTACTTGTGGCACCGTAGAGACTAACAAATTTATTACAGCATAAGCTTTCGTGGGCTACCGCCCACTTCTTCGGATGCATCCGAAGAAGCCCACGAAAGCTTATGCTCTAATAAATTTGTTAGTCTCTAAGATGCCACAAGTACTCCTGTTCTTTTTGCGGATACAGACTAACACGGCTGCTACTCTGAAACCTGAAAATGCAGTGGAACACTAAAGCATTTCATGTTTTGGGGAGAGAGAGGCAGGGGCAGGAGAACAGTTCACTATAAATGGAGATCATGGTAGAATATGGCACACTAATATTGCAAAAAAATCTTACACACAAACTCTTCCCAGAAAACACCCCTGGTTGTGAATCAAAGCTCTTCTAAGCAGCCATCGCTTGAACCAGTACTTCCTGACTCCTCATTCATTTCTTACTTCCTTTAAATTCTTCTGCAAGTATTCCAAACTATTGATGTATATTTTTGTGAATAGAAAATTCCTCTTTAAAGCGTCAGTACACTAAAGTAACTGGTAATGCAGCCTTCTTCTGCATCAAAAACCAATCAGCTGGGATACAGCAGGCAAGCTACTTATCCTAGTTCAGTTTAAGGTGAAATTCTAACTTATTTTAGTTCAGAGTAATGACGTGAGATGCTAACCCTACCTGACTGAGAAGCCCCTTAAGTATACAAAGATAAACTGAAAAATATATCTGTTAAACAGAATAAAAATAAAAATTACCTCAGACATTACCTGAGATATTACTTCACCCACCTTTTACTCCTGTTAAACAGAAAGCTTTGCTCAGCCCGTAGCACTACTCAGTATAATAGGGGTTCTGTTTATGCCAGTATGATGCTGTATGATAGAAATACGACCATGCATATCAATGGTATTGCCATGGTTAGACAATTGCAAGAAATCTTGTACAAAGTATATCATTTAAAGTGATGATGGAAAGTAATGACTTTCTAAATAAGATTATCCTGTTTAAATCCACGTATTATCTCTGTGTCGGAGTTATGACAATTGGCTTTATATCTGTATCCCAAATGTGTTTGTTCCTGGGTAAAACCCACCAAGTAAAATCTACATTGAAACTACTATTTTGATGACATTCTGAACGAATTTTAACAGATTAAATGGCACTTTTTAAATACTTGGAAAGGGAAAAGTCTCATAGAAACCCTGCACTAGCTCCCAGCTTACAATTTTAGGTACAGAAAAAGCTGTTTTAGGTTATTTTATCTACTTCCATGATGCTTAAAATCACTCAACAATGACTATGAAGCTGGTGTTCAGTGACTGTCCACTATTGTTTCATTGTTACTTCTGCTCCCCCAGCTCTGTTGTGACTTCCTGTTGTCTTTTGTCTTATACTTGGATTGTAAGTATATAGTCTACAGGGCCAGGTACTAGCTTTATTATATGTTTGTATGGCCCTTACCTTAATACAATGGAGCTGGGGCCTCTACAGATTACCACAATACAAATATATAATGATAATAATGACTGCCTATGTAATGTGCTCTATTTGATTTGCTGGCTCTCTCTCATCTTATTTAATTGGAAGTTCCTTGAGGCAGGGATTGTCTGTGTTTTTCCTACAATGCCGGGAATGTTGTCAGCATTCAACATATAATGGGGCCAAGATTTTGCTTCCTAAGATTGCACATGGAAGGGAACCTTTATATGCAGAACTTGAAGCTCCATTAGGGCACTAGAATTTAGATTGCTATGCACTATTTTTACTACCACCACTCCACGTCTACAGTTCCAGCTGAGATCTCTGTATATGGTCTGCAGTGTAGTCTGGGGAAGGACATGGAAACTGGGCATCAGAAGGAGGAGTTGGAGGGACTGGATGATTATAGTGGGAGGCTCATTTCATACTCCCATATAATTTCTCCTGTGGAAAATAGTTAAGACAAAATTGGTACAGTCTGGGTATCTTGGGCAATCATGTTCAAATTGGGGATGTCCCGGGCACTGTTGCTCCAATGCTGGATGTGGGGATATGGGGAAGTTATAGTTACTGTATCATGTGGATTATTTGCATTATAGTGTATTACTTAGGCAAAGATAAAAGTTGTTTAGGCTGCCTTAATGCTGCATTTTCAAATGCCTGAGGGAGTTTTAAAGTTTAACCTTGAATTTCCTGACTTTCTAAAAATCTACTGTACATCATTATTTTACAAGTTTTCCTTAGGTTGCTATAATGTGCTCGCAACCTTTACTCCAGCTTTAAAACGTATTTGTCTGGGAATTTATATCCAATTTTTTTACTATTAATATTTTTAATCTCTGTTACACACATTGAAGCTTTCAGGCAAATGGTAAAATTGTGTGTTAACCATGGCGAGTTAATTTGAACTGGAACATTACAGAGTTCAGACTGGAGTGTTTTATAACAATATCCAAGCTTGTTCCTAAATAATTTAAAATTGGTGTTAATTGAGGTGCATCAAACCTCTGCTCACACCACAGGTAGCAAGCTAAGTGCCACTAGCTTGTATAGTAAATCTGAATCTGAATGTATTCATTGGATTCCTAGTGAAGAAGGCACTTAAATTACACTGACAATTGTGCCATTCCAGCAATGAGAATGTCCTATTATATTTGTAAGCAAATAAGCTAGTGTTGCTGTGAAGACGTCCAGTATGATTCATACCTAGATCATGGCTTCACTTTTGGCACAACATTGTAACATACAACATAGCTATAACTTACATATAGAAAAATCATTTTTACAACCTCACTATTAAACTATAAAAATCAAATAAGTCAACACTTTACAACTAATCAGAGGACAACATGAACAAGGCAGGGAGAGGAAGTCTGAAAGCAGAGGGGGAAAGAAGGTGAAGGAAGAGTCAAGGGAGAGGGAGAAGGGGAAATGGAAGGGGAAGGGGAAGGAAATCTGGATTGGTCACTGTGACTTTGGGTGTTCCCTAGTTAGATGTTTCTAAAAATGGAACCCAGATCTCTTCAAATCTCTGTAGTTGATCCTTGTGGCAGAAAGTGACCCTTTCTTTGACTGCTAAGTCAGAGAACTCAGAATACCCTTATTCTGTGCAATGAATTCGGTGATGAATCCTGTTCTGTACCACCTGAGGCATATTGCGCATACACTAAGAAGAATTAGCTTTTTTACCTCTGTAAAAATCATTCTCCTGTTGATTGTAGTAGAAAGAGAGCCTGAGACATAAGCCCTGTATCAGAGGTCTGGTATGAGGCAGGACCTGGTCATAGAATCTGTCAAGAACAGGACTAATATTGCAGAAATACACTTCTTAGGGATGTGTATCAGGGTACAAAGATGTATCTCAGAGGGAGTATCTTAGCCCAGCAGAGGGGGGAATGAAAAGTCATTCACTGAGCTGCGTCCATTGTCACGGGCATACATGTCTTAGTATTCTTGTAGAGTCTGTCAGGTGCTATTACTGTGCTATGTCGACAATAAACCTGGCCTGGTGCTGTCATACCTTAACGGATCTTATGGTCATTGGGCGGTTCACTCAAGGTCTGCTGTGCCAGCTGTCCGCACAGAGCTGGGGTAGCACACATGAAAAACCACACACATGCAGCCGAACATCTCACCACATTGATCGTAGCTGCTCTCAGAAACCTTGAATTCTGTGCTAAAGAGAGACCAACCAGCACTTTTGAAGGCTGTTTTTATCCCCCAAAGATGATAGATTGATTAAGTCCTAGAAGTATTTGTTTCTTAAGACATTAAAAAACTATGCAATACCAGAGCCTGCAGTCCCCTTACAAACACAGCCCTCATTGGCTTCAGTGTCAGGACTGGGCCCTAGAGAGGAAACAGAGTGAACAATAAAACGTTTCAAAAAATGATTCCATAAGAACAGAGAGAACATCTTCCCCCTTTAGATTTAATCATGTGTTTTAAGCCTGAAAAACCATGTACAGTATCTTACCACTGATGACCAGTGTTGTCTCATTGTTTCCTTGTGCTTCCCCATCTGTATCAGAGCTGGATGAAATGATCTGCACTAAACTTTTTTAGGTGAAAAATGCAGATTTGGAGACACTGGAACATTGTGAATTTGTGTAAATTTTGCCAAATTATATCGGTTGGTAAAAAAACACCCTAAATAATAATAATAATAAAAAAAAATCAGGAAAAAATAAATATTTT
This sequence comes from Trachemys scripta elegans, assembly GCF_013100865.1. Lineage (NCBI taxonomy): Eukaryota > Metazoa > Chordata > Testudines > Emydidae > Trachemys > Trachemys scripta. Next base: position 142,371,345 of record NC_048300.1, on the reverse strand, counting down.
GTTTTCATGTTTTCAAAATAAAGTGTTTTGACATTTGATTAGAAATGACTTTTTATTTCAAGATGTCCTTTAATCATTGGCAACCCTTCTGCCTAGTATTGGCGGTAGCAAATTAGGGCTGGGTTCAGGCTTCAGGGCTTACATATTAAAAAAAAAAAGATATTTAAAAATGGTCAAAATCATAATGAAATATTTTGATGTTGTCAAAACAAAATATTTTGTTCATTTTGAACAGATGTTTATTCAATGTTTCAATTCTCCAAAAACTTTTAAAGTAATTTTTGGTTTGATCCAAAACAATTTTTTAAAGTTCTTTGGAATTGTCAGTGAACTGAAAAATCTGTTGTTCACCTGACTGTAGTCTGTATCCTTAGATTCAGGCTGGACTTATTTTGTAAGTTCTTTAGGGCTGGGCCATCTTTTTATTCTGTGTTTGTACAACACCTAGCACAATGGGGTCCTGATCATGGTTCCACAATGCAAATAATAAATATTTATAACAACAATATTCAGAAAGCTGAATATTTGCAAAGAAGAACAAACTATTTGACCATTGGGTGAAGCGTAAGCTTATACTTCAAAACTAGAGTTAAAACTTCGAGGGAATTTACAAATATCGCAGAGAATTCCAGTCAGTCAGTGGCTAGATTTAAGCAATCTGCATTCAAGTCCCAGCCAACAATTAATTTTACATAATGGCCATCAGTAGTAAGCAACAATAATAATAATAATGAACATGATAATAATAATCAGGGATCCTAGATTTCCATGATAAAAAACACCAAAATTCTCTGATAAAAAAAAACCATAAAAATCTGCGCATTTCCGCAATTAAAATGAAACGCTGATCTTTGATTTCTCTAGCCACAATATATATAGGTATCAGCCTAACACAATGTGTTATTGATATATTTATAATTTTTAAGCAAGTTCAAAGTCTACCAGCACCATCAATTATAATAAAAATAAATTAATAGAATGATCCAGTCAAAGTGCATTGTTTCTTTACTGTTGTCAATGATCCTGCTGCTTCAGTCTCTTGTTTTCAATTCTTTTCATTCAGTTTATGTTTAGAGCTTTCCATGTGTTCTAAATTTATCTGCCTTTGAACATAATCTATGGCCTTGCTGCATACAGTATAGAACAGAACATTACCATCAACGTGAAATTTGTCCTTTCCAAACTAAGTGACACAGTGTTTTCAGCATCTTTTCATAACTTTAATTACTCACAACTGGAAGCTAAAATGAAATTTGAGATGCATTAAAAGATGAATCCTCTACATGCTATTGAGTAACCTCTATATGCTGAAACCATTTATTGGAGTATGGTTAGCTATGTAAATTTAAAGTCCATTAAAAAAATCAAACACAAGAGGGGGGAGGTTACGCGCATTGGTACTTTCAGTAAAATGCAGTTAATAATTAATATGTTTTTATTTTTTCACGTTGTAACCATGCCTCTGTGGGTCACAACTGAGAATACCGAATTCAGCACAAACTGCTGAGAAATAGGGTAGATACACCCCAAAACTAGAGGTTATTCTCCCATGAGATATACCAAACCAGCAACAAAAATAAACTTCTGTTTCACCACAGTGGCTAACAAGAAGTCATAAAAGCAGTTTCCTTAGGCACTCCAGTCCTTGTATCACCACAAAAAACACTATAATTAAAGATGAGTGATTCTTTAAAATCAGTTTCATCAAACAAAGGGTTCTTCAGATCCCAAAGGACAAGCCACACACCCAGGTTAATATACAACTCAGATCTTACCCAAAAATCAGGCTGTTGCCAAGCCTTTAGTATCTAAAAATCTAAAGTTTTATTTATAAAAAGAAAGAAAGGCAAGAGTTAAAATTGGTTAAAGGAATCAAATACATACAGTAATTGCAAAGTTCTTGGTTCAGGCTTGTAGCAGTGATGGCTTACAACAGTGATGGCTTACAACTGCTGGTTTAAGTCAAGTCAAATCGTTGGAAGGTCCTCAGTCCCTTGGTTAGAATGCTCCCATTAGTATAAATCCATAGTCCAGAGGTTTGAGCAAGAAAGAGGCTGGAGCAGGAAAGAGGCAAAATGGGTGCGTTTCCAGGGCCTTTTATAGCTTCAGCCATGTGGAGGGGCACCCATTGTTTCAAACAAAGCCCTCAGCACAGCTAGTGGAAAATCACAGGTGACAAGATAGTGTTTGGAGTCACATGGGCAAGTCACATGTCACAAGACACAGTAGAAGCCATTACCTATACCTCAAACAGTGTAGGTGGGTATCTTCCATTGTGAGCTAAATGTTCCTTGATGAGCCACTTAATTTGAATAGTCCCCTCCAAGATGTGCTGACCAACTACCTTGTGGGCATTACCACAGGAGCAAACGTTTTGAAATACAGGTATAGAGCTAACCGTCATAACTTCAAATACCAAAATGGTACATGCATACAAACAGCATAATCATAAGTAGCAAATCATACCCTTTCTATTGACACCTACTTGACACTGTATACGATTCACTGCAATTATATAACAGTGGTAGCAACAATGATGTGCATGGTCATATTTTAATCAGATATCACACACACATTGTAAAAACTAAAGATTCTCTGTAAAAATGCAAATTCCACATTTTTCCACAGCAAACGAATTTTCAGATTCCTGATAATAATAATGTAAAGTGTTAAGATTTTTAAAGTTCATGCTTCTCTAGGCTTCTCAGCATATCCCTTTCTTAGCTGTATCTATCTCTCAGATTGAAAACTCTTCAAAGAAGGGTCTTCTTTCTGTTTTTCTTTCTCTTGTACTGCTTCATGCACATAGTTGGCACTCAAATAATTTGACCTGGCCCCAGTTAATAGTGTATTTAAGCATATACTTAATTTAAGCATGTAAATATTCCCATTAACTTCAAAATTGGGCACATGCCTTAGTACCTAGTTGAACTGGGGCTTGGTTTGGGTGATGAAGATGCTTGGGAGGAGTCTGCTATCAAACAAAAATGTGCTGAAAGATAAAATTGTCATTGTATTACACTATTGTCACTTTTCCACATTGAAATATGTATTTAAATAAGTTCCCTATATAATTAAATGCTCTTAGTTTTGTCACATGAAGTGTTTGTTTGGGGAAGAGGTGAAAATGCAGGCAAATTTATCTTCCTAGGTACATCTGTGAATCTAAGGATTTTATACTGCTACCCAAAGTGGTTCACAATATTATGATTATTTATACTGAGTTACTATCCAAAAGGCACTTTCTAAACATATAAGATGACCATTCCTGCTTTGAAGAGCTTGCAGAGGCACAGCCTAAAAGAACACTCCCACCCAAACTATTACATAAACAAAAAGAGAACAGAGAGCGGGGGAAAGTATTACAATATATAAAAACATAGTGGTCAGGCTAGTTGCATTCATATAGGCATTCAATTTGGCCATCCAGCAATGTAAAATGGCTTGTGGATAGTACAAGTGATAGAGGACTGGACAGGTCAGTAGTGGGACATACAGATCTTCACCTATTGGTTGTTGTTGAACATAGATTGTTCTCTCTTTTACTAGTGCTACTGAGGATCATCTCAGTCTTCATCAGAGTAGCTTTATCATCATGAACTTAGGTTAACTCTTGACTGTAAGATCACTTCTTTCCCAGGAGAAAAAGTGTGTATCTAAACACAGCTGATTGCATTTCAAATCAATGGATATTTTTTCCTGCAGAAACTCGCCCTCCACTTATCTCTAAGCCAAAATTTTCTCCTGGGGTCTAGTGCTTGCTACTGCTGGTCCTGAGCTCTGCCAACAGAGCCAAAGATTAATTTGCAGCAGAAAATAAATTAAATTTAAATTTTAAAACAAGTAGTTATTGATGTTTGCCTGCTGAAGTAAACACAGCACATTTATTGCAAATAAGGAAGAAAATGTGGAAACTTCAATATGCTGCACATACAGATGACATTTATGTAGAATTATAATCTCTGACTCAGAGAAAGGAAGCAGAACTGCACAAAGCAAGAGTGTTTGATACTTAAAACCAACCCTAAAGTCTACACAGCAAATACACCTGGAAATGTTGTTGATCTAGAATACTGCAGGTAAATGTCTCTTAAGTTCTGAATGGGGGATCTTGATTCTAATATTCTGCCCTCCCTACATAAGCAGAATTCCTCAATCCAGCGATCTATACATATTTTGAAAGGGCAGCATATTGAAGTCAAGATTTTCCAAGCATATATGAAAGGAGAATTTCCCCCCAGTTGAAAAAATAGCATGTCAATAATAATAATAAAATAATAATAATATTAAGACAGAAAAATGGTTCCTGATATCTTAAATTAAGCAAAAACAACGAGGAATCCTCTTGGCACTTTAGAGACTAACAAATTTATTTGAGCATAAGCTTTCATGTGCTAAAACCCACTTAATCAGCTGCATGTAGTGGAACATACAGTAGGGAGGTATAAATACACAGCATATGAAAAGATAGGAGTTGCCTTACCAAGTGGGGGGTCACTGCTAACGAGCCAATTTAATTTAAGTTGGAAGTAGGCACTTCTCAACAGTTGACAAGAAGGAGTGAAAATCACTTTTGTAGTGTTAATGAGGCCAACGTAAACAAGGTGGCCCATTTCAAACATTTGACAAGAAGGTGTGAGTATTTAACAAGGGAAAATTAGTTTTTGTAAAAACAAGGAGTACTTGTGGCACTTACTTAGAGAGTAACAAATTGATTTAGTTTCTGTAGTGACCCATCCACTTAGTCTCTATTCAGGCTTAATCTGATGGTGTCCAACCTGCAAATTAATTCCAGTTCTGCAATTTCATGTTGGAGTCTGTTTTTGACTTTTTTTGTTGAAGAACTGCCACTTTTAAATCTGTTATTGAGTGACCAGGGAGATTGAAGTGCTCTCCTACTGGTTTTTGAATGTTATAATTCCTGATATCAGATTTGTGTCCATTTATTCTTTTGCGTAGAGACTGTCTGGTTTGGCCAACGTACATGGCAGAGGGGCATTGCTGGCACGTGATGCACATCTACCAATGTGATATATGCTAAGTGAACGAGCCCCTGATGGTATGGCTGATGTGGTTAGGTCCTATGATGGTGTCCCTTGAATAGATATGCGGACATAGTTGGCACTGGGGTTTGTTGCAGGGTTTGGTTCCTGTGTTAGTGTTTTTGTTGTGTGGTGTGTAGTTGCTGGTGAGTATTTGCTTCAGGTTGGGGGGCTGTCTGTAAGCGAGGAATGGCCTGCCTCCCAAGGTCTGTGAGAGTGAGGGATCGTCCTTCAGAATAGTTGTAGATCCTTGATGATGCACTGGAGAGGTTTTAGTTGGGGGCTGTAGGTGATGGCTAGTGGTCTTTGTTGGTCCTGTCTCATAGTAGGTGACTTCTGGTACCCTTCTGGCTCAGTCAATCTGTTTCTTCACTTCACCAGATGGGTAGTGTAGTTTTAAGAACGCTTGATAGAGATCGTGTAGGTGTTTGTCTCTGTCTGATTGGAGCAAATGCGGTTGGAGCTTGGCTTAGACGATGGATCATGTGATGTGGTCTAGATGAAAGCTGGAGGCATGTAGGTAAGCATAGCGGTCAGTAGGTTTTCGGTTTAGGGTGGTGTTTATGTGACCATAGTTTATTAGCACTGTAGTGTCTAGGAAGTGGATCTCTTGTGTGGACTGGTCCAGGCTGACATTGATGGTGGGGTGGAAATTGTTGAAATCCTGGTGGAATTCCTCAAGGGCCTCCTTCCCATAGGTCCAGATGATGAAGATGTAATCAGTGTAGTGCAAGTAGAGTAGGGGAGTTAGGGGATGAGAGTAAAAAGTCTCCCCCCGCCCCCAGGTGTATACTCTATTATAGGCAACATGTATATTAATATGAATTGTTCTTTGTCTTACATTTTGTCAAATGTTAACATTTTGGGCTGAAATTTCCTATCCTTGAAGTCCTCAGTATGACTTTTTCCCTCAAAATCTTCAGTTCAAGATAGCCAGACAATTATGAATTTAGTAAAAAAAAAAAAAACAGGCAGTTTTATCAGTGTAAAAAAAATGTTTTCCCACCATTTTTTTTTTTTGCAACAGTTGGATAATTTGATACTAGCTATGAGCCAGGGAGAAACAAGAGACATCAGACAGTGAAGTTGTTTCCTAATCGCTCCTATGATTAACAATTTTCATTTTTGTTCAACTCCAGTTTAGTTTGCAAAATTTGTTTCTCTGTGAGGACAAAAACCATACGCAAATTATATATTTTCTTCACTTACTAATGAATCAAGGTTAAAAAAAAAGACAAACCCAGGTTTTGATTGCATGTCAAACTTTCCCCACAGTTCTAATGAATACTCCAAACATCTTTTATCTGATAAACATATTTAAAGCAGGTTTTCAAAAAATCATTTGATTTGGCAGGCGTTTGTTGTGATTTATATATGAGACTATTGTTATATGGCTTCTGGAGCTGGGTTTTGTGTTAAGGAAGTGATTAACAGACAATTGTATGTATTTTTTAAATTACCTCTACAATGCTTGGTGGTAAGATTTTTAAAAATACAGTTTTATGCAGTGTATTATGCACACTTAAACACAGAGTCTTCATTTTGATTTCTTCAATCACATAGCAACCTAGCCCCTACATGGTTGCACTTAAACTGTTTTGTCATTATCACCATAACATTATCTTTTTATCCTATATACATCATGTAATCGCCAAAGACTTGAATTAGCATTGTTTTGCAGATCAGTGTAATAGGATTTCCATGGACTTGCATTGCTATTACTCTACTGCTGTCTTGTAATTTTAATATGGTGCAGCATCCATTGCATCACGTTATATTGTCAACATTTTGAAAATGCAGAATGATCTCCAAGGACACTCAGTGATATTGTTTTCATCTTCCCTGATGATATTATGGTTCTTTTTTGCCATAGTATTAACACTACTTATGAAAAGTAACTTCTGACCATGCTCAGACTTTTTTCCAAAATGCTAAAAAAATAATAAAGATTATCTGAAGAGTTTCAGGTGCAGTATCACTAAAAAAGTAGGTTGGGTATTTTGACACCACAGCAGCCTTCCAAACAGAATATGAATACAAAATTAAAAGTATCATTTCAAATGTACTGTGCAGCCCCCAAAGCAGAATTTCTGAAAATGATGTTAAGTGTTTAGGAGAGATGACTGGCCAGCAATGTGACATTATTCCAGTAATAAACTGTTGCATTTGTAGGACTTATGCAAAAAGTAATATTCCCCTCTTTCTCCATAAACTTTCTACAAATTACCACCTAAGTCTAGAATTACTTATACTTCTTTGCCCTACTGGTTGTGGGGAAATGGACCACAGAGAGATGTTAATCTTACAACTTCACCACATTCCCTCCCAACCTGAAGATCTGGATCCCCATGGACATCCCACAATGTAGCTTCTTTGGAGTCTAGGAGAATGGTTGCAGAACTGTCCTTCCACTGTCTAGGAGAATAGTTGCAGAACTGTCCTTCCACTGGCCATGTTTCACCTGGCTCAGAGCTACAGATTTTTAGCTCCCCACTGTTCACAGAAGAAGAGGGAAGCATGGAGGCCTGGCTAGGAAGCGTAAACCTGAGCAATAAGTAAAAGGACAACACTGGAGTACAAGATGGATGGCCTGGTAGTAAAATTCTTCTCACGTTCTGACCAAATGGTAGGAAGCCAAAGACTATCCCACTGTGTTTTCTAAAAAGGCATGAGAGATGAAGCACAATGCAGTGAAATCTATTGCATTAATACCAAGGATATTGGTCAGCAGATGGTCTCCTACCTAGAGGCAGATGAGTGACTTGGTCTAATTTATACTGTGAACTTCCCCTCATTTTCGGCTTTCAAACACATCCTGATTTTCTCATATTTATTCATTTACAAAATTTTTGTCAGCTACTTTCTGCAAATAATTCTTGGTCTGCAGATTGCTCATAAGCAACTCATTGCATGATTTCAATAGTCCAAGTCTGATCTGCATTGAGTGGTCACAAAGACACATGGCAAGATTCTGTTCTGTGATGAGATGAGTAATTCTTCAAATCAAGTTTCTGGTACAGATGTTCCTATATATGAATTTGGCATTGACTTTCTGTGACTGTTGTATTCCTTTAAGCCTCTCTATCTCAATGAACTTCCATATCAGTAAAATCATTTGCTATAATATTTGCAGAAATCCAAGAGGGGAGCACCCAGGGAAATGGTCAAAACTAAGTTGCTTAAAAAAATTCAATCAGTATTCATGAATAATTTTTTGCAGTATTTGTCCAAACTTATGCCTAATGTTCTCCTCCAGATATTTTTACATTTCTTTTCAAAGCTGAATACTACTGTGACAACTAGAAGCAATTAAATTTATGTCTCTGCCTGTGTTTGTACATCCTGTGTGAGGCAAAATACCATAATTCAGTCACAATTTTTTCTGCTGCTAGTGAAAAAGCCATGTCATGGTACCCCCACTCATAAAAATTGTATTAATATTGTCTGTATTCTCACTTTTTCAGTGTCATTTCTGTGAGGACAGCTTCAGGAGTTAATGAAACAATCCCAGCCAACTTTTAAATCCATTTATTTTTTTATTAAAATAGCTCTGTTATTATGTAAACATGTTAAAAGTGAATACCCATTCAGACAAAATACATGCTACTGCTGATGCTGATCTTTAAATGTGGCAACTATTTATATGGAATTGTAAGTACTGTGCACTAGAGAAATATTTGGCAAGACTCTGGTAATGCATACTGCAACCAATAAAAATTATCCAATTAAAGTATTGCAAAACAAATTAGAAGGCCAATCAAAATGCTTCAGTGATGGTGGTAAGGTTGAATTATAGATGCTGCTGCAGTTTATGGTGGGGGTAGGATGATGAGTTCCTCAATGAAAAGAGATATAAATAAAAGCATAAATAAGCATCTTTTTTTTAGGGAAAAAAGTGAAAGGGAATGCTGAATTCAGCTTATCTGACACTGTTGGGGGGATAAAAATAAAAAACCCATTCCATACAGCATGAAAGAGGCTGGTCCTCTGATGAAGACTAGATTACACAGGTCTTTCTGTGAATGTCTTGAGGAAAGGCTTTGCAAAAACTTAATGGAAGCACTCTATATATCTTGTCACCAGGACAGCATAGCACAGAATATGGAGAGACTGGGTGGATCAAATTTTGCTCTGAGTCATACTGGTGTAAGTCTTGCTTAACTCCACTCATGTCAATGGGGTTACGTCAATTTTATACTGGTATAAATAAGAGCACAATATGGGTACATGTCTTAACTAATATTTTGTAGATCAACAAGACAATTTGTGCATGAAATGCATGTGTGAATGTATTTGACTATGGAAAAAAACTAGTCTTTAATGACTTCTCAAGGGACTGACAGATTGGTTTCTTAATGCCGTCTAACAAAAGTTATAAAATGATAATTTAAAAAAAAAATTGGTCTTCAGTAAAGAAATCACACATTATGTACCTGTATACTCCTGTAATATTTACAAGAAGATTTTTTTTAAGTTCTTTTTTTGGTCATAATGTTCCAATTGGCTCCACCTTTCCCGTCAATTGCCATTACAATATATTTCTATATAGGTATTTATAGGATATATCAAAATGGTATTTCTACAGTTCTTAGTGGCAGAGTTCGCAAAAGAGAGATAGTTAGAGATGAGAGGGATGGAAGAGAGAGAGAGAGTGAGTGTAGGATTTTTTCTCCTGTTCTTAAAATTTATTTTATAGTTAGCTGACTATGGCCCCAATTCTTCAGTGTCTTGCACATCAATAGATTGTTGTGCCTACATGAGTCTTTGGCCTTGGCTACACTGGCAATTCACAGTGCTGCACTTGCTGCGCTCAGGAGTGTGAAAAATAATCCCTCCTGAGCGCAGTGAGTGCAGCACTGTAAAGTGTCAGTGTAATCAGCGCCTGCAGCGCTGCACGCTCACTCGCAGCGCTGCAAGCTATTCCCCTCGGAGAGAGCGGCAGCGCGGTGAATCCGTGAGTGTAGCCAAGGCCTCATCAATGACAGAGATGCTCCATACAGGTATGACTGTCTGACTGCACACAAGAAGTCATAGGTTCAGATCCTGATTAGGTATAGTTTCCATATTTACCCTTTCTTCTGTATATCATCTCCTCACATGATGTGTGTGTTAATGTTTTGGCCCGTTTTTATTCTCAGTTGTGTTGATATTTTTGTAGCTATTTATATCATTTTTATATATTTATTGCATTTAGTCCTGTTGTCGCTCCCCTGTCAGCAGTGTTTCTTTCTGAAGTATTTCCATGTTTATTATAGTTTTCATTTTCCAAGTCTTTCCCCCCCCCCCCCTCCCCCCTCCTTTCTTTTTTTTTTTTTTTAAGGCTCTGAAAGTAATCCTAAAACAGGAAACTATTTGTAATGCATACCATAAAAAAAAAAAAACAAAAAAAACAAAAACCAATACTTCAGAGATAAAAAGTTCAGATCGTATCCAAAACTGCATAGGAATACCCAATGACTAATCTGTCAAGAAGGGACTAATTTGTTTGGATATTATTTACTGTGAATCTTAGTCTTTGTTGCTAGTGGCGAAATATATGGTACCACGATGCATAACAAATGGCATATGTTTCTTAGTTGCTCCTTTCTAGTGCAGTCTATTAAAATCAGAAAATAAAACTATAAAACTGAAGAGCCAACTGTTACTTACAACAGGGAAATCGCAGTACTTTTTAAACAGTGACTGATTTATCAATCTTCAGGTTATGCTGTACTTTTATTATACCACTAACAAACAGGAAACACTACATACTGACTACAGAGTGGTTAGATTTTGTGGACATTATACAACCTCTTTTGTATAAGGGGCTAGGTCTAAAATGATAGATTAGATACAGATGTACAGACAGGTGTTTTGGGGAACGCAGTCATGATTTATAACTGTCCTTAGAGGGATTTGTATGTGTAAATATTTTCCATTACCTCATGACTGGGCCCTGGTTTTGTTCTTTGCTACCTCCACACTGAAACCGAACCATTAATATAAACATAAATCAAGAGAAGTAGTAGTCCACACATACATGGAACGATCAATAACAGATTGAGAGTATAACAGAAGAACATCTGAAGTAAACAAAGCTACTACTTGAGGAGGAGAACACAGTCTGGCTCCTGGGGAAGGTATGACAGCATTATAACATGGTTTTGGTTCTACTGATACATTTCTAATCATAACTACGTAAAAAGCTTTCATGATCTTTTAATAAGTCCCCAAGCTGGTTAGCACTCAGTCCTGCAAGGTGCCATACTTCTGCAGCTCACATGGAATTCAGGGTCTCAGTTTCTTACAGAGTTAGGCCCATGTACGTACATGCCTGTTAACAATGATTATCTGAGAAGCCACCAAAAGTGTATTCGGCCATTCTAACAAAGTCACAAACTGCTGGTTTTAAATAAACATGGTGGTTCAGGTGACTTATCCAATACATATAAAGTTATGAGATTTCTGGGAATTATTCAAATAAACTCAGTTGTGATGTTGCTCTGAGAGTTACCAATTTCCCTATTTTTATTCACATGGGCCCAAATCTTGCAACCTTTAGCGAGGCAAGACATCCTGAGTAAGCATCTCAATGGTTGGCTCTAGTATTTTTATAACATTAAAATTAAAAAATAATATGCCTGGCTTCTAGTGGTTCTGCAACTTATTTTCATTTTGTGCCTGAGCAAAATTGTGCACACAATCACTTCTGCATGTCATTTTCTTTATTAATAATAATTATTATGGTGACCTACAGTGCCAGTCATGGAAAGAGTTTCCATTGTGCTAGTCTCTGCACACACTTCTAATGAAAAGAATTCCTTTCTTACTAAAAAAAAAAAAAAAAAACCACGCTTAGTGTTCACATATACCAAAAGACAAAAGCTGGGGAAGGGGAAGGATAAGATAATATTGAAAGATTATGCTTGGTATAATAAGCAGCAGTCTCAGCAAACCAACAGTTAAGCCATTGTAGCATGTTTTTTAATCACAAATGTTAGTGTTCAAAAAGTTTGTACACAGGTTATTTTGCACAAATTTCAAAATTTGTTCAACCAAATAGTTTCATTTTGTCACTCTGCAACTTTTCTTAAATTGAGGAAGTTTTGGAAAGTTATACACAAAAAAAAGGAAATGAGAAAGTAAAAAGTGAAAGGTATTCCATTCTATTGCATTAATTGGCTAAAAAAGGTGAAGATGAAAAACAAAAATCTGAAAGTTCAGAATTTCAACATTTTGGGTATGTTTTGGTTTTCAAAAACCAGAAAGGTTCTACTTTATTTCACAATTTCCCATAGAAAAAAAAATAATTGAAGATGACATTTACTCAGGACAAATTTCATGTTTGACAAAACCTAATTTTTCAAGAGAAAAATATTTCAGTCAAAAAATTTCAACTAGTCCCACCCATTCAGAGTGACAGTTTTACTTCTTAAGGTTAACCATCTATGTGAGATACTAATCTCTATGGGAGATATTCTCTTCTTTAGGGTTAGATTCTTCCTAGCCCTCACAAAGGAGGGCATCATGGGAATGGGAGTCTTTCAGCCCCCTTCACCAACTTCTTCTTCATAGCTAAGAGACAGGCAAAAATTGCAGTCCTTACACTCAGAACACTCCTTAATAGCTTGCCCCAAAAGGACAGGGAGGAATGGAGAGTAGGTAGAGCTACAAATGAACCATCATAAAGAAGGGTGGTGGGAGAAGGTAGTGTGCTGTACAGTTAAAAGGGGTTGTAATGGGCTGGACTCTCCTTAGTGCACCTACTCTGGTGTTTGGTGATCTTTCAGAGCTTAAGAAGCTGTTGGGGATGGTTTAGATATATGTAGTCCTCTTTACTGCAGGGACTGGACTAGATAAGCTCTCGACATCCTTACATTTCTATGATTCTGTACTCAACTCCTATTGAGGGCAATGGGTGCTATCCTTGTATAGAAGAAAGGAACAGAACTGTGTTTATTCCAATTTTTTTTCCTGCTTAAGAGGTCCATACCAGCCTGCATTTCTATGATTCATTGTAAGGGGTCGGACTCACCCCTGTGGCACCTCCTGCTGGTCGTCTGGGGAATCAGCTCAATCCAGCCTCCAGAGTGCCCTCTGCAGGCCAGTGATCTGCCTTGTTCTCTACTGGCCCCTGTGTCCCTTGCTCTGCGTGCTGCCCCCTGGCAGTACCCACACACACTGGGTCTCCCCTCACAGGGGAACTCCCATCCACTAACCCCACCTCGCCTCAGAATAAGGCTACTGCCAGTCACCATCTAGCCCCATGCCCAGGGGCAGACTGCAGTATCAGCCACTCATCACTGGCAGGGTTGGGTTTGGACCTGCTGCCTTGATCTACACCTGGGTTGCCCCCTGCAACTTCCAGTACCCTTTAGCCTAATACTAGGCCGCAGCCTGGGGCTTTCCAGCCTTTCCTCCAGCCCTGCTCCACTCAGGTACAAGCTCCCTGCAGCCAGGCCCTTCTCCCTCTGAAGGCAGAGAGAGACTCTGAGCTCCTGGCTCCCAGCCTCTTTATACAGGCCAGCTGGACTCAGATTGGGGTGTGGCCCAGGTGCAGCTGCTTCCCCAATCAGCCTTCTCCCAGGGCTGTTCCAAACCCCTCAGGGCAGGAGTGGGTGTCCACCCCACTACATTCATGCTGTACTCCCACTGATGGTAAAGTGAGCTACCCATCTGTAGCAGGAAGAAAAGAGAACTGTTTCTTCCAAGTTTCCTGCTTAATCTGCTAATGAGATCTTCCCCCCCCCCCCCCCCCGTGAGTGTCAGCACTACTGACACAATGCAGCTGTATTCTATTCAGCATCTTGCATCACCAAGAAAATGGAGAGCAAAATTCTGATTCGAGAATCATCATTGCTGGTGTAGTTCAGCAGCAATGTACAAAGCAGAATGAACAGCTTATTTTTCACATATTAGGCTGAGCCTGATGTGTGGCAATTAATAAAAAAAATCTTTTGAATTCCTGAGTGAATTTAGCCAAAAATTCAGCACAGTAATCCAAAGATTGCAGTCCAGTGCCAGAGATAAATTTGAAAGTAAGGAAATTCTGAACTGGCAAAATACTAGAAAGAGCTGTGTGCCAAAGGTCCAACCAAGAATTGGGGTCTCATTGTACTAGGCACCGTACATACACAGAGTAGTTAACAGTCCCTGCCACAAAGAGTTTACAATTTAACTAGGCACAGAAAGACAGGGTGGGGAAAGGGGATATGAGACAAGTGGAATGATCAATACGATTTTGGGGAGGGACACTAAGGGGGTTTGCTAGGAGGGATATGCTAAATGGAAAGAAGCCCAAGAACGGAGGGAGATGAGGGAATATGGTAAGGGTGGAAAGAAGAGGGTATAAAGGGCAGGTGGAGTGAGTCTGAAATGAAGATATAAGGGAATGAATGTGTGAGAGGGTTGGAGCAAACAGCCAATCAGCACAAGGCAGAAAATGTAGAAATCACTGATGGCATCATCGGCATCTATTGGTCCTTGCTGCTTCAGCATTTGCTCGTGCGAGTTGAAACTGTTTTTATTGATGGAAAATTGGGTTTGTGGCCAGACAATTTTTGGAGCAAGTTTCTTTCCATGGAAAATTTTGACTTTTTGTCCCAAAGAAAGGAAAATGTTTCAGTTTTTGGTTTAGAATTTTCTGTGGGTGAAAAAAGAATTCTGACTAGCTCTCCCGCCAGCATCTGTTTCTTTGGCCTTGGGGCTGGCTCCTTCCTAGAATTTTCTGCTTCCTCAAACCAATATGGCTCAGGGGAGGGGGGCAATGTATGGGTCTTAGTGCTCCTTGAGGGGAAGGGTAGTCACTCCTGCACAAATGTGGGTCCAGGACAGTGCTGGGGAGAAGGGGGTGGTCCTGTATGGGCCCCATCTTTCTCCTGCCCCCAATGTGGCTGTCAAGGCTGTATCCCCACTTTGAACTTTAGGGTACAAATGTAGGGGCCTGCATGAAAACTTCTAAGCTTATCTACCAGTTTAGCTCTGGTCCGCTGCCACCATCCCAATGGATTCCCTCCCCTGGGAAGCCTTGAGAAACCTTTCACCAATTCCCTGGTGAATACAGATCCAACCCCCTTGGATCTTAAAACAAGAAAAAAAAAACAGGTTCTTAAAAAGAAGGTTTTTAATTAAAGAAAAAGGTAAAAATCATCTCTGTAAAATCAGTATGGAAGATAACTTTACAGGGTACTCAAACTTAAAGAGCTCAGAGGACTCCCCTCTAGTCTTAGGTTCAAAGTACAGCAAACAAAGATAAACACTCTAGTAAAAGATAGAGTTACTTTGTTTTCTCAACTTGTAAATGTAAGATGCCTTGCCTGGCTTTTTACTTACAACTTTGAAATAGGAGAGACTTGTTTAGAAAGATGGGGAGAACCTGGATTGATGTCTGGTCCCTCTCTCACCCCAGAGCAAACGCACTCCCAAACAAAGAGCACAAACAAAAGCCTTCCCTCCCCCCTACCCCCAAGATTTGAAAGTATCTTGTCCCCTTATTGGTCCTTTGGGTCAGATGCCAGCCAGGTTACCTGAGCTTCTTAACCCTTTACAGGGAAAAGGATTTTGGAGTCTCTGGCCAGGAGGGATTTTATAGTACTGTACACAGGACAGCTGTTACCCTTCCCTTTATTGTTATGACAGCAGCAGTACCACAAGGTCACACGTAGCAGTGATTTGGTTCAGATTTAAAAAGGCTTGTGGGTGAGGGGAGAATCAAGGGATTAATTAGTAGATTTTACATAAACTGGGTGCTGTTGTAAAAACCTATAAGGTGCAATGCAATGGGGAATCAGTCCCACTGTCTATTGCAGGCCTGTTAGAAGGATATTAAGCAAAGTACCATTCAGCTCTCTGGTACTTTTGTAATTCAGTTAAATTCAGACTTTCAAAGCTGAGTTATACACCTTCCAAAAGAGGCACTAATAACAGAAATGCTGACAAGCAACCTTAAGTATAGCCATAAGAATAGCACTGCTATAATTCATTATTACAGATGACTGAAGACTGAATGTTCTTCGTACTGGATTTGACACACACTACAAATCTTGCCTGCCCAAGTTTGGGATTTGTTTTTAAACATTTTAATTTCAGATTTATATAGTAAAGTTTAAAAAATATTGAGATCAGCTCCTTTGGGAACAATTGTGTTTCATACAGAGGCATCTGCAGAAGTTATAAAGTTTGATTTCCACCCTTGGAAAGTTAATTCTTTGTCTTTTGAGCCATGAATTAAAGTGCATGAACTGTAGTATCAATGGTTGCTCTTTTGACACTGACTGCATTACAAAAGAAAATGTGTCAGGTGCTCTGAAAAATAGATAAATGTAGTAATTCAAGAATGTGAGGAAAGTAGTGATCCTTTCACACTGCAGAACTCTTGGGATCATTTTAATTATATTTAAAGCGTCAGTTTAATCTAATAGATACATCCTGGAGGCTGCAGGGCAAAAAAGTCAGACCCAAAGACCTGGCCCTACCTCAGAGACTGCTGGCAAATATATTCCTCCTCATGCTCCGGTAACATTTCCAAGGGCACTGAGGTTCTTAAGTCACTTAAGTGTCATTTTCAAAGTGCACTTAGGAGCAAGATTCTCTACTGCTTTGCATTTCCTGCCAGTGGAATATAAAACACTATCCAATCAGAATGCTAGTGTTTAACATCTACTTTGCATGTGTGTAAATGACTGCCAATGACTGATTCTGATCTAAATTATTCTGGTATAAATCAAGAGTAGCTCCAGAGAAGTTAGTTGATAGAGTCACACCAGGGAAAAATTGGTTTGAGATCAGAATCAGGACCTTTTAGCTCAGAAACGTAAGTGGAATTACTCTTGATTTTACACCAGTGTCACTTGGATCAGAGTCAGGTCCTGGGTATGCAAGCAGACTAGCCATTATCCAGTCAGTAGTACACACAACACATACCTTACACACACAATCTGTGGTTTGCATCTCTTGAAAGGGGCATTTGCCAGGATGCTGGGCTTATCCAGTAATTCAGTATTTACTATCTGTGATAGCTTTTCCCCCCATGTAAAGTTAGAGCCATCTAAGGGATGCCCTCTAATAGTGCAGCAAAATAGAGGGTTTATGCATATTGTAGAGAGGAAATTAATAGTTAATGGTAAAGGGATGCAGAGCCTTTAACCTCTAGCTCACTAATGCATTTACAATCTATCTTTAACCGACAATTTCAGATAAACTACCTGTCATCACATAGGTAAGTCTAGGTCCTAGTGGACAGGAGTCTGGCACATAAAAATTACTGATATAAATATCCATTCTTGCTGCAATCCCAGTAGAAAAGCTAACAGGCCTGATCTTCTGGGTGCTGACCACCTCAGAGTCAGGTAAAAAATGAGCAGGGAAAAAAGCGACAGATCTTTTCACTTGTAATGGTGATCCCTTTCCTCAGGGTTGGGGAAAACTCAGAGGTTGGTCTGATGGAAGCCTGCATTCCTGGCACCAATGTTTTAACTGGTTTGTGGGTAAACTGAAGGCTTCAGTCACCACTGCTGCCATTTCAGGGCTTCTCATGAGCACTAGATTTGGAAGAAGAAAGAAAGAAAAAGAATCCACCATCCCTGAACCTGGTAGAATGCTAAGGATCGACTTTCATCCAACTAATTAAAAGAAATATGCAAGTTACTCAATCTGCTAAATACAGTACCTGTGAAACAAGTTTTATTTGCATTTGAAAATCTCTAACCCCCCAGTTCTTAGTGGGGGTAACACAGCTGGGAAACATCTAGAGTTAGAGATTAGACAAATAAAAGGGCTTTAATGTTTTTTTGGCAGTCAGACATTGGAAAAAATACTCATTAGGCCTACAGATAGAAATATAAAAAAAATACTGAAATGTATAATCTATCAGAGTTCAAGGCTTCTCTTGAGAAAATTGTTAGAAATCTGGATCAGATACTTCAGATGAAAGACTTCAAATAAGGACAATTAATATCAGTAGAGAAGATTCAGAAGGTGTCTGAGTTCAGCCTAAGGTAAAATGCCTAGTGAAGTTATATTTCCTGTGGAATTGTATTCAGTGTGCCAGGATAATATTACACCATTTGTGTTACAATCTATACTATATGTGAAAAGTATGAAATAGGAGATTTTTCCCACCTGCAGTAAAAAAAAATCTTAATGTCTATGTTTTTTAAAGCATGAATCATCTTTATATATTTAATTAGTTGCCAAACCAAAATGCTATTAAGAATTTTAGCCTTTAATGAAATAGGTATCTCCGATAATTACTCTTACACAAATATATGTAGTTAGAATGCTGCAGAACGGCCAGTTTTCATTCTGTAAGGGTTTTTGAGACAGTTAGGGATTTTGTACAAACATACATTTATATTCTATATTCTCTTTCTTAAACTAAATATACATATAAATAGTAAAATAAAGTTAATGAGAAAACAGCTGTTGAAAATCTGAAGAAAACAAGAGCTGGGAAATGTGTGTTGAATCAGAAAGGAATTCAAACTAGCCAGCACAGAGATGCTGACAGAAATAGCAATGGGCAGAGACAAAATCAACATGAAGGAGTCTCGGTAACAGGATTCCTATCCTTTCACCTCCAGATCAGCAGTTCAAATCAAGTCCAGATAGATGATGACCAATGATAGGTGGTAATCAAGGGTTGATGACTAATGTAAAATACATTGATAATCTCACCATAGCTCCTAGTTGAGAGATTTTCGCCACTACTATTGGTCCCTTTGCAACAGTCTCAAAGAAGCCATAAAATAAAAGGAAATTGAACTACTAATCCCTAGAGTTAGGTGATCCTTCCAGGTGAGAATTGAGGCACATTGGCTAGGTGGTATGGGAAAGTTTACCATGCCATTGGCCATACTGCATCTTTTCTGTGGATAACTAGAGAGTTAAACAAGCATTGCATGTTTCCTTTTCCTTGGAGGTGATGGTAGTCACTATGAGTGCACAACATATGTCTGGGGCTCCATGCAACTTCAAGAGGTACCACCAACTGAGGGGATGAGCTAGGGATAAGATGGTCTAGGCAGCAAGTTCCCCTGGAAAACCTGCATAGCTCCTTGAGGACATTTTTAGGGGAGATAATGCTAATGAGAAGATTAATTTCCAACTTGAGTCTTGTGCCTGGCTCGTGTTGGGAGGTAGTGTGAAACCAAGGATGAGGACAACCCACAGACCCTTCGGCTCCAGACAGTGAGAATCCCATATCCACTCTCCCTTGTGCCTGGCCAGTGACCCATCCCCATGCCCCAGGCAGGGGAGAATGAGTCAGGTTTTCTGCACCATACAACATTCCACACCAGCAAAATATTTTGTAACTTGGTGTTTTCCCAACAGAAAAGGAATGATTCGGTTCACAGAGATTAAAAATAAGATTTATATTCCTGTTGCCTCCAGACAAAAAATGTTTGAGACAGAGATAGGAAGGCAGCGAGGGGATGGTGACCTGAGGGATAAGATATTTTTCATAGAAACCCCAAAACAAACATTAAAAAAGAAGTTTGCTTTACTTAAAAAAGTGGAACATCCAAATTGCATTTTTAAATAGACTTCTCTATCAGTTCAACTAATTCCCTATTAGACCATGAGCCTGATTTACTAGGACACTTCTGAGAAATAAATGTGAAAGTGCTTGCTAAGCTGATTTCCCTCCAAGCTCAGCAAGCTACAACAGCAAGTAATCAGTAAGCACTTTATTCACACAAAAGGGATCTAGTCTCATTGAGACTAATGAGTTACATCTTTGTCACCTACGCAGAGCAGTTCCCTAAAAGTTTTATACTGCACATTTATAGATTCCAAGGGCAGAGGGGACCATTGTGATTATTACTCTGACCTCCCCTATAGCACAGGCCATAGAACTTTCCAAAAATAATTCCTAGAGCATATATTTCAGTGTTATAAAATCATGACTGGTGTGGAGAAAGTAAACAAGTGTTATTTACTCCTTCTCATAACACAAGAACTAGGGGTCACCAAATGAAATTAATAGGCAGCAGGTTTAAAACAAATAAAAGGAAGTATTTCTTCACACAATACACAGTCAACCTTTAGAACTCCTTGCCAGAGGATGTTGTAAAAGCCAAGACTATAACAGGGTTCAAAAAGAATTAGATGAGTTAATGGAGGATAGGTCCATCAATGGCTATTAGCCGGGATGGATATGGATGGTGTTCTAGCCTCAATTTTACCAGAAGCTGGGAATGGGAGACAGGGGATGGATCACTTGATGATTACCTGTTTTGTTCATTCCCTCTAAAGCACCTGGCATTGGCCACTGTTGGAAGTCAGGATACTAGGCTAGAGGGACCTTTCGTCTGACCCAGTTTGAATGTTTTTAAGAACATAAGAATATCCAATCTGGATTTAAAAATGGTCAGGAATGGAGAATCACGACCCTTGGTAAGTTGTTCCAATGGTTAATTACCTTTACCATTAAAAATGTATACCTTATTTCTAGTCTGAATTTGACTAGCTTCCACTTCCAGCCATTGGATCATGTTATGCCTTTCATTGCTTACACATCTTGTTCTCTGATTAAGACTTAACACAAATCTCAGCTAAATTGCAGACACTAAAATACTTTCCTGGTGCTTTGGACATCCAGACAAAATTATTTGAAGTCTACATTAATGTCTTACCTCATGGGCCAAAGCTCAATGGGTGGGCACTCTGGGACTGGGGGGGCCTATTGCTGGTCACTCCTCTAAGTGGATTTCCTCTGGATGGTGTCCACTAATTCTTTAGACACCTTTGAGGA
Source organism: Trachemys scripta elegans (assembly GCF_013100865.1). Taxonomy (NCBI): domain Eukaryota; kingdom Metazoa; phylum Chordata; order Testudines; family Emydidae; genus Trachemys; species Trachemys scripta. The sequence continues at coordinate 142,350,570 of NC_048300.1, read as the reverse complement.
GCAGTGGTTGTTATTGGGGGGGTTCTTTGCTTAGTACTCCCTTCTGATTCCCTGATTTTCAACCTTTGACCTTCATTCCTGTCCCTGTTTTCTCATTTGCTGTTCCTTGTTCACTTTCCATCCAAGTTCAGTGGCACTTCCCCCATTGTTCAGGAAGTGGATCTTTAGATTTGGGTAGGACTAGGCATGCTCAGCCCAGTACCTGTAATTGGTATTGCATGGAGCGATTTTCTTCCCATTACTAACAATTCAATGTGTTCATTAAGTCACTAACAAATGCAAAGGTCTATTAGATCATGCTAACATAAAATATATGAAAGAGATTGGTATGAAGCAAAACCTATAATCCAAACCGTATTTGAATTAACCCCAATTCAGCACGATACTTAAGCAGGTACCTAACTGTAAGGACATGCATGGTCATAAGGAAGTTATTAGGGGCTACACATGTTCTTGAAGTTATGCACTTGCCTAAGCACCTTGCAGAATTGGGGCCTTTGGAAGTTAATACTATTGGTCTCACTACACCCAGAAGTAGAACTTACATTTTTGTTACTGTGAAGTTAACAGATCGCTTGCCTCTTTTGCCACCATATGTGTCTGTGATGGGGCACTCGCCTCTCATAAGAGCCTCCTATTAGCTGGGTGTGGGGCTGCAATTTTCTTTTTCTCGTGCCGCCCCCTGTAGGTTGATGATTTCATCAAGTGGGTCTTCAGTGGCTCAGCCCTCTGGCTAAGTCACACATTCAACAATGGATGAATGAACACCTTCTGGGTAACAAAGGTCCAACCGTGCCTATTGCTGTGCCCTTGTTAGTGTCTTTAGCCCTTTCTCTGTGCTCAATTCTCAGCCCCTTCTGGGATAGCTTTAAATCCATCCCGGCTATATTATACAGCACTGCCCAGGGGCTTTCTCCCTTGAGACTCTTTGTCTTCACCTGTTGTCGCTGCCCCAGCTCTGCAGCCAGGTCACTCTTTAAGTTCAGTCTCCTTCCAGGATAGCTAAATTCAACAAATGGTTGGCCCTCTCCAAGGTCTTCAGCCCAGGCTCTGGGCTATTAGTAAAGAGTCATATCCCCTTCTCAGGGCTTTGGCCACTTCCCCAACAACCAGTGCAGGAACTCACTACTCTGTGTCCCAGCTCAGGGACCCTATAAACAGCAGCTACATACTGCTTCCTTACTAGTTACTGCTACAGCTGCATTGCCTTGGCTGCTTTCCATTTGGTCTCATCACCTTCACCCATTACCTTAGGGTTACAGTTTTTGGGTTCTCTGTCTGATCAAGGCCTCCTTGCCTGGAGAGTTTCACTATCTTCCAACCCTTCTGATCCCAGCCAGGAAGTGACCTGCTTAGACCTTGCAGCTCTTTTTATCTGAGCCTGCTGCTCTATGATTGGCTGTTTCCCTGCAGCCTTTCTAGGCAGGCCTGGAGGACCCATCTTTACTGCTCCTTTCCTGAGGCAGAGAGTGGTAGGACCATAAGGTCTCCAGCAGGGGGGCCTGAAAGAGACTGGTACCCCCAATCACAGTGTTTCTGTGTGTTCATTGCTGCTGCCTGCAGTACAATACAACACAATGAACTTGAACTTGGAGAAGCTCTGCCCAGTAGCTAATAGCAATGAAATTATTATTAATATATTTCTTAATGAAAAATATTCAGAATAGCAAGAACCCACTCATGTTTGTGTATTTCCTAAGTAGGATTGAAAGTAGATAATACCAATTGCTTTAGGATCAGATTTTCAAAAGCACTTAAGCACTAGCAGCCCAAGTCTCATCCATAAAAGTGAATTAGGCATTTAGAAGCCTTTCATTGAAAATCAAGTGGTTGTAGAGTCCTAAATGCCTAAGGGGACTTGGGCTTCCTAGTCACTCACAGGCTTTTTGAAAATTTGTAAAATGTCTTGGACACTAAGAGCCAGAGTCACAAAGGAACCTAGGTGTTGTGAAGCTCAGCATCACCATGCCTAAATTTTAGGTGCCTAGAAAATCACAGTGATTCACAAAGTCTGACTTAGGTGCTCAGGTCCCGTACTGGGAATGGGGAGAGCTAGGTGCTTCAGAATGGCATTAACAGAAGCCAACATGCTAGGCAGTGCCTTGCCGAAGCAAGCCAATGTAACTGCCAAAATGGGAGTGTATGCTAAGCCCTGCCCTCACCTTCTCCCACACCCCAATCCCCTGCCCCAGCCCTGAGCCCCCTCCAGCACCCAGACTCCTTCCCAGAACTTTCACCCTGCACCCCCTCTTTTACCCCCAATCCCAGGCTCAGCCTGGGAGCCCCCTCCCACACTCTGAAACCCTTGGCCCCACTCCCCAGCCCAGAGCCCACACCCCAACCCCCTGCCCCAGCCTGGTGAAATTGAGTGAGAGTGGGGGAGAACGAGTGACGGAGGGAGGGGGGATGGAGTGAGTGGGGCAGGGCCTCAGAGAAGGGGCGAGTTAGGGGGTGGGGCAAGGGTGTTTGGGTTTGTGAGATTAGACAGTTGGCAACCCTATAGGGCATTCACCTGAAAGGTGGTCTGTTCACCAGTTCAAATACTTTGTTTCTCTCAGGCAGAGGGGGCCTTGAATGGGGGGCTTCCCACATCCCAGGTTATTACCCTACCAGCTGAACTAAAAGTTATCAGGGAGGTTGCCCCCTGAACATCTTGTACAAGCTTGCCTGCCTTATCCAATAGGTGAGGTCTGAGCATGCTTAGCAGATTGGGCCCTGCAGGTGAGTTAGGTAGAGGGATCGCAGAGTCACACTGGGCTTTAAGTATCTAGATTCCATGAGGCTCCGGTGCACAGGCAGAAATATAGGTGCCTAGGGAGCTTTTACTGGAAAAATTTAGATGCTGAACGAGTTTAGGTGCCTACAGCTTTCTGTGGCAATCGGGGGTGGGGTGGGTGGGTGAGTTGTGAATTCCAGTGAAGCCTCATTCTGGGGTTTAGGCACCTAAAGTGGCATTTAGGCACTGAAGTCCTTTTGCGAATCTAGCTTTTACTCTATTCACATTCTACAAATGCCCATTGATAATTGTAGTATTTATTGTACAGTATTAAGGATAATATGGACCAAAACTGAATTCACAGTGTGTGAAATTCTCATACTCACTGAGCCTCATTCACCTTTCACTTATACTGGTGTAAATCATGACTAACTCCATTGAATTTAATAGAGTCCCACTGGTGCTTCCAGGGTAGAGAGGAGAATGAAGCCCAGTGTAAAACAGGAAATGATGACAATGAATTTGTCCCTTATCCTAGGGTTGTTTATTCTCCTTAATAGTCTCTTGAGGGGGTCTTACCTAAAACTTGATGGAAATTCAACTAAATTATGTCCACTGGGTCACTTTTATCTAATATTTTATTAACATGCTGAAAAATAGAAAGAGATGAAGAGAAAATCTCCAATAAAAACTGGTGTGATGGCAGCAGTTAAAAGCCATAACAATTTTGGATTTGCTTCACTGAGGGAGGAATGGTAGCAGGGGAGGTTTTATGGGACTGAAGGGACTGAGCAATTAGTAAGAGTGCCAAATCTCATTGAAAACCCTTCAACACTGCATATTTATCTCGGAAGAAAAAGAATGACTGTAAAGCCCTTAGTCACATAGTACTAGGTATAATAGTTCCTTAACACAGCTCAGAATAGTTACAGTATGTTCAAAAACAGAGGACATTTTTCAGAGTGGAGGAACTTGGGGCATAGTACATTTTCTGAGATGTGCGGTATTGAGAGCCCAGCTAAATTTGGGCAGGGAAAAATTATCTTTTAGCACTCACATAGCCAGCCTTTCATGCCTGGATCTCAAAGCACAGTACAAACATGAAGTAATCTTTTCAACTACTCTGTGGAGGTCGGTATTATTATACATATAGGAAAATACAGGCACAGAGAAGGGAAGAGATCCAAGGTCATACAACAAGACATTGGCAGAGTGGTAAATAGAAGACCAAATCTGATACTCTAGCACAAGACACCTTCCATCCCTGTTTGCTGCTGGTACTTTCAGCGGTATCAGTAAAGTATTTCACATCAAACACTATTATGAAGTGGTTTGTTTAAAACAAAAATACAAATAGTGGATGAGGGCTCAATGATGTCCACTCCAGGACAGGTGCAATATAGCAAGGAGTTAGAGGAGGAAATCCTGTTCATGGCCCTGTACACCCACAAAGGAAGCAGACACCATTTAGCTCCCAGTCCTGCATTGCCCAAGGCCCACGGATAGTATTGTTGATCAGTCCCAGATACGGCATGTCAAACAAAGGGGATAAATGAAGCTAGTGCTCTGATTTCCATGACTGCTGCTTTAGGGGAGTGCATGCCACACCTTTTAAAAGGTGTAGCAAGGGATCACTGCCCACTGCGTTTCCCAATGTTGAGCAGACAATGGCCCAGATCCTCAAAAATATATAGGCTCATAACTTCCATTTAAATCAATGAGCATTAGGGGCCTAAATACCTTTGAGGACCTGGGCACCATTGCCCAGACAGTGCATCTCCTCTTACTACCCATCAGTGGAAGCAATTTGGTGGAGCTGGGGTGTGGGGGTGAAGACCAACCCCCTCCTCTGAGGTTTTTGCATTTGCTTAAAGTTCCATAGACTGCAGAGCTTAGAGGCCATGGCCCAATCACTTTTAAGCAGTGGTGCTGACCAACTCAGTACAGTTGTCACCTGAGAAGCCTGGAACATTGCTCTGGCAGTGTGGTCGCAACACCACTGAAATTTGAACTGGCCACTCCTCCCTATAGATGGAGGGGTGGCCAGGCCAAATTTCAGTGAGTCGTGCTGTGACCTGGGGTATAGGTAGTCTGTTCCTGTATAACGGAGCACAGGGGAGTCTGCTGTGAACTCGACTTCTGGCAGCACCACTCATGCACTGTGTAGGTAAGCACCTCCTGAAGTGTTACAATTGAAATGATTAACATGGAATATTTCTGTGTTTAAAGGTAAGTAGAAAATGAAATTAGAAAAAGTAGCTCTTTTTGTTTTTGTTGTAATTGTTTAAAGACATTTGTTTCTTTTAACACTTCATTGGATTTACAACTAAATTAGAAAGACAAGAAAGAGAAAAACATGACAGCACAATTAGGCATTAACATGCTGGGACTATATAATCTGACAGTCTTTACTTATACCAGTATTCCCACTGAAATTAGAGGAAATACTAGTACAAGTAAGGCTTGGGAGGTTTAGGCTATATAAAACAATTTAGAACAGGCCGTGGGGTAACCGGATGATGATGATGTTAAAGGAGCACTCAAGGAAGACAAGGCCATTGCAGAGATGCTAAATGAATTCTTTCCATCGGTCCTCACTGCAGAGGATGTGAGGGAGATACCCACATCAGAGCTATTCTTTTTTGGTGACACATCTGAAGTACTGTCCCACAATAGAAGAGGTTTGAGAACAAACTGCTAAATTACACAATAATAAGTATTCATCCAACAGTTCTGAAGGAACTCAAATATGAAGTTACAGAATTAATAACTGTATCATGTAATCTATCACTGAAACAAGCCTCTGTACTAGTTAACTGGAAGGTAGCTAACATAAAGCTGATTTTTAAAAAGGGCTTCAGAGATGATCCTGGCAATTACAAGCCAATAAGTCTAACTTCAGTACCACACAAATTGGTTAAAACTATAGTAAAGAACAGAATTATCAGACACACAGAATTTGTTAGGGAAGAGTCAACACAGCTTTTGCCTCATCACAATCTATTAGAATTTTTGAGGGTGTCAACAAGCATGTAGATAAGGGCAATCCAGTCAATATACAGTACTTAGATTTTCAGAAAGCATTTGACAAGGTCCCTTACCAAAGGATAAGGGACCTTGTCAAAGGCTCTTAAGGAAGATAAGTAGCCATGGGATAAAAGGGAAGGTCCTCTCATGAATCAATAACTGGTTAAAAGATAGGAAACAACGGATAAGAACAAAGAGTCATTTTTCACAATGGACAGAAGTGAACAGCAGATTCCCCCAAGGATCTGTGCTGGGACCTGTGTTGTTCAACTTATTCATTAATGATCTGGAAAAGGGAGTGAACAGTGAAGTGGCAGATTTTGCAGATACAAAATTATTCAAGATAGTAAAGTCGAAAGCTGACTGAAGAATTACAGGAGATCTCACAAAACTGGATGACTGGGCAACAAAATGGCAGATGAAATTTAACACAGATAAGTGCAAAGTAGTGCACACTGGAAAAAAATAATCTCAACCCACACATATATAATGATGGGGTCTAACTTAGCTGTTATCACTCAAGAAAAAGATCTAGGAGTCATTGTGCATAGTTCTCCGAAAACCTCAGCTCAATGTGCAGCAGCAGTCAAAAAGACTGTCAGAATGTTAGGAACTATTAGGAACGGGTTAGAAATAAGACAGAAAATATCATGACACTATATAAATTCATAGTGTACCTACACCTTGAATACTATATCCAGTTCTGGTTGGCACATCTCAAAAAGGGGATAGTGGAACTGCGGAAGGTTCAGAGAAGGGCAACAAAGATGATCAAAGGTATGGCATGGCTTCCATATGAGGAAAGATTAAAAATATTACGGCTGTTCTGCTTAGAAAAGAGATGAATAAAGGTAGACATGAAAGAGGTCTATAAAATCACGTATAGTGTGTAAAATTGAATAGAGAAGTGTTATTTACCCTTTCCCACAATACAAAAACCAGTGGCAACCAAATTAAATTAATAGGTAGCAGGTTTAATACAAAGAGGGAGTACTTTTTCACACAATGCACAACTAATTTGTGGAACTAATCACCAAGAGATGTTGTGATGACCAAAAGTATAACTGGGGCACCTGGCATTGGCCACTGTCGGAAGACAGGATACTGGGCTAGATGGACCATTGGTCTGATCCAGTAGGGCCATTTTATGTTCTTAACTTCTTAACTACATAACTTCATGTCTGATACGTCCATCAATGGTTATTAACCAAGATGATCTGGAACACAACCCTATGTTTGGTGTGACCCTAAACCTCTAACTGCCAAGAGCTAGGAGGGGAAAATATCTCCAAAATTTCCCTGTTTTGTACACTCCTCCTGGAGCTCTGGTACTGGCCACTGTAGGACACAGGATACTGGACTAGATAGACCTGTGACGGGTTGGATCACAGAAACCCCCTTGGGAGCTGCCGCCTGATGTACCAAGACTACCCCTGCTCCTGTTTTCCCTGCCAGCTCAGGACTCCAGCACCCTGTCTTGCTGAGCCAGACACTCCCGTCTACTCCAACACAGACCCAGGGTCTGAATAACTTGCCCCAAAGCTGCAAGTTTACCCGAAAACAGCTCACAGAAGTGTGCTTGTCTTTAGTACTCAGATGCCCAACTCCCAGTGGGGTGTAAACCCAAATAAATCTGTTTTACCCTGTATAAAGCATATGCAGAGTAAACTCATAAATTGTTCGCCCTCTATAACACTGATAGAGAGATATGCACAGCTGTTTGCTCCCCCAGGTATTAATACATACTCTGAGTTAATTACTAAATAGAAAGTGATTGCATTAAATACAGAAAGTAGGATTTAAGTGGTTCCAAGTAGTAACAGACAGAACAAAGTAAGTCACCAAGCAAAATAAAATAAAATGTGCAAATCTATGTCTAATCAAATACAGATAATTTCCTCACCGGTTCCAGAATTCTCCCTTTTACAGGCTAATCTCCTTTTAGCCTGGGTCCAGCAATCACTCACACCCCCTGTAGTTACTGTCCTTTGTTCCAGTTTCCTTCAAATATCCTGGGGGGGGGGGGCGAGGGGGTGTGGAGAGGCTCCTTCTTTAGCCAGCTGAAGACAAAATGGTGGGGGCTCCCACAGGTTTAAATAGACTCTCTCTTGTGGGTGGAGACTCCCCTCCTATGCAAAGTCCAGCTCCAAGATGGAGTTCTGGAGTCACCTGGGCAAGTCACATGTCCCTGCATGACTCAGTCTTTACAGGCCAAAGCTATTGTCCACATGGTATCTTGTATGTCTCCAGGAAGACTTCTTATGTGGATTGGAGCATTCCAAGATGCATTGTTCCCCAAGTGCTTCCTGATCAGGTACTTAACCTTGTGAATTCCTTCCTAGAGAAACTGATCAAATGCCTCATAAAGCTTACTTAGAAACCAAGCAAGTATACAGCACATATTCTTAACCTCAAGTAGAAAATGATATATGTGTACAGATAGGATGAATAGATATAGTAGACTATAACCTTTACGGAGATATGTTACATGGCACAGGCAGCACAAAACATATTCCAGTTATGTCATACATACATTTATAAGCACGCCCCCCCCCCCCATAAAGCCCTATGGGGTACACTGTCACAAGACCATTGGTCTAACCCAGTATGGCAGTACTTAGATTCTTATAACAACTTCTTTAAAAGATTTGTCTGCTTGAAAATATAATCTTCCTCTAACAGAGCTGGGCACCTGTCTTTGTGAAGAGATTGGTATTAGATCAAAGTGTGAACAAATATAGATGAAGTACATTTTGAAGGCACAGCATAGAACAGGAGTCAAGGGAGCTGAGTTCTAATCTTGGGTATTATTGACTCACTGGGTGAGCTTGGGCAACTCACTTTCCCCATTTTGAAAATGGGAATATGACTACTTATCTATCTACCTACCTTTCAGAAATGTGTTGAAAGGATGGTGTGTACATTTGTTCCTCGGTTTACTGTTGAAGATTCTACTCATGCAGAAGTTGAATTCTTCTTTTGTTTTAAACTTCTGCCTGTGAGAAGCCATTTGCTTTGCGTTCTACACCAGATACAGCAGTTCTTTTGTGGCAGCTCATAAGTGAGTGTGGACCAGCCAACTCCCACTGTGGGCTGGCCAAATCCTTGCACTTCTGTTATAAAGACACACTGAGATCTGGAAAGTTATGGTTTGACAATGTGCCTTATTGAGACAATGAACTGTGTAAAGTGATTCCTACTCTGCCTCTTTGGGTACACGCAATAATTAAAAACATACTGTAGACATATTATAGCTGTCAGAGCAGAAACTCATGCAAAGCTATTTAATAGTCTTCCCAAAGACTGCACAGGAAAATAATTCCATAAAGTTGGTGCATATGCAAATGATTTATAGTTCCTAAAAATTTTTGGATTGTTAACCTTTAGAACAACTGTATCATAAAATGTCAGTAAATGTGCTTAAAGATTTTGTCTTGAAGTCAGAGCCAGATATTATGGAACGTTGACTTGAATATCATTAACCACAAAAGCCTGTAGCTGGGGAGAGGATGGGAGCCTACAGTTTAGATTCAACTAGTTTAATTCACAAGAAAATATAAAATAAATGTTTTATAAATGGAAATGTCAGGAATGCAAGGGACAAGGTTAAAGAAAATCTTCCAGAATATACCCTAATATGAGTGTATGGGTTATCACAAAAGTTACCATGAGAACTCAGTGGAAATCTTATGTGAACTCCATTTTACTCCCCAGAAGAAAGTGCTGTTGTTGGAACATGTAGTTGCTGCATTTTACAATTGCATACATCATATAACCTTTAACTGGCAGCACATTTTGTATCACTAGCCTTAGATGACTCTCTTGTTTCAAACACCTCTCATTTGTCCACAAGAAAATAACTTTCTACAGCTCTGACCCAAAGGAGGTTTCTGGCTGGTTATGTGGGAAATTCTCATTACAGCTCAAAGTTATGTATGTAAATCCCATGGTCAGATTGAAAAATCGATCCAAAAAGGTCAATGAAAGGTCAAGATAAAGAACAAGATATGCATGAGACTGAAGGATTTCCAACTTATCACTGCTGGATACAATACGCATGTTGGAGTCATGGACTCTTGGGACAAATCCCAAAAGCATCAAGTTGCTTTTCTGAAACATTCAAAACAAGACTGTTCTTCATTTAAGCTTTTAAAAATATATTAAAACCTGATTGAATTTGAAAGATTCTGGTACATGAAAACCACATACATACAGGATGGCATAATAAGAATGTCATTTTTTGCACCATTTTCTCAACCCAATGTAAAGGACATTTGGATACAGTAAGATAGGACCCTGAATATGCTCCTTTGAAACCAATAGGAATCTTTCCTGATTTCACTCTGCTTCACTAATTTTTAAAAAGAGGTCAGGCTGCAGCAAGCTGATCATGATGACTTTCAAAGCATTGTTTGGCATCCTCACACACATTTTAAGGTTAACATAGGAATAAGTGAAAAGGGTAAGCTAACAACTGAATGGATACTGTGTAGAATCTCCCACTGACTCTCATTCCTTCACCAATTCCAAAAATAAAATTAAGTAAATACATGGGAACGAGCACAGTTCATGAGTTACACAAACAAATAGCCTTATGGCCTTACATTGTGTACTCTTTAACATTCTCTCCTGCACCCTCCTTCCCTTAACTGACATCTTCTCTTCCTATGCCATGTTTAAATTAGATCTTTGGAGGAGGGAGCCATCCTGTTTTTTATTAATCTGTAATGTGCCATGCACAACATGTAGTGCTGAATAAATAAATAATAATTGGATCTGTTTATTCAATGAACTTGTGGGGCAGAGAGATTCAGGCCCTGATTCTATTAGCCAATCACACTTTTGGCTTTAGGGTATCTGTTTTATTTAAGTGGATGAAGCCAGAATCAAACTCGTATAATCTGTAATTCTTCCCCAGTATGCCACATTGTCTCTGCAGTTACAATCCAGTATCTTTCTAGCTGTATTTATTAGAGCTGAGGGAATAATACAAAAAAGTGTTCACAATCAACTGAGTTTTAAAATGAATTCACCTCAGCTACTTTCATACTCCATTTTTTGTCCATTTTCCATACACTTTTGTGTGGCAAATGATGTTAGAGGAAAGTGAATTTAAAAGTTAAATAATGTAATGCAAACAGATGTAATACTATAAATCCTACTACAAGCAGTCATTGCTCCACAATTGATGGATCCATCTCACACATACATTATGGGTGTTCTAAGAATGCCAAGTACTCAATGGCAAAACCCCTCTAGCCTTTACCTATCAAATGTTGGTTGGCTTGTAAGTAGAGTGGGGGTGCTCATAGTCACACATGAAGGATTTTGGTGAAAGGGTGCACTAAGAAGCAAAAAATACAGATTCCTCAGGAGCCATTCAGTCACCTTGTGTACATGTGAGATCATGGAGGCTGCTCTAAGTTAATTGCTGTTGTCTGTTGACCACTTTGTTTCTTTACTCCTAGCTAGGGAAGGGACCCAGGTGGGTCTGAGGAAGACAGGCTCAGATTTTTCTGCCTCTCTCCTTTCTTTCTGCTTCGGAATCTCGAGTTTTCTCTGGGGTCCTTGCTGGGAAACACCACTAGGACTGGCACTTCCAGAGGATGGTTTAGTTGCTTCACAGAGTCCTCCATTTCCCTTTGACTCTCCCAATCTTTAATATTGGATCTCTTCAGCCATTAACTCCTGTCTGTCTTGTGGCAAACTCCCTGGATTTTGATTAGACTGAAACATTTCTGGTGGCATTTGAAGCCAAATCCAGAGCTCCTATTAGAAGACTTTGGGAGTAGCATCGGCCCTGGAGTCACTGTTGCTGTTAGTAATATGAACTTCCTTTCCCTTCCTTTAAAGGGAAAGGCTGACAGGTCCCACAAACAAAGCCACAGGGTCTATATCCCAAATCCCCTCAGTTTCTCAACTCCTCAACATCTACCCACCACTCCTCATCTACTTCTGACAAATAGGCTACCTTAAATCTCACCCACTAACCTCTTGCCACCACCACAGCCCCTCCTCACGTCAGCTCCAAATACCCACCTCTTCTTGCCCTCCATCAAGTCCTCTCTACTTGTTGGTGCTAAACAGTGCATTTCTCTCATTAGCCAGAGGAAGAGGTAGAGAATAACATAGAAACTGAGTAGTGCTGATGGGAGGAAGGTCAGTATAAGGTAGGGGTTAACCCAATGACTTGAGTCTGCCTTGTGGCTGCATTGAGTCCAGATGTGGGAACACAACGCAAGCTCTTGGGAACCTGTGCTCCAGCCCTTTTGCTTTAAATCAATGGATTCTATTGGAAATTTAGTTCTTACAGGCAGGGAGTAGTGATTAAATCTTAATGCATGATTGGTTTTTGCTAGAACAGCTGAATAGGGAAGATGAATTATACTGATAGACCTATGAATAAAAATGGTAATTTGATGTTGATTAGTAACCAAGAGCATGGTGTTGAAGACACAAGAAGCTTGGGTACATTCAAATTACATATATCTCTGCATAATGGGGATATTTACTATTTTGCTTCCCTACATCACCTAACCAGCAGGAGATGAGCCAATACTTTTTTGCAGAAAGTAGTTTCATTGTGTCAGATACACGCAGGTAGAAGCCAATAGCAAGTATTTGATATCTGTGCACTGCCTGTGTCAACATTGACAAAATGCAAAGAAACATATATTTCAACTTTTAAAAAACCCACAGTTAAAAAAACACAAATACCTGAATCTAGTCCAGTTTATTCCTGCCATGCTTGGTAAATATTCCACTATGAACCATTTACTGTGAAAGTTCATCCTCAGAGTATTCTATATAAATAAGTGAAAGTTTGCATATGTTCCATAAACATTCAACCAGTATCATCTGTGTCGTACATCCATCAACATTTGCATCTGTATCAAAGTCAAGTCCTGAGAAATAGCTGGTGCCCAATGGAAAGCAGTAAAAACATTTTTTTTAAATGAATGATGTTGTTGGAGTGAAAAGGAGTTCTGATAAATGTGTTAGAACATGGACACTGCTTAACATCTCTATGGTCCGTAGGGTGACCAGACAGCAAATGTGAAAAATCGGGACAGGGGCTGGGAGGTAATAGGAGCCTATATAAGAAAAAGGCCCAAAAATCGGGACTGTCCTTATAAAATCGGGACATCCGGTCACCCTAATAGTCCGATTTATTAAATAAGTTAAATATTTTAATATATTATTTCTGCGGGTTATTTAAAAAACAACAAAAAAGACGGGATGGGGAAGCCTTGTTTATGCCTAGGGGCTTGTCTATATGGCAAGTTAGTGCACAATAAAATCCGGATGTGAATCTAAAGTGCACTCGTCTGCCTTGCACTAGCTTGCCATGTGGACCCTGCTACCCCACACTAAGGGTATGTCTACACTTCAATTAAAAACCTGTGTCTGGCCCAGGCCAGCTGACTCGGGCTTGCGGGGCTTGGGCTAAGGGGCTCTTTAACTGCAGTGTAGATGTTCAGGCTTGGTCTGGGCTTTAGGATCCTGTGAGGTGGATGGTCCCAGAACTCAGGATGCAGCCAGAGCCCAAACGTCTGCACAGCAATTAAACAGGCCCTTAGCCAGTCAGGGCCGGCTCCAGGCACCAGCTTGCCAAGCAGGTGCTTGGGGCGGCCACTCTGGAGAGGGGCGGCACGTCCAGCTATTCGGCGGCAATTCGGCAGACGGTCCCTCACTCCCGCTCGGAGCGAAGGACCTTCTGCTGAATTGCCGCCGCAGATCGGGATCGCGGCTTTTTTTTTTTTTTTTTGCCGCTTGGGGTGGCAAAAACCCTGTAGCCGGCCCTGTAGCCAATGCCCCATGAGCTTGAGTCAGTTGGCATAGGCCAGCTGCAGGTGTCTAATTGCAGTTTAGACATACCCTAACTCACCATGTAGACAAGTCCTAAAGAACATGTAATGTCAATGGAGGGATTTAGATTCAGATTTTCATTTACTGATTCACACGGACAAGATCTACAAGTCCAAGGAAATGTGTTTAACTATAAATAGATTGCCTATAAATCTGAGCAATTATCTATTTTGTTTTTTAAAAAAGAAACTTTTGAGGGAGGATCCATGCTCATTTACCAGTATCTTCAGCCTGCCTATTAAAAATATTCACTGAGTTAGCCTGAGTACTTTCAGGCCAAAATACACTAACCACTTTCTTGATATAAAATTCAGCTTTTTTGTCTCAGGTCTCCGTAAGAGAGACCAATAAAATTGACACCACTCAAAACAGACAAAATATAAACAGAAGATCCAATTTATGCTTGTTTAAGGACATGTCTCTCAAACATCTGAGGGAAGGGAAATACTGTGTGAGCAATATTACAAGTCTAAAAGAATTTCCTGGTTACTGTTTACTCAACAAATATTACAAAATTAGGTCACATTTTAAACCAGCAAACTGTGAGACAACCCAACATATGGTGATGAAATTAAAACCTGGATCCATAATCCCAAAAATATGGTAGGGAATCCCCACAACTGGCATTTCTTTTTTTATTCTTCCAGCTTCAAAAATTTACTTGTAAAGCTCATGTAATCCAGTGATTTTCAGCATGAAAAGAAGTCTCCAGGGGCCTTATGTTCCAGGCTGTAGTCTCACAATGTCTTTTGCAATCTTGATTTGGAAATTTGCAACATCTCATCCCAATATGGCTTCATCATCAAGAATTCGTTTTGATGGTGAGCAGCTGTAAATGCCTAACAAATTTTGAGTTGGGATGTGCGTGCTACTCACATTGTATTAGGGAAATCCTGATGTTACCTGCTATCTTGCTGTACTATATCCTTCAGAGGGAGCCAACAGCTCAAATCATTTCCCCTGTATTCCTTGAGGACATGGTAAAGTTGAAAGGAGTCTGTAGGACCAGTGGGGAAGTTTGTGACTGTGGGGTGCTTTTTGGAAGATGAATGGAGACAGGGCAGTGCAAATAGGGGTATTTTAGGAATTAAAATATTTTCTGACCAGTGGTGATGTTAGTAAATTGCAAAAAAACTGCAAAGACCTAAGTTCACAGATTCATGTATTTTTAGGCCAGTAGGGGCCATAATGATTGTCTATTTTGACCTCCTGCATAACACAGGCCATAGAATTTCACCCAGTAATTCCTGCATCAAGCCCATAACTTTTGTTGAGCTAGAGCATATCCTTTAGAAAAACATCCTGTCTTGATTTAAAGACTTCGAGTGATGCAGAATCCACCACATCTCAGGACATAAGTTGTTCCAATGGTTAATTACCTCCACTGTTAAAAATGTGCACAGTTTTAGTAGTTTGAATTTGTCTAAATTCAGTTCGGATTTTGTTGTGCTTATTTTGACTAGATTAAAAAACTATCTACTAGCAGAAGTCTTTTCCCCATGTAGGTATTGGTAGACTGTGATCAAGTCAGCTCTTAGTCTTCTCTTGAATAAACTAAATAGATTGATTTTCTTAATTCTCTCATTGTAGGGTATGTTTTCCAGACCTCAAATCATTCTTATAGCTCCTTTCTGAACCCCTTCCAATTTTTCAACATCCTTTTTGAAATATGCACTCTAGAACTGGACATAGTGTTCCAGTAATGGTCTCACTAATGCCATATACAGCGGTAATATGACCTCCCTATTCCTACTTGATCTTCCCCTGCTTATACAGATAATGATCATGTTCACGCAGTTTGTTACAACATTGCACTGGGAGCTCACGTTCAATTGTTTATCTACCAAGACCCCTAAATCCTTTTCAGAGTCACTGCTTTCCAGGATACAATCTCCCATCTCATAAATGTGACTGAGCAACAAAATGATTGATGAAATTCAATGTTGATAAATGCAAAGTAACACATATTGGAAAACATAATCCCAACTATACAGACAAAATAATGGGGTCTAAATTCGCTGTTAACACTCAAGAAAGAGATTGTGGAGTCATTGTGGATAGTTCTCTGAAAACATCCAACTATGTGCAATGACTGTCAAAAAAAGAATGTTAGGAACCATTAGGAAAATGATAGATAAGAAGACAGTAAATATAACAACATTATATAAATCCATGGTATACCCACACCTTGAGTACTGTATGCTCTATTTCAAAAAAGATATATTAGAAATGGAAACAGTACAGAGAAGGGCAACAAAATTGATTAAGGTTATGGAACAGCCATATAAGGAGAGATTAAAAAGACTGGGACTGTTCAGCTTGGAAAAGATACAACTAAGGGGAGAGGTTTATAAAATCATGAGTGGTGTGGAGAAAGTGAATAGGGAAGCATTATTTTACCCCTTCACATAACACAAGAAGATGGGGTCACCAAATGAAATTAATAGGCAGCAGGTTTAAAACAAACATAAGGAAGTATTTCTTGACATAACACATAGTCAACCCATGGAACTCATTGCAAGGGGTATTCGGAGGCCAAAAGTATAACTGGATTCAAAAAGGAATTAGATAAATTCATGAAGAATAGGTCCATCAATGGTTATTAGCCAAGTTGGTCAGGGATGTAACCCCATGCTCTCGGTGTCCATAAGCCTCTGACTTGCAGATGCTGGGACTGGATGACAGGGAATGGTTCACTAGATGACTGCTCTGTTCTGTTCATTCCCTTTGAAACATCTGGCTTTGGTAGATTGACCATTATTCTGACCCAGTATGTACATTCTTATGTTCTAGTTACCGATTTTATAGTGTAAGAGACTGGGCCATAGGTGGTCTGGCCTAGCGGTCACAGCTGTGCGGAGGTCTGCCCACCAGGGATGGCAGTCACCAAGCAAGAGCCCCATCCCATAAGCAAGAGTCAGGGTCACAGACTGGAGATCAGGGATCAAGCAAATTTTGGCATTGCAGCAGACCAAAGCCTGTATGATTGCCCAAACAACTTCCAGGGGCAACTCCTGGGGTTAAATAGGGCATTTGGCAATCAGAGGCCTGCAGGGTACCATCACTCTGAGCCTCTTAAGCGGTATGTCTTGTGTCACCTACTCTCCAAGGTGCTCTCTGGCTGTGCCTCTGCATAGACTCTTGGGCCTGGTCTACACTGGAGTGGGGGGTGTCGATGTAAGATACGCAACTTCAGCTACGGGAATACCGTAGCTGAAGTTGACATATCTTATTCCTATTTACCTCCCATCCTCACGGCGTGGGATCGATGGCCACAGCTCCCCCGTCGACTCCGCTAGTGCCGCTCGCTCCAGTGGAGTTCCGGAGTCGATGGGGAGTGCGTTCGGGGATCGATATATTGCATCTTAACGAGATGCAATATATCGATTCCCGATAAATCGATTGCTACCCGCCGATACGGCGGGTAGTCTGGACATACAGCTGTCCCAGGCACTGCAGACCCAGGTTCTAGTCCCTGGATCCTTACAGAAAGTAAGATATGAATCCTTACAGATATCACTGTAAGATATATATATGTACATCATTCTGAATATAAATATTTTTGTACACTTCTCCCTTTTCTGCATCATGAGTGATAATTTTACTACCAATGTCTATTATAAGACTTATACCATTGCTAGGATTTCTGTTGTGCTTGATATATCAAAGAATTCTTTCTTATTATCTGTAACACTACTGGACATACATTTTTCATTGATACCTTTAGCTTCCCTTACCAATTGTCCGTCTTTCCTAAATGCTGATTTGTACTTATAGCTATCAGTTTCACCATTTTTACATTTATATTTTTTTATTTTTTATTGCATTCTTTACCTCTCCTTTTAACAAAGATTTTTTTAAACCAAAGAAGGATTCTTTTTTTTTGTGACTCCAGAATTGTTGTTTTATGAGCATCTAATACAGCATTCTTAAACTATTCATAATTTTCATTCATATTTTTTGTTTTAAATATTTCTTTCCACTCAACTTTCCTCATAATTGTTTTGAGTTTTGGGAAATTGGCCTTTTTATTACATCAAGTATATGTAAAATTATTAGTGGATTGGAAAGAACCTCTGATTTTGGGATGGGTTCTCTGAAAGCAGTCTATACAGCCCTCTTCTGGCCACTTCAGTCTCTATGTTCCTTTCATTTTCAGTGTTTTACTTGGCAAATGGTATCTTTACCATTCTGAGATTCAAAATACATCACTTCATATTTGCTTATGTTATTTGGGCTGTACAACAAAACAGAAAACTAAGGAAAAGGAACATTCCAATCCAAGATAAAAATCACCCATCAAGAACTGTAAGAAGATAAACAAATAAAATTGTAGCAATAGAGTAAAGGCAACACTTTGAAAATTATTTCAGGTTTCTATATTCAAATTGGGACTAAACAGAAAGTGCATATAACAACTTTAGAAAGAAAGGCTATGAAAATATCCTCTGAAATCAAGTGCTCAGTCCTGCAAATACTTGCATATATTTAATTTCAAGCACCACTGACTTCAGTTGGATGGAGAATTAAGTGAAAGTAAGAGTAGCGCAGAGTCAACCTGTGAAACTCCTTGCCTGAGGAGGTTGTGAAGGCTAGGACTATAACAAAGTTTAAAAGAGAACTAGATAAGTTCATGGAGGTTAAGTCCATTAATGGCTATTAGCCAGGACGGGTAAGGAATGGTGTCCCTAGCCTCTGTTTGTCAGAGGGTGGAGATGGAGGGCTGAAGAGAGATCACTTGATAGGTTCACTCCCAGTAGTTTACTTTGTTCACCTGTAAATGAGTGGCTACTCCCAAGATACAATGTGGCCTAGTGGCCAGCCTGGCAGCTGCCAGTTAAGAGACATCAGTTCTGCTTTCAACCCTTCTATGAATTTTTCATTTCCTCAAGTGTAAAATGGGGATGACAATGCTCACCAACACTGTAAAGCACGTTTAGAGCTATTGAAAAAAAACAGTGAGTATTATTATTGTTATTTTTTTCTCTATTCTCTGTTTGGGAGCCATCATCCTTGAAGTTATCACTTCCTGTCAAAAGTAATAATGTAGGCATGACAGTATAAGGATTACATAGCTATTAGATTTGAGCAGGTTCCTCTGAATACTTTTCAGACTTCAACACATGAACTCTGCTTTGCATTTTAAGGACACACAACCTCCCACCCTCAAACCCAGGAGAAACTCAAGTGCAAGTGCCACGGTTTACAAGATTTCAGGCAGTCATTGAGCAAAACTATAAATAAGTTCAGTTTTCCTGATGAGTTGGTGAAACTCAGTGAACATTTCGGAGAACTGGCCTAATGAATGCCAAAGCTAGGAGAGTGCTGCCTGGTGTTGACTTTTATTATCACAATTGTTTCCATAGCAATAGACATATCACTGCGGAGGCTTTTAGAAATAGTATATCTTTCTCAAAAACAATTATTTTACTCACAGGTAAGTGCAGATCAGCCAGGAAGCCATAGTTACATTTCATGGCAGGAAGATATATAAATAAGTCCCACCACCATTCTGATGTTGTACAGCAAGGCTGGATCCATTGGTGAAGATACTTCACTTTGCTCTCTTTCTCCTTCCAGAGTTCAGACCACTGAGCTGCCACTTCCGCTCTCTTTCCTCTTGTAGGAAGCCAAACTAATCAGAGAGAAAAAATTCTAAATACTAAAATGTGAATATTGAACATTGGGAAAGTTTAGCATAAGAGGACATGAACTCAACTAGGGGTAAAACAGACATGTATTATTAGTTGGTTGCAATTATCACCTACAGCTCTAAAGGCAATCATCTGCTCTGGAGGTCAGAAAGTGCAGAGTGTTTATGAAAGAGGAAAAGCAAACAGGGAGTTGCTCTGGAAAGGAAGGGATGGAGTTTATACATGCTTTAGCAATCAGCCCTAAGAAAAATAGCTGTTGATTTGTAAAGTGACTAATCTCAGTTTGAGATTTCAATATTGAGAGATTGTACTGCACTGAGAGAATTTGCATGTATCCTTCATGCACAAATGTAAACTTTGCAGTATGAAAGCAATTCTCCCTCACTATTTTGGTTATGCCACGATTCATTTTTTTTTTTTTCTTTTTCTGTCTTGGGATTGTCAGAGTTTCTGAGAGTGAAGCTGTATTTGGTGTGTGTTGTGTGCACTAGCTGTGTTTTTGATACTTTGTTTTGTATTGTTACTTGCTGTTTCTTTGTTGTTGGTCTCCCCCCTTCATAGAGACTTTTCCCTGGTGGTAGGTGGGTGGATTTTCATAGGCCCACTTCAGATGGGTTTAGTGGTTTGACCCATAAGCCTGGGGCTGGGTGTGTGCCAGCTGTGTCCTGGACTGTGGAGGATGTGTTGCTGAGGGCTTGCCTTCACTACCGGGGTAAGTTGACTTAAGTTACGCTGCTCCAACTAGATGAATAGCTGGAGTCGACGTAGCTTAGGTCGACTGACCCAGGTGTCTTCACTGCGCTGCATCGATGGTAGCCGCTCTCCGGTCAACTTCCCTTACTCTTCTCGGGGAGGTGGCATACCAGGGTCGACAGGAGACTGCTCTGATGTCGCTTTAGTGGGTCTTCACTAGACCCGCTAAATCAACCTCTGCTGCATCAATCTCCCTGTAGTGAAGACCAGCCCTGAGTGTAGGTAAGGTTAGTGGCTGTGGTCATATAAAATCTGCCTCTCGAATGAGTAAATCTATAATGATTTTCCTGGCCCAGGAGCAGTTTGTGAATCCTTTGGTGCAGGAGGAACTCTGGGTCAAGGAATATTTTGTTCAAGTTTTTCCATTCTTTACTCCTGCTACTAGTTTTTTTTCCAATGTCCCCCCATTCCTTCACAATGAGATGCTAGTGTCTGCTGTCTCCCGTTATGGGAAGGTAGTTTCTGCTGTCAGGATAATTCCATTAGGATGCAAGAACGCAGATGTGAGGCATGTTATATCATTCTAGAGCCAGGTTTATGTGACTCTAAATAACCCTGAACAGCCCTTGAACCTGGTTTTAAAGCACTACATAGATGGGGTGGATTATACAGTGTTTTTACCTCTGAAAATATGAAATGGTGTGGTGACCCTAGTGTGATGACCCTAGTAATTTGAGGGGTCCCTGACCACACACCGCTGGCTCAAGGAACAGTGGGGGGAGAGGGTTGGTCCTTTGATGTCCCAGGACAGTGGCTGAGACATCAAGGTACTAGCAGGAACAAAGCCTGTATCTCCCCCCTCGCCATATGTGACCTTCTGTTGTCCAGGGAGCAGCCCCACTCCAAGAACCCTATGTTGTGATCCCATCATTTGTGCTTCCTCCGGGTGCTTTAATACCAAATTATTACAGGACTTGAATTTCATCCAGACCTTTGCTGTGGTTTTGGAGCACTGGTGGCAGCACAAGCCCCTGAATGAGTCCCTGAGATACTGTTGGGATGTCGGAAAGGTCCAGATCCAACTGTTCTGCCAGAGTATACCCAGCCTGCCATGCAGTCCTTGCATCAGGCCATGAGTCCCCTGAAACCAAGACATCTTGGACCTTCCTGGCAACCTTGATATACAGATTCACCAAACCTTACCTGAGAAGTACCAGTTCCTGAGAGGCTTGTTGGAAGAGCAGATGAAAGGTGCCCTGGTTTGGATCCCTTTTATTCAGCTGCATGAAACTGTCTTCCACGAGGGGTTTTTTCACATTTTTTGTCCATGACTGCTGAATGGTTGTTAGCAGCTGACCCCCACTGAGCTCTGGACAGCTGCTGTTTCTTGTGACAGTACTCTGTACTCACATGAAGTCTGTGATGTGCTGGCAATGGAGGAAGCTGCACCAGGGGTTACGCCACCTGATTGGACACCTCGCTGTCACTGCAGGAACTCTCTGTTGTAGCCCAACAGCTCTCTTCAGGCAAAGCCCCAGGCATTGATGGGCTGCCATCTGAATTAGACAAGTACTTCTGCATCTTATCAGTCCTGACTTTTTTCTAGTGATGCTGGCATGTACCCAGGAGAAAGAGCTGACCCTCAGTTTTCACAGGGCAGTGATCACCCTTCTGCACAACAAAGGGGATCTCTGTGACTTACGGAACTGGAGACCGATTTCTCTTCTCTGCTCTGATTATAAGATTTTATCCAGGGCCTTAGCCAACTGGCTGAAGTAGTGTCTGGACTTTCTGACACATCCTGATCAAACACACTGTGTTTGGGATAATTTATTTTTAATTTGTGATGTTTTTACTGTTAGCAAATTTTGTAATCTAGATTTTGTGCTTATTTCAGTAGACAAGAAGAAGGCCTTTGATAGAGTTAAACATGGTTATCTTTTAAAACCATTAGATGCTTTCAGGATGGGGCCAGTGTTCTCTTCATATATTTCTTTATTGTACCATAACATTTTGAGTGTCCTAAAGATTCATGGGAGTCTTAGCTACTGCTTCCCAGTTCACAGAAGCATTCGTCAGGGCTGTCCCCTGTCTGGGATACTGAATGATTTTTAGTTTGGAGCCATTCCTGCACCTCCTCAGAAGCCATATGACTGGCCTTTCTATGGCATGGGCAGTGGATGTTTTCCTGGTTCACCTGCTGGCCTATGCTGATGATATCTCAGTTTTTATAACATTTGACAATGACATGCAGGCCCTTTGCATTTGTTTACAAGTGCATGAACATGCATCTTCTGCCTGAATTTACTGGTCCAAGAGCAATTTGATCTTACTGGGCTCTTGGCAGTGTAGTGGACCTTCTTTGTTGCCCCAACAGTTGCAAAGGGGCACCTCTGGGTCTAAGGTGTTGGGGATCTTTTTAGATCTGAACAATATATACTAAGAAACTGGGAGGTGGCTAAGGAGAAGATGCAAGGCAGCCTGCAGAAACGGCACTGGCTCCTTCCTGGGCTCTCTTTTTGAGGATGGGTTTTGATCATCAACAACCTTGTGGCCTCAGTCGTGTGGCACTGGCTAGTAAGTCTGTACCCTCCCTGGGGCCTTTTTGGCTGGATTCTGGGGCGCATTGCCCATTTTTTTTAATAGTTACCAGTGGTTGCGACCTGCTTTGCTGTTCCTGCCATGGGCGGAGGGAGCGGGCAGGTGCCGCCCTTCACCCCCCTGCAAGCCGCCTTGACCGCCCTCCACGCGCTCCCTGTGGCTGCCGTTTGGTTTTTTTTTTTTTTGCTTTGGCAGTCTGGCCGCCTTTTTTTTTTTTTGCCTCGGGCGGCAAAAAAGCTTGAGCCAGCCCTGGTGCAGATCACCAAATATTTCTGTTCACCTCTAAGTTGTTGCAGAGGTAAATGAAAATACCCTTAAATTATTTGGGTTCTTCCTATCAGACTGAGTTTGGAGGACCATTATGGGCCTCCACCTCTAGAGCCCTCAACTTCTAAATCCCACAAAACTCAACTATCTCTCCTA
Source organism: Trachemys scripta elegans (assembly GCF_013100865.1). Classification (NCBI taxonomy): domain Eukaryota; kingdom Metazoa; phylum Chordata; order Testudines; family Emydidae; genus Trachemys; species Trachemys scripta. The sequence continues at coordinate 142,327,587 of NC_048300.1, read as the reverse complement.
CATTATTCAACAGTGGCCTGAAGATGTTGGAAAAGCAAGTGAGACACCATGGGTTGAAGTGCCAACCATGCACAAATGACATCCAGTTCTACATCTCCTTCACATCAGAAGAAAACAGTACCATTTCCCAGCCAAAATCATTACCTGAATGAGGAGTATCTGGCTAAAAGTGAACTCAAGAAAGACTTAGTTTATGTTGGCTGGGAAGTTTACTGAAGAACGTATATTCTCTGGAACATCCCCCATTATTCAGAGCATCTGCCCTAATGTTGTTGTATTGATTCATAATCCTGGGGTCCTTGTGGAGTTCTCATTGCTAGTGGATGCCCAAAGAGCAATGGCAGCTAAAAACCCACACATTTCAGATCTACAATTAGCCAGAAGTTTTTGTCCCCATTCAATTGGAACCAGATCTAACAACAGTAAACAATGGATTTATGATGTCCTCTCTTGATTATTGCATCTCATCATTACTGTTTATTTTCATATTTATTACAGTAGAGCCCTAAGGTCCCACTCAGGATCAAGACCTAATTGTGTGAGGTGCTGTACAAATGCATACTAGGACATTAAGTTCAATAATTCCACTTTATTTACTTTTATTTGATTTTTAACAATATTGGTCCCTACTCAAATGTTGAGCCTGGGAGAAAGAATCCTATGCTGGAATTTCACATTTTGCTTTGTAATAATCATCGCTATAGATTATATTTATGTGCTTTTTATTTCCATAGCTCCTAGATTCTCAAATTATGGATCATGACCTCATTGTGCTTACACACATGCAATAAAAAAGCAATACCTACCCCAAAGAGTTTATAATCTAAGCATGTGACAAGAAAAAACAGGTGAAGAGAAACAAGCAAATGGGAAAGGGAACAAGGTAATACTGAAATGAATGAATTTGGTTTAATGAGTAGCAGTCATAGCACATCAGCTGCCTTGCTCACTGACTGCATAGCCAAAGGCCTGATCCTACAAATGTTTATTCTTATGAAAGAACCCAGTGCAGGGTCAGGCTCCATTTCTTGTTTTTTTGTTATGGCTGTCTTGGGAGCTACGAATTCCATGGTTTTCATGTATTTTAGCAAATTTCCACGACTTTCAACACGTTAGGATATTTGTGGATGGCTGGATATGAAGGTAATTAGCTGAGCTAACTTCACTGAGAACCTTGAATGCAGCCAAGTTAAACTCTGGTCTTCATAGAAAGTTGATAGAGAGAAGGAACTCGGCAAAAGATTTCTGATAAAATTAATATTTTAGTGATATACATTTCTAAAGCATTCATCACCCGTGTTTTTGGGTGCCAGCACGGACTACACCAATTAACTTTCCATCAAAGAAAAAAAAAAAAATTGAAAAAAAAAAAAAAGGGGGGGGGGAGTTAAGCTGGAGTTCCAAAAACCTTTTCTGATGGGACAACTACCACATTTAAGTGTGTTCACTCTTATTACAGCACAAGGACAAATAGAGATTTGTGTTAAAATAGGAAAATAATTTATTTTTGGTACAGAACCATGTTAGTGTCACTCGATTATTTTATTTACAATATTGCCATTGCTTTTGTCAGTTTCATCATATCCATCTACAAATCATCCTAAAGCCTGGCATGCTAAAACACACCACAAAATATTTCAGTCCTCCTTCTGTGGCTGGGTGAATGACTTGGATATGATGTTAGACTGAGACCACCAACTCATTTAACATAGGGCTGCAATGGCCATTGGGTAGCAGAATTTGTTCTCTTTTGACGGAGATCAGATTCAAATTGGTGACCAAGGCAACATATTTAAATCACTAAAGGCCCAGCCCTACAAAGCATATTTTGTGATGTACTGAGTGTTCTCAATTCCCAGAGAAATCAAAGGCAAATGAGGACATTTAGCACCTCAAAGTATGTGTTTAGCACTTCACCAGGCCAACAAGCAAAAATTCCTTAACCTGATTTTTTTTTTGTATTTATTAATTCCACATATCTAATGGGATTAATAAACTGCTGGTGGAACCACAAATACCAAAAATAAATTCTCCTAAAGTGTACATAATCTCAGAGACATGAAGCAGTTACCAAATTAACCATGTTAAATTAGTTGTGTAGCTTTCAGGTTTGGCAGATCGGTGATGCTGTCCAGGAGGAATTGTTAAAAGGTGGTTTAACAGTACACCTATTATCAGCGATGATGTGCAAGGGAGGAAAAAAAAGATCCAGTTTTATTTTCAGAGACCATGGTAAATTTGCAGAGCTGGCAGGAAGAAAAAATCATTTACTTTTATTTTTAAACTGAGCACATTTGATATGGAAATTATTGAGAGAGAGTAAATATGGTTGAGGGAGCGAGGAAAGGATGGGGAGTGAGTGTGGAAAATATTTTTAAAAAGTGTATACAGTAATATAACAATATATTAAAAATAGCAGAGAAAAGGTGATTAAAACTGATCCTTATAGTCTCTCTCATCCTTCTAATAACAATAATACCAATACTTTAAGAACTCCACATCATTAAATAAAAAATAATGGATGGATACATACAAAATTTACATAGCTTACAGTATGTAATTCACTTTAAAAAAATGCACTAATTTCTAATTAAAGTCTCATGTTGTAATAGCTACAGACAATGCCAGGACATACCTGAGGGAGTTCATACAGCACTTCTTGCTGGCCTTCAACCACACAACATACAGAAGATGTGCATCAATAGCTTACTAATCCACACCTTGCTGTGCTTTACTGCTATCCTCCAACACTTCAGCCTTGGACTTAAGAACATACTTAGTGACAAACAGAACAAGTGAGTCAGCCTACTCCATATTGCTGGTCAACTTTGTAAATGTCTTTTTTTTTCGGGGCAACAATAAAGAATCAGAGACAGACAGACTTTGGAAAGGGAAATATGATGGCGACAACATAAATGAAACAGTGAGAAGGCCTTCTGTAGTCACAAAGTAAGGTGGACTGAACCTTGGATCTGATATCAGACCTTTCTGGCAAGAGAATTTGTGCTAAGGCAAAACTTTGTGTGGCACTTTATGGTTTAGCATCTTGTCTGTGGTACAGGAGTGGGAAAAACCTTGGGAACTCTCTAAAGCAAACTGCAACCACACCTGATCCCTGTCCAGTCAGCCAGCTACACATGATAATTTCTGGAACATTTTTATTGGAGAATAAAGCAATTTACATTTTTGCTGCCACTAAGGCTAATGGTCACATCCCTTTGAATCCCAAGTAGTGTGTTACCCAGGCAATCACATTAGACTATTCCATCTTCACAGATAAAAAGATAAAAAACATTTACAGGGTCTAACACTATTTATTGACCTTCTAAAAGTACACAAAAATAAAAAATGCAAATTGAAACAGACTTGAAGCAACAAACTGCAACAGTAACAAAAACATTTTAAAGAGCTGCCTTAAATAAAATTACAGGAGCACAAAAATAAACCTGGGCTGAATTATAAAGTAATGACTTCTTTGTCTAAGATCCTAATCCTTGGGTTACCTTACCTCTTGCTCTTTCTAAAGGCTTTGTATTGTCACCTCTCAGTAATTCACAGTCAAACATACATCTTGAGCTTTCTACCACTCTCTGAGAGGGACAACAGTGCCTTTTTTTAGGTAGGTGTTCTGCCAGGCAGTCCACTCGCCAGAGGACCCTGAGATTCTGCTTTCACACTCAAAGGATGTAAAGGGGTTTGTCTACACTTGTTTGTTTACTGTGTGCCCTCCACCACTCTCAGGTCATATAGACTGCATGATACCTTCTCTTTCAAAAGCTTGTGCAAAGCCAGGCAAAAATTCATTCGCCCCTGGAGTTGTAGTACTCAGCATTCCAGCAGTACTATTACAGCAGCATTATCCAATGCCTTGTGCGGCCACTTGGATCCACACAGAGGTCATTGTTCTCCCGGCCATCTGTGGAGAAGTGAAGGTACAGGCAGCCTTTCCCACAAAACGCCAGCATAAGGAGGTGTACATATCCATCTCTAAACAGATGGCCAAAAGGGTCACAGGTGGAACCTTATTCAGAGCCACAACATAAGCAAAGAAAACCAGACCTCCGGCAGTTCTTCTGTGACCCATCCATATCACGAGGAAATGGACAGGATTTCTTCCCATGGTGCCGCCACCACACCCTGGGTAGCGGCGGACAGCATGGGAGGCATGGAGGAAATTGTACATGCAGACAACGGGGAAGAGATCATCCCAGAAAGCCAAGAACTCTGTCCTACACAAGAGCCTGAAGACATCCACATGCACCTCCTACTGGACACCTTGCCAGAGACTCAGCCTGACAAACTCCTGGAGAGGGCTTCAGCAAGTAAGTATATTTCTTGTTGTGCATTAAATCACACTTTATTATTGAAGCATTGTCTTAGAATCTGCTAAATACAGTTGGGGTTTGTTTTGTTCTGGGTGCCCAATGGCCACAGCCATTTTTGGCAGATGTGAGGTAGGAACCTTTCTGAGCGTTAAGCCTCCAGCTCCTCCCCCCTCTTCCTTCCCCCTCACCCTCTCAGTATGAATGCTCAGAATGGTGACCACACTGAAGGACTTAATTTCATTTATATGCATCCGAAGAAGTGGGTTGTAGCCCACGAAAGCTTATGCTCTAATAAATTTGTTAGTCTCTAAGGTGCCACAAGTACTCTTGTTCATTTCAAAAGCAGACTATTAGCCATAAAACTGAATGCCAGGCTAACACACACCACCAAACCTTTCTTTCCCCCTTTTCCGATCTGCATCCCTCCCACTCACCAATGTGGCCTACCTCCACCTTCCACGGTAAGGCAGCACTATCATTCATGCCAGTTAGGTCAGGACTCCCTTCCATTCCTGCAGCACTACTCAGGGTGGACAATCCTTGTGAATAACTTCATTGCATATCTTTCTGGTGTATACTTGGCCTTTTTAAAACAAGCCCCTTCTCTGACTCCTAGTCTCCTATGTCAGCATAATGACATTCAAGTAAAGACTGCCTAAAGAGGCAATTATTAACTGACCCCCTGCAACTCCCCCCAGGGTCCCCTGCCACCAGCCCTCACCCCCAGACCCCCACTCATCACCCTCTCCTCCCAAGACCAGCTGCCCATGGCCACAGTGCTATGCAAAGCCAGACCCAAACCAAAGTGGCCACCCACCTCTTCAAACACCCAATGAGAGAAACAGAGTTCATTTCAATTAGGCACAAGGGTAGTAAGGGAGATATGATAGAAGTCAATAAAATTATGAATGGTGTAGAGAAAGGGAGTAGCAAAGTGTTATTTACACTATTCCATAACACAAGAACCAGAGGTCACCCACTGAAATTAATAGGTGAGTGGTTTAAAACAAACATAGAAGAAAGGATATTTCAGGGAAGAGTCAACACAGCTTTTGTAAAGGGAAATCATGCCTCACCAATCTATTCAAATTTTCTGAGGGGGTCAAACAAACATGTGGATTAGGGGGATCCAGTGGATATAGTGTACTTGGACTTTCTGAAAGTCTTTGACAAGGTCCCCTACCAAAGGTTCTTAAACAAAGTAGGTACTCATTGGATAAGAGAGAAGGTCCTCTCATGGATCTGTTAAAACTGCTCATGGTTAAAAGATAGGAAACACAGGGTAGATATAAATGGTCAGTTTTCACAGTGGAGAGAGGTAAATAGTGGTGTCCCCCAAGGATCTGTATGGGGACCAGTGCTGATCAAACTATTCATAAATGATCAGGAAAAATGGGTAAACAGTGAAGCGGCGAAGTTTGCAGATGATACAAAATTACTCAGGATAGTTAAGTCCAAAGCTGACTATAAAGAGATACTAGTCACCTAATTTTGTGAGCTCCCTTTGTCAAGAAAATGGCAGATGAAATATAATGTTGATAAATGCAAAGTAATACACATTGGAAAAAAACTTAATCTCATCTACACATATAAACTGATGGATTCTAAGTTAGCTGTTACCGCACACACACACACACACACACAAAAAAAAAAAAAGACATCTTGGAATCATTGTGAATAGTTCTCTGAAAACATCTGCTCAATGTGCAGTGGCAGTGAAAAAAAGCTAACAGAATGTCAGGAACCATTAGGAAGGGAATAGATAATATGACAGAAAATATAATACCGCTATATAAATCCAGGGTATGCCCACACCTTGAATACCACATGCAATTGTGGTTACCCCATCACAAAAATGATATATTAGAATTAGAAAAGGTACAGAGAAGGACAACAAAAATGATTATGAAACAGCTATCATATGCAGAGAGATTAAAGAGACTGAGACTGTCCAGTTTAGAAAAAAAAAGAGACTGGGGGGGGGCTATGATAGAGGTCTATAAAATCATGAATGATTTGGAGAAAGGGAATAGGGAAATTTTTTTGCCTCTTTCACATAACACAAGAACCAGGAATCACCCATTGAAATTAGCAGGCAGCAAGTTAAAACAAATAAAAAAGTACTTCTTCCTACAGTGCACAGAAAACCTGTGGAACTTATTGCCCAGGGATGTTGTGAAGGCCAAAAGTATAACTGAGTATTTTTAAAAAATAAATAAGTTCATGGAGGATTGGACCATCAATGGCTAGTAGCCAAGAGGTCAGGGATACAACCCCATGCTCTGGGTATCCCTAAAACTCTGGCTGCCAGAAGTTGGGACTGGACAACAGAGGATAGATCACTTAATAAATTCTGCTGTGCTGTTCATTCCCTCTGAAACATCTGGCAGTAGACATTGTCAGAAGACAGAATCCTGGGCTAGGTGGACCATTGGTCTGACCCAGTGTGGCCACTCTTATTATGTTCTTATGTTCTAAGGTTGAAATGGACTTAACATCTCTGATGTCTCTGAAGACTGAGACATAACACAGGAAAGGTCATTTCAAAATAGTGATTTTAATTTTTTTTTTTTTGCTGCTATGGAAACTGAAGTAATAAGAACAATAAACCACTTATGATTTTTCTCAGCTGCCTCATGTTCTGCACCTGAAGTGGTGCAAAGATCAAAGCCATGGCCTCTATCAGTGTCTGAACAGCTGGCCAATCTTTGGGGGCAGAAAAGAAGGACAAAAGAAGAAATATTTGCTAATCTTCTGACAGCCTCTCAGAAAACAAACAAATCTATGGAGGATTGGAGGAGTGATTTATTGGTGGAGGAGAAAGAGAGGCAGCTGATAAGAGACATGTCCCAGTGGAGTGTCACGATGACCAAGAACCTGACCCAGGACACTACTGAAAAGCACAGGGACCTACAGGTCCTGGAAGTGATGCGCAAACATAATGCTCTGTTGGAGAGGATGCTGTTGCAGGGCTGCCACAGAGTTCAGCAGGCTCAAGCAGTACAGCATCCCAGCCATATATTGATACCCATGGACAACAATGGTTACTGGAACTGTCGGTGGATCCCTGCACAGCCTTGTAACCAGAGGCCATTCCCGCCACTGATCACAGCATACGGTGGTGAGAACAGCAGGGTGTGGGAGCCCACCACTTTGGACTCTCAAATGTAGGCCAGGGCTTTCCCCTACATCAAAATGACAAGGAAGAAATCAATGACCTACAGATTTCTGTGAAATATGTGCACACATTACACTTTTCAGGTTTTTTGCCATCTCCTGTTTTTGATGGTAAATCTGTAATTTGTCACATTTGTTTTTTGAAGTATTTTATTTTCATAATTTGTGAAAAACAAATTGCAATTTGTGTAAAACAAAGTGCGTTTTTGTTGAAAGTTGATTAGGGAGTCTTAAAAGCATTTTCCATACATCTGTAACTCTTCTGCCAGGTGGTGTTGGCAGCAACAAAGGCCAGGTTCCTCCAAAAAAATTACAAAACAACACCAGCTCATTCCCCAGCACCCAGAAATCTGGGAAACTAAAACTAAACCCTTGGGTGTATCTAATAGGCAATCCAATGGCAAGCACTGAGGCTGTGTATAACAATAACAAAAAAGGAAAAAGGGAACACAGCATTAATGTGGGAAAACATAGCTACAAATGACTCAAACACAAAGTAAAACACACTCCCCACAGTATTTTGGGCAGTATCCTTCATCTGAGTTTCCCATCTTGTGATGTGATAGTCCAATGGACAAATGCCCCTTTAACACACTACTCCCCTTTTCCGTCCACTGCACCCCACTTACAGTTTGTGGTACGAAGTCAGTGAAGTCCCAGAGCCCAGGGTGCATTCAGGTTGACTTCACCTCCAGCCCTGAGAGAGGGGGACAAGTGGTGCCTCTGCTGCTACCACCTTTGCCACTTCTTCCCATTGCTGCTGCTGTCTCTGCCACTGCTCTCTGCCATCTCTGCTGTGTTCTTTGTCCAGTCTGGTTCTACAGCACACAACCACCGGGCCCAACTATCACAGCTGTAGGATGTGCTCGAGAGGGGCACTTTCGATGCTGATGCTGCATCTCTTTACCATGCCGCCTTTAACTGTGAAGCTGTGTTCGGAAGTGCCACCCTCTAGCCTAGCTATCAGTGATTCCAGCTCTTTAGCAATTTCACTGGGTAGCAGGGAACCTCCATGCTGCTGCGCCCGCCACATTGTCTTTTACCACATCACTGTTCCCCCACTAGCTTTAAGACTCAGCCCCCCAGATGAGTTTATCAGGGATCCCAGCACGCCTTAGAGTTGAGTCTAATCAGCTTTGTCCTTAAAAACTAGAGAAGGAGAGTCAAATATAATCTAGGTAATTTTAAACAGAGATACCACCTGGTAGGGACACTTGTCCCCCAAACCCTTCTTTTTTCTTTCACTTGGATTTTCGTCACTACCTCACTCTGGTTAAGAGAGGTGAACATTATGGTGACCGCTCAATTAGAGCAAATTAAATACAGTTCTGCTGCCCTTTAGTTGTACGATAAGGATGATAACATTTCATTACCTCCAAATCAAAGATTTCAGTGAATTTTCACCTCAAAGCAGCAAAAATTGGCTGTTCATAGCATTCTGAAAGTCTGTTCACCTCTCTCTCCCATCCATCACTGAGGATCTCTCCCTTGCACGTACAGATACTGTGCAAAATGCAACAAGCAGTTATAACATGAGGGAGATTTTGCTCAGCCACCTCTAATGTTGTCATCAGATAGTGTCATCTACCCTTCAATCTGTACACTCCAGTGTCATCCTTTAACTACTCACGTGATAGTTAAACAGCTCCTTTTTGCTGTCCCATCCCCTGTAAATGGCTTCAACAGCCAGGGAAGCAGGAGATAACTGGGTCTTCCAGAATGACTGGGAGAATCTCACCACCATTAATGTCCATAGCAGTCCTGGGAGCAAATTTTCCATTTTTCATTAGTGAAAACAGGTGTGAGTTCCTAAAGATCCTAGCAGCATGGACTTTTCCTGACCACCCCATATGAAAGTTCTCACTCAGCCCTTGTAGCACTATGGAGAAATAACCCTTGTGACTTGGGAATGTTATGGCCTGGTTCTGGGGGCAAACAATAGGCATGAATCCCATCCATTGTCCAAATACTATTCAGAAACCCCAAGTCCAAAGCCATCATTAATCTCTTGAGCACTGCCACACTTTATGACCTGCACCATCAATACCTTCTGTACTTGAACGCACATCTTCATCACAACAAGTCCAACACCCATCTGCCCACCTCAAATAAGCCAACCAGTAACCATTGGGGGCAGTAGGCTTCCAGATCATGATCACCACATGCTTCTGAATGCTCAGAGCTCTCATGTTGTGGAGTTCAGTGCAGATCTCCAGGAAAATGCCTTTTGTCATTCTAAAATTCTGCAGCCTCTGCTGGTCGTCCCAGGTCTGCAGAATGGTCCTTCCTTACCACTCATTGCTGGTTTCCTGAGCCCAGAAATGGCCCTGCACAGTTTGCAGCTGCTTCAAGAAAAGTTCATCCACAAACAGCTTCTCAATCTCCTCCTCCTCCTCCTCCACTTCCTCTTCTGCCTGCTGCAGTTGCTGCCGGTACAGTGGCTGTTGCAGCTCCCAAAACTACTTAGTAGCATGGCAGGTGACATACAAAGCTAAACCCACCTGGAGCCAAAGTCTTGAATAAATCTCCACCAACCTCTGAGTATTTGCGTTGTCAGCATTGTGGTATGGAGCATTTTTCCATCCATGCTGGATGACAGCAGTTTGCAAATGCTCTCAAAATGCTGTTTGCTTGCCAAAGAGAGAAATCATGGGTGAGGAATCATGGAATTTTAAATTTTCAGCCCAGTTCTAGAATTCTAATAGCTTCCGACTGGCTTCCACAATGTATCCCTCAATGTACAGCACATGGTCGTCTGTCCTCACCTCACCTGTTATGGATAAGTTTACCGAGTGGGGGATTTATGGTAGAGGACACATGGTGAGCTGCATGGTCCACCAAGAAAGTGACAAATAATTATCTTGTCTCAGACTCCACTGAATGTCAACCTGGGTCTGATTTACCATAAAGGGAATGGAGCCTTCTGAAACACTTTTTTACCAGACATGGAATTTGTGCTGCAGTAGAATTTTGGTGGCATTTTAGAGACAGTACACTATGTCAGTGTGGGCAGCCACAAACCATGCCACATATTGTTGAGGACTGCAAAATGACTCAACTTCCTGGTGGTCCTTGTGCCTTGAACATTGTTGATAAGACCTTCTATTGCTTGGCTTGACCGGATTGCATATGCCAAATAATAAATAGTGTGCATCAAGAAATGTCCCAGAATGCATAGAGGCCAGCTGAGAGGCAATATCTGTCCAGAATATTATGTGCTTACTCCGCACAAAGTCACTGTCATGTAAATATGAAATGGATTGAAACATGGGTACACAGTTATTGTGAACTATCTAATATGTACCATTATATGTGCAAAAACTCAGTATGAATTAAACCCCTTGTTTAGATAAGGGTAAGTGTTTTGCAACTAGCACCTGCCTGCAGCCAAAGTTTCCTTGGTATTAGTATGTTATCAGCATATTATGTCCTGGCACCTGTACATTCCACATAGGCCACCAAGTGATCTAGATGGGCTTACCCACATCTCCTGTGTGGGTTAGCCTCCCTGTTTGCTTAGGTGTCGACCTACAAGTTTCTCCTCATGGTAAAAAGAAAGTTTTGAAAGACAATGAAGGATGAGAAGTGGAAGAATACCTAGCAGAGAAAGCAGGAAGGAAATGGTGGTATAAGGATGAGCCTGAGGGAGAAAGTGCTCCTAAAATATTGTGTAAATCCTGTTTTTCCATATGTTGAAGCATTGAAATTGAAGTCCACCATCTGGGATTTACTGATGCAAATTATTGTGCAACTGATGTTTAGGCCAAATGAATCTAACTAGTTTGGAGATGTCTGTTCATTGTAAATATAAGAAAAATTAATACTTTTGGTACTGAGCTGGAGCAAAATATATAGTGTTTTGGATGGAATATATCTAATCTATCTGGCCAATGTGGCCTACATATTGAACTAGTTACACCCCATCTGAATTTTATATTTTCTGTAGGAAGTATGGAAGACGCAAAAAACATAACAGGCATTGTTCTGATTTCAATCTTAGATTAACATGTTGTCCTTACATAAATCTCTAGAGCTGTCATGCTTGGAAGGATTTTTAATCTGTTCAAGAGTTCTGGTGTTTTTAAATTGTCATCATCCCTTCATTTCTTCTTTACATTATCCAGGTTTTTAGGCTGTATGATCTCCAGCTTTGTGTTTCTTCAGATTTTCTTTCATATGTAGTATTTTATTTTTTGTCCAGGGCAGACACATTTTGTTATAAGAACTGTATATGATAAGCATTAGTCTTTGCCACAGAATATATTCCTTTTGGGAGATGAGGTTGGACTTCTTGGCAGCTATATTCCTGGGGCTTTTGGGGTATGATAATTCTTTAGTTACACTAGCCGTCCATGGTATATCTAATGCCCCATCTTCTAATCCGCTGTGTGAAAATTGGGAGTGTACTAGAAGTAAATGATGACTCAGCTAATTTTTAGGGTTATCTATTTTTCCTATAAAGAGGTCAGGTATTATTGCAATGTATTGGTGGTGATGTTTCTGCATTCTCTTTTCAATTACATCATTTTAAACTTTGCTGTTTTGGTCATAATATTATTGTCTCTTGATTACCCTGTTACGTGTAATTGTGATGACACTTTTCCCTTTCCAAAAGGTAAAGACTACAGCCCCAAACCAGAGGCACATACTTAACTATAAGCACATGTGTAGTCCCACTGAAGACAATTAAAGTTTTAACACAAATTTAAATACTTTGCTGGATCTGGTTCTTACACAAGACTTTTGGGTGAGCAAGAATGCAGGACTGGGTCCTATAGAAATGTTGACCTGACACTTTAAAAGTATGGCAAAGCAACTCATACTATAGGTCAAGGGGTTAGGACTCCCATTGTCATCTTTGTTACCCAAACAAAGAAGGAAAGACTAATGGACAAAGATGGTTGTCAAATACTTGTATGGATGAAACTTTTATTGTATATGTTTAAAGGTGTTCTAGAATGGAGCTACATTTTGAATCAAATGAACACAACCCTAGAAACATGAGGAACCTATCAATAAATTGAACTAAAAATTTACTATGGATTACTTGTCATTAAAGTTGATGGGATGCACTATATATATTTATGGGACCCATGCAAGTTTTCAGTTGCCATAAAAGATTATGGCAAGAACTCTTAACTAACTTTACGTGACTTGGAAGCCAGGACATGAAACACACCAGCTACTAACCATAGTAGCAAAAGACATTTTCTGACTAACAGACATAATGCTGTTTCAGGATTTATATAGGCAGTAGGCAAAACTAGAAGCATTACAATGGGGCATAAAAATCAAGTAGACATTCACAATTATAAAATATGCAGGCAACTCATCTCAACTACATTGAAAGTAGAAGCTGAAAATTGTAGCAGTTAAAAAACAAATATTGTATTTTAGAAAAGTAGTGAGAGGAACATTCAATAGAAGAAATGTTGCTATTGCAAAATACTTAAAGCTGTTTATAATTCCCTTACCCATGAAAGTGACAAGGATAAATGACACATGAAGGATTTTTCTCTCTTATTCCTATAGTTTCTGGCAAACAAATAAGCATAATGACTTTTCCAGGACTATGTCTTTTTTAAAAAGTCTTATTAAATAGTATTTACACTGCAGCTGGAACTCTGCTGTGTAAAATTCTTTACTGTTTAAACAGCGTAAGCCTTGGTTCAATTGTGATTCATATTGAGAATCGGAATAAAAGGATTTCATGAAATCCTCATTTTTAAAGGATTAAAACACCACTTGCATGGAATAGTAAAATACTATATAGACCATTAGATTTTAAAATTCCAAAGTACTTCACTTATGTCTCCTGCTGACAGAATACAGCAATACACCAGAAGCAGACCAAAGGATAAAAACCAAGAATAAAACCAAACAACAAAGATACAAACATAAATGAAAATGTTAAAACCTCTACCTTTATTCTTGTACTTTTCTGAACTGACATTATTTTATTCCTACATCTTAGCAGCACAGCAGCACTGGTAGGTTATTGAGGCAGGTTCAGGAATAAAAGTATTATGTAAACATTTACAGGGAGGTTTCCCAATACACAAATGGCAGTTAGGTGCCTACCTCCTACTTATTCCTTTGAAAAAATCTCCCTTGTAATATTTTAGGAGTTAAAAGACCATTTAAAGTAGCTTGTTTAGAAAACTAGCTGAGCAGAGTAGCAATAACACTAGCTAGTGTGAGTTATGGAGTACATTTTCCTGATAAAGAGCCTGTGACAAGTTAAACTGAACAAAGACAGCCTAAAAGCGGAAGAATGCTGTTCAGCAAATTAAGCAGATGATCAACTTCACCAGTGGTTAAGCTCTTCCTCTATCTTTGAGAAGTAAAAATCACAAAGATATTATCTTTTAATTCAGTGACATCCAATTTTTGCACTCAGAGGCCCTTTCTGAAGGTGGCATAACCAATATTTTAGGACAGAGAATCTGCCCTGTTCTGCTCAATTTACATTACTTAGACAATACAAAGGGAGCAGCACCAACCTACAAGTCCCTGCTGGGATTTCCCCCTGCTGGGGATACCCAATGAACCCAGAGTTGGCATAAATGGCCCTAGGGTGACCAGATGTCCCAATTTTATAGGGACAGTCCTGATTTTGGGGTCTTTTTCTTATACAGGCTCTTATTACCCCCAACCCCCATCCCGATTTTTCACATTTGCTGTCTGGTCACCCTAAATGGCTCCTACACCGCCCTCCCCAGAGCTGCTGATGCAGGGTGGAATGGTGGCGGGGGGGAAGGGGAGGGGCTACAGAATGTTACACTCTGGTAATTCCAGCTGGCACATGGTCTCTTGGGAACTATTGCCAGCTGTCACAGAGTTATTTTGTTTAATTTTTTTTAGATAGAATGAGTATATTTGGAAAGAGGCCAGTTTCCTTAGGAAACAAGACATTTCAGTGAACTAATAAATGAGGAATCATTAAATATTACGATTGTGAATAATTCTTGAATTATAAATACTATTAGATGATACTGATTTCCCATCTGGGCCCATATATCTCAAAAATTAATAATAATGTATTTTTCCAGGAAAAGGCCTTGCAATTTGTTGTTTTCAACATTACAGTCATAAACATTCTTCAGAGAAGTTGAAATGTCTACAGGAAAACTCATCCCTTCAGTAAGAAAAAAAAATAATATCAGTTACAATTTCTGACTACCTTGTCTTCCATGGATATGTAAACAGTAGGGCTGTCAAGTGATTAAAAAAATTAATTGCAATTAATCGCACCGTTAAACAATAGAATACCATTTATTTTAAATATTTTTGGATGTTTACTGCATTTTCAAATATATTAATTTCAATTACAACACAGAATACAAAGTGTACAGTGTTCACTTTATATTTGTTTTTGATTACAAATATTTGCACTGTAAAAAGCAAAAAAAAATTGTATTTTCATTCACTTCATACAGGTACTGTAGTGCAATCTCTTTATCATGAAAGTTGAACTTACAAATGTAGAATTATGTAAAAGAAAAACAATGTAAAACTTTAGAGCCTACAAGTCCACTCAGTCCTACTTCTTGGTCAGCCAATCACTCAGACAAACACGGTTGGTTACAATTTGAAGGCTATCATGCTGCCTGCTTCTTGTTTACAATGTCACCTGAAAGTGAGAACAGGCATTCACATGGCACTGTTGTAGCTGGCGTTGCAAGATATTTATGTGCCAGATGTGCTAAAGATTCATATGTCCCTTCATGCTTCAACCACCATTCCAAAGCACGTGCTTCCATGCTGATGATGGGTTCTGCTTGATAACGATCCAAAGCAGTGTGGACTGATATATGTTCATTTTCATCATCTGAGTCAGATGCCACCAGCAGAAGGTTGATTTTCTTTTGTGGTGGTTTGGGTTCTGTAGTTTCCGCATCAAAGTGTTGCTCTTTTAAGACTTCTAAAAGCATGCTCCACACCTCGTCCTGTTCAGATTTTGGATGGCACTTCAGATTCTTAAACCTTGGGTCGAGTGCAGTAGCTATTTTTAGAAATCTCACATTGGTACCTTCTTTGCGATCTGTCAAATCTGCTGTGAAAGTGTTCTTAAAATGAACATATGCTGGGTCATCATCCGAGACTGCTATAACATGAAATATATGCAGAATGCAGGTAAAACAGAGCAGGAGACATACAATTCTCCCCCCAAGGAGTACAGACACAAATTTAATTGATGCATTTTTTTTTAACGAGCATCATCAGCATGGAAGCACGTCCTCTGGAATGGTGGCCAAAGCATGAAGGGGCATATGAATGTTTAGCATACCTGGCATGTAAATGCCTTGCAACACCAGCTACAAATGTGCCATGTGAATGCCTGTTCTCACTTTCAGGTGACATTGTAAATAAGAAGCAGGCAGCAGTATCTCCTGTCAATGTAAACAAACTTGCTTGTCTTAGCGATTGGCAGAATAATATGTAGGACTGAGTGGACTTGTAGGCTTTAAAGTTTTACACTGTTTTGTTTTTGAGTGCAGCTATGTAACCAAAAAATAAATAAATCTGCATTTGTAAGTTACACTTTCACAATAAAGAGATTGCATTTCAGTTCTTGTATGAGATGAATTGAAAAATACTATTTCTTTTATCATTTTTACAGTGCATATATTTGTAATAAAAATAATAATATAAAGTGAGCACTGTGCAATTCGTATTCTGTGTTGTAATTGAAATCAATATTGAAAATGTAGAAAAACATCCAAAAATATTTAATAAATTTTAATGGGTATTCTATTGTTATAAGTTCGATTAATCATGATTAATTTTTTTGAGTTAATCGCATGAGTTAACAGCGATTAATTGAGAGCCCTAGTAAACAGTAAAGATTTCTGGAGAGACACCTAAAACAAATGGATTTCCTATCAAACTAAGAGCACGTCCAGTTCTTCCCAAGCATTCTTAATTCCCCTTGGCTTCAGCAAATTCCTGTAGTTCATCTGAAATAATCAGTTCATTCATTTCCTTTTGAATGGATAATCCACTTAAAGGAACTGTAAATCTCTTCCAGTCTGCTTTGTCCAAGAACTTAACATAATATTGACATGGCAGGGCCATTCATAGAACATTGGGCCCTTTTCTAACGTCTGTGCTGTAGTTCAGTGGTTCTCAAAGTCGGGCTGCCACTTGTTCAGGGAAAGCCCCTGGCGGGCCGGGCCGATTTGTTTACCTGCCGCGTCCGCAGGTTCGGCCAATCGCGGCTCCCACTGGCCGCAGTTCACCATTGCAGGCCAATGAGGGCTGCAGGAAGCGGCAGCCAGCACATCCGTCGGCCCGCGCCGCTTCCCACAGCCCTTATTGGCCTGGAGCGGCGAACCGCGGCCAGTGGGAGCCGCGATCGGCCGAACCTGCAGACGCGGCAGGTAAACAAACTTGCCCGGCCCGCCAGAGCTTTCCCTGAACAAGCGGTAGACCGGCTTTGAGAACCACTGCTGTAGTTAACGTCACAAGGATTTATGTGCCTATAAAATTTGATACCTCCAAAACAAGGAGACGTTCTGAGCATGGATTCATACTACTACTTACACATTGAGATGAGCTCCTATCTGTTGATTAGAGTGGGGCAAAAAATTTTTTTACAAATAGTTTATTTTTAGAAAACTGCGGTTTCTGTCAGCTTGGAACTATTTGTAAATAGTTTTGTCCAGAAATTTGGGGGATGGCAGAGGCTAAATTCACAAAACAACTGGCGCAGGTGCTAAACAGCTTATAACGTAGCCCACTGGTTAGGCCACTCAACTCAGACGTGGGAGACCTGGGTTTGAATCCCTGGTGGGGAAGCCAGGAGTTAAGCCAAGTCTACCCTCTCTCAGCTGTGTGCCTTAATCACCAGGATATAGGCAGGGAGAATTCTCTCTCTATTTCTCCTGCTGAAGCTGTTCCATTTAGTTTGCATAAATAATCATTGGCCTAGGGACTTGAACTTGCATCATCCAACTCCTAGGAGAGCGCACTGCCTCCTATTCGGTGTTCTTGACATGCTCATAAAAACTTTAATAAAAATTAGTTTTAAAAACACACCAACGGACAAACATACCCAACCATTTTTCCAGATTCAACCAAATAACCCAGAGACAATGTAAATTAAACAAGAACTTATGAACTTCCCCATCAAAGTCAGGCATCAACTTTACCTACACTTGCTCAACAACATATAGGCAAGGGAGCACTGTCGGTCAGATCTGGAATAAGGTTTACACCACTAGTGCTCTAACAATTTCTCCTAATGCTTAATTGTCCCAGGTTTTAAGAATAAAATAGAATAGATTTCAACTATTATGTCATACTATTACTTATTATTACCTAGGGAGGTGGTGGAATCTCCTTCCTTAGAGGTTTTTAAGGTCAGGCTTGACAAAGCCCTAGCTGGGATGATTTAGTTGGGAATTGGTCCTGCTTTGAGCAGGGGGTTGGAGTAGATGACCTCCTGCGGTCCCTTCCAACCCTGATATTCTATGATTCTACTTGTTGGTAGTAATAGTGCATATTATGCTCTAGCATCACTGACATCATGAAATAATGTAAAACTAATAAATATAAAAATACAATAGAATTTGAAATGAGATTTCAAAAACCAGAATTTTTGGAGAAATTCTGTTCCCAGGGATATTTCAAAAATATTTGGCTTTGTTCCAATTTGGAATGACAACAAATTTTAAATGGTCAAATTTCAACTTTCCCACAAAAATTCCTAGTTTCAACTCTAACTATAATACACATTGCATTTGAGGTTATGAATTAACATGACTAAGAGTGCAGGTCAACATGAGTAATATAAAGACAAGGTGCACAGGAGAAAAATGTTTCATGTTAAATAGAGTAACAGTCATTATTTATGTTTCTCTTTTTACCTCCTTGACAATCACTTTTCTTACTAAATGTTGCCTTATACCACAGTGCTGATTTTTTTTTTTTTTTGCGCTATGGTTGAGCGATATAATGCTTCCTGAACATGATTTTTTAAAAATCAGAATAGTTATCTATTTTCAGGAACTTTTATATATATGTTTATCTAATCTATCTAGCTATCTGTTATATAGTCCTCTAAGTTTGACTATAAATTCTATTTCAAATTCTTGAAAGTTTGAAATAGAGCTTGGTGAAATAGTTCAGGACAAGCCATGAACTTTCCAGTCTGCAGGCCTGTGGAACCAAACTAGGCCACCGAGTTCCTTTTTACAGAAAGGACCCCTGCTCTAGGAGAGAACCAGTAGGATGAAACTGGTTGCTTCCATGGGGCAGATTAGATAGAATGTACTCTCTGGGTATATGGAGGAGATGGTGCTGGTGAGGATCAGGATCTGAAATTCATTGCTCTCCATGGTCAAAAATAGAACTCAAACTTGAATTCTTTGAGCTTTGTTCTCCCTTTACTTTTCACTAGTATGATGTCACCAGAGTGACTTTATATTTATGGTTGAAAGACAGCATCCAGACTAAGGAGAGCTGAGCAAATAATTCAAAAATTTACACAAATATTCCTTTGTATGAAAGAGTAAACACAAAATCCCTAAATTCATTTAAGCAACTTTAGCAAATCTGTTTCCACTGGTGCAACTGGACCTTTGAGCTGATGCCAAACATCATGGATTTCAATAGACCCTCCCCAGTAGGTTAGGAATCCACTCACATATATGAGCTTGCAGGTTGGAGGCTTTCATTTACTGACAGGAATGTTAACAAAAGCAGCTAATTGTATGCATATTTGGAAAGTGGAATTTTGATACTGTAAATCGAGTATTAGCACCATAAAACTGTTTTTTGACGTTACAGTCATCCCGGGACATCTGCTCTGAATAGCAAATAAATCTGAGAAATTCATAAGCTGATTATGGACAATTCATGACCTGAAGAAAAAAAAAGCTCACATTTGCTAAATAAATTATTTTCAACTATTTTTTTCCACTGCTGTAATAACAAGGCTGTTTTTAATACACTATAAACCATACACACAGAACACACACCAACCTTCTTGCTTTCTGGGAGCAAAAAGGCTCATATTCACCTGAAACTTCTCATTCTTACTCTTAGACCAGAAGATGCCTTTGGACATTGTAAAATAAAAAGTTTAATCTAACAAACTGGGCTATAGATTGAACTATAACTGTCTGTTCTGTAGAGATTGTTTTTTAAAAGTGAGTTTTCAGTAGCTGAAAACTTTTCTTCCTTTGTTTGAAGGATATATCAGAAATGTCTTGATCTAAACTTCTCAAATTTATACATTATTGAGGAGGGAAAGGGTAAGAGTTAAGGTTTTGTTTCTTTACTTTTTTGTTATCTCCAAATTTCCTGACTTTCAATTTCTTTTTATAAACTATAATATTTTAATTAAGACCTTTATAATTATGGTGTGTATATTCTCAACCATAATTGTCTTAATTAAGTTTTTAGCCTAGGAAATTTTATAGACTTGTAATTTTTGTGCATTTACTTCATGAAATTGTTTGTAGATTCATATATACATTATTTCTTGATCCTTATACAATAGCTTATAAATATTATCTGATGTTATGGGAAAACTGGTGCATTCACCCAGTGTGCAATCCCAAAGTGTCTCTTGATACTATGGCTTCTCCCGCTGTTAACCTGGCATATGCTTCTTCTGCACCTGCTGCTTTTCTGTTGCTCGGGATCATAATGTTGCTTTCATATCATCTGCTCCGGATCTGTTTTCAACATCAGAACCCAACAGCAAATGCAAGCTTATCTGTATTGAAGAGGAAGATATTTTTTTCTGGGAGAAAATTTAAGTGCCCATTTGCAAGAATCACCAACTATTGCAATCAATTTATTGCCAGGGCACCCTAGAGAGAACCCTGAAGTAGGATTCTGATTGGTGTTCTTATTAATTCACTACCCACTAGGGTTGCCAGGCATCTGGTTTTTGACCGAACGCTTGGTCGAAAAGGGACCCTGGCGGCTCCGGTCAGCACTGTTGACCAGACCATAAAAAGTCTGGTTGGTGGTGCAGCGGGGCGAAGGCAGGTTCCCTGCCTGTCCTGGCTCCACACGGTTCCCAGAAGCAGCCGGCATGTCCGACTCCTAGGTGCAGGAGCCAGGGATTTAAGGCTGATGGTTTTGTCCACTGCTAGGTCTTCACAATGACACACATAACTGCTATTTGGCTTCCTTCTTTGACTTTTCCCTTATAGCTAAAGACCCAAACTCAATGCTGTCCCTTAGATCTGATGGTATAAATGTGCATGATATTCTAAGGCCATAAGCAGAAAACGGGGCTGGACTTACTCATGTTGTGGAATTATGTTTTCTTTACTTGTGAATGTTATTAATTTGTACTTTGGACCAATATGGAAGAGAAGTAGAAAAAAAATGTACATTTTAAGAGGCCCATTATATATGATGCAAATTATTGTGTAGTCATGCATTGCACATTACATAGTGATCCAAAGGAACATGCCTGATTTTCTAGCGTTTTGTTAAAGCCAGGAAATACAAAGTAAATGCTTTCTACTCCAGCCTTAACCTATTCTAGGATGTTTTTAAGGATAGTTGGTCAAAATGTTAATGAAAGTTTTGATCAAATTTTGATGAAAAAAAATGTGGGAATAAAATTTCACAAACTCCAAAATATTGTAGTACATACATGAGGTGACATCACCTTCTAACAGAATCTCTGTCCTATTTTAGTCATTTTTAATGGATTGGCACTCCATATAAAATACTCAGTAATATAATGTGAAAAACAAGAATTACTCTTAACATTTCAGTTTTCCTTGTAATTCTCTATTTAACCACTTACCATAGATTGGTCAGGAATCATTCAGGAAAAATCCTTGTATGGAAAGGCTGAGGGTAAGATTATGCCCTGTCCTGCATGGATATCCAAAGGGGAGAGACCACAAGAACCCTTTCCACCATGCAGATGTTTGCTGACGCTGGGCAGTGTACAAAGACAACAGGAGCCTCTTGAAGTATACAAAGAGAGGCAATGCTATGGTCTCACAATGGCCTGCAGAATAGTGTTGCACATAAGCTCCCTATCCCTATGTGCTCATTAGAGCTGTACTATGCCTGATGTAAGCACAAGGCTCCTAATGGGACAATGTGCTTCTGCACCTCCCTAATGCAAGGTTTTGCCCAGTGGTTGAAGTAGACTGAAACAGAAGGGAGGAAGCTCTCGTTGGACCAGCCAAGGAAGGGAAGAAGCTCTAAAAGAGCACTACTCAACCAAGCCAGGAAGAAAAGAGGGTGCTCTCCCTCTGTTTTTAGTAGAGCAGGAGCAGTGATCCCACACTGTACCCTGTCTATTCCTTTACAGCACAATAGAGCCTTAGGAGTGATATGTTTTTACATAAGAATGGCAACATTGGGTCAGACTAATGGTCCATCTAGCCCAGTGTCCTATCTTCTGACAGTGGCCAATACCAGGTGCTTCAGAGGGAATGAACCGAACAGGGCAATCATCGCGTGATCCATCCCCTGTTGCCCATTCCCAGCTTTTGAAAGCGAGAGACACCCAAGCAAGGGGTTGCATCCCTGACCATCTTGGCTAATAGCCATTGATGGACCTATGCTCCATGAATTTACCCAATTTTTTTTGAACTCCATTATCGTTTTGGCCTTCACAACAGCCCTGTGAATTTTGTGAAGAAGTACTTCCTGTTTTTTGTTTTAATCCACTGCCTGTTAATTTCATGGGGTGACCCCCGGTTTCTTTGTTATGTGAAGGGGTAAAAAAATTCTTCCCTATTCACTTTCTCCACACTATTCATGATTATATAGACCTCTATCATATCCCCACTTTATTGTCCCTTTTCCAAGCTGAAGAGTCCCAATCTTTTTAATCTCTCCTCTTATGGAAACTGTTTCGTATCCTTAATCAATTTTGTTGCCCTTCTCTGTACCTTTTCCAATTCCAGTATATCTTTTTTGAGATGGAGTGACCAGAACTGCATGCAGTATTCAAGGTGTGGGCATACCATGGATTTATATAGTGTCATGATATTTACTGTCTTATTATCTATCTTTTTCCTAATGGTTCCAAACATTCTGTTAACTTTTTTGACTGCTGCTGCACATTGAACGGATGTTTTTAGAGAACTATCAACAATGACTCCAAGATCTTTCTTGAATGGTAACACTTAATTTAGATCCCATCATTTTGTATGTATAGTTGGGATTATGTCTTCCAATGAGCTTCACTTTGCATTTAGCATTCTATTCTAATTGTAGAATGACTATATAGAAGACACTGTTCTAAACAGTTTCCAGGGTAGAAATCAAATAAACTAAACAGATCTGGTGTTTAGATGTCCATTCAACATAGTCAAACATCTGCTCAGCATAAGAACCAACAGTGGCATGGGCTGGGTTTTTTGTTTTTGCTTTTAGTTTTCCACATATTTAATATCTATTCAACACTAAACTGTGGAAGCACATGGTTTAAAAGTGCACAAATTCCAACCCATCACATGAAAATTCTAACAAACGGTACAGGAATATAAAGCAAAACAAATTAAAGTTAAAGGAAATATACATTAATTAAGAACATGTAGGGCAGTGAAAAACAAGTCAGCAATCAGAGGTGGAGAGGGAAGAGATAGTGAGATGATTTTAAATTTGTACTTGAGTAAGTCATGTTTTGCTCTAGCCCACTGGATGGCTCTCTGATCACTGGAACACAGTATGCAAAAGTCTTCTTAAAGATTGGTCTGTTTACTATATTCAGTGTCATTACCTTAGGCCTTCTTTAGCCAGGAAGGTCTTTTTTTGTGTTACCCATGGTGTGACTTTAAACTGATATTATTCCCATGTGGCTGCTTTTATTCCTGTATCAAAGCACCTTTTTTCAGTTTCATTTATGTTGCTTCAGAAGGGATTTAAGTGAAACTGAAACAAACAAAAACAAAACAAAACACACTCATTCCAGTATAAAAGTGCACTATAACTATACCTGTGTAACTATATTGCCATAACTGGTAAAAGTTTCCTGTGTCGACAAGGCCTTAGGTTGCCTACAGTTGACAGGAAAAATAAAGCTTTTTCCTACTCCCAAGGGCAGTGGATTTGGGAGGAGCTGGATGAAAATAGCAGTATTTTTCATCTCAGGTACATTGTGCAGGTTTCTTCAGTTATAATTAGCATAAAGTATATTTCGATCCTAGCAAGCTATGAACAACATTTCTGTCATCAGAATACAAAAGAATGAATGCAGTGTTACTCTAGTGCTTTCATCCTGGGATTCTAGCAGTTCTCTTCTCTTCTGCGATTAGTGAAAGAGTCATGTTGCTTATATTGGAAAAGATTCTTGATGTCCAAAAGAGTCATGTCAAACACAGGATTTCATGATGTGAGCAGTAAACCAGCTGCTTTGATGCCATCAAGAGAATCTCTCTCGTGCTCTCAGGCTACGTTTACATTGCACAGCACTAGTGGCGGTGTTTAGGGTTTGTGCAGCTGCATGCCACAGTGAAAAGCAGGCTGCATCCACCCTGCAGTGTGTAGCACATGTGTCAGTCAGAGGCTCTGGCAGGGGAGGTAGTGGGGAAAGGCTCTGGTGGCAGGAAACTTTCCCTGTTGCTTCTCCCCTGCTAGAGCCTTTCTTGCTACTGGAGACTTTCCCTGCAGTGGAGAAAAGCCGCAGCAGCAGATAGGCAGAGAGACACCCCATTATTAATAATAGCAGTGTAGATGCAGAAGGCACTGCTTGAGTATGGAGAGAGCCATGAAGGGTACATACCAAGGTATATGTTCTAAGGGTTTCAGGCGTGTCTCTATTTGCCTAAGCAAGGCTTCATTGTCTACACCGGTATTATACCTGTGCTAGGGGGAAAGTGTGGTGCATATACTCTACATGCCACCAAAAGAAGAGTGCAGTGTAGACATACCTTTACACAAACACACATTTAATGTTACAAGATCCAATCTCCATCAGTACCCACTTAAGACACTGCAGGTGTCAGTTCTGAGTACTCGGACAGGTAGTTGCACTAGTCTTATCTTATCTCCACTTGCGAAGTAACTCCCTTCTCTCCATGTGTCAGTATATAATGCCTGCATTTGTAACTTTCACTCTATGCATCTGAAGAAGTGAGGTTTTTACCCACGAAAGCTTATGCCCAAATAAATCTGTTAGTCTTTAAGGTGCCACCAGACTCATTGTTGTTTTAGACTGATCTAGGGCTGGCTGGAAAACAAAAATTCCATTTAGCAAAAAAACCTTGACATTTGGTTCCATTCTGATGCAGAATGAACCAAGACCTTCACAAATTTTGAGAGAAAGCAAGCCCCAGAATAGCCAATAGCATAGTAGCCAAGGCACTCATCTGGAAAGTGGAAGACTCAGGACTGAGTCCCTGGTCCAAATCAAACTTATCAGGGACTTGAAACTGGTCTCTGACATCCTAAGTGTATTCCATAGCCACTGGCTATTCTGGGCTATTTTCCTTCTCCCCATCCCACGCCCAGAAATTTTATCCTGAACCTGAGAAAAATTTGGGAGAAAATGAACATTTTATGATGAAAAAAAATGCTTCATCAAAAAAGTTTCCAACTAGCTCTAGACTGAATTCACTCATGGAAGATGTTTTCTTCCTGTTTCTCCCCATCTCTGGCAGGTAAAGAGGGCACAACTGTATTTAAATGCTCTTTTGGCATTTAAAATTGAGCTTCAAAATGCCTGGATAGATCTATTGGGGGTGTTTACACTAGCTGCTGGAAGACATACAAGGCATTTATTGTCCTATGTGTTATCCATATTTTTCTAAAGAACAGCTTTCTAGAAGGGATCGCCATGTACAAAAATGAAAAGAGGCAAAGATGAACGTAAATGCTCCAATACTTGAACCTCTCCAAAATTAAGTTTAAAGCAGAAGAGAATGAAAGTTAAAAGAATGAGTGACGGGAAGAGAGATTTGCTGAAGGAGTGATTTTTCCAGACAAATAAGAATACTAATACTTTATTTTTAAAAAAATAAAGTGTCTCAAAACAAAACACTGCCATAAAGGGGCATACAAATATTTCCCTATCCCTCTCTCTGCATGCGATCTGGTATTCTGCTGTAGACAGCTCCTCTCCTCCTGTTATGTGGGCCTCTAAGCAGTGCCTGTATTAGAGCTGTTTGTCTGGAGTGAATCATTCCAAGATGTGAACCAGGAAAAGTAGACTGACCGGTCTCTGCTGCTAAACGGAAGGGGGAGGGAGGTAAAGTGACCCACGTGTTCTGACTGCACTTATGTGTTTGGTTCCCTCTAAATGGGAGGAATCACTGCGGGGCTGATTGGCGGGTTTTAAAAGACCACAGCATTTTAAACATCAGGGATGTTTTTAATAAACAGTGTGGAAGCTTGGCTCATAGTGTAATTCAGATTATGCATTTTAGTTTGCATACTATGGAAATCTGTTTCCACCACATATGTCAGCAACCGGAGCAAAACTCTTCAGCACTAGGGCAGCCTGAAATCTGCAACTCTCCCCTTCTCTGACTGTTGGCAGGGGGAAGGGGAGGGTTGAGGTCACACAGGGAAAGACAGAGGCTGGGAGATGGAGGGTTTAACAAATGCTCTGTTGAGTATTCTCATGTGCACATAATCTTCCAGAAGACCCAATTTCCTCTCTCTTTCTGCTCTGATTCCTCTCCACACCTGGGATGTGCCAAGAATAGTGATTTTTTTTTCTTCTTGGAGACTTCACTCAAATTGAGAGACTTGTATATGTTGGCTTTTTTCCCCCCTCTCAAACATTTATGGCATTTAAGGAAGGCCAAGGGTGAACTCTGGCAGCATAGGCCCTGAAGATGAGCAGTGACCGCGTGGTTCTGGTAAAGGAGATTCACTGCCTTTCTTTCATTATCCTCTTCTTCATCCGGTTGCATTGCTCTTGCTCTCAAAGTTGTAGCTTTCTCTGTTTCACTGGTCACTCATGCCCATCTGTTCCAACAGGAGCCACTAATGGGATGTTTCCTACCTGATGTGCTGTAGACAAGTCATTCAAATACTTTACCACACTACACATAATTTTGATTAAAAAAAACTTCAATATAAAATTAACATGGCACACATTAAATAGATTCAAAGCTGGCTAACTGGTAAATCTCAAAATGTAATTGTAAACTCAGAATCATCATTCAGTGGATGTGTTTTAGTGGGGTCCAGCAGGGATTACTTCTTGACCATATACTCTGTTTAACATTTTTATCTACGTCCTCAAACAAAACAAAAAGTCATCACTGATAAAGTTTGCAGATGACACAAAGTTTGAGGGAGTGGTAAATAATGAGGAGGACAGGTCATTGACACAAAGTGATCTGGATCATTTGGTAAACTTGGCACAACCAAACAAAGTGTATTTTAATATGGCTAAATGTAAACCTATACATCTAGGAAAAAATAATGTAGGCCATTCTTACAGGATGGGAGACTAACCTGGTAAGCAGTGACTCTTAAAAAGATTTGGGGTTCATGGTGAGTAATTAACTGAACGTGCACTTTCAGTGTGATGCCAAAAGAGCTAATGCAATCCCTGGGTGCATAAACAAGGGAATCTGAAGTAGGAGTAGAGAGGTTATTTTACCTCTATTTCGCACTGGTATGACTGCTGCTGGAATACCATGTCTGGTTCTGGTGTCCACAATTCAAGAGGATGTTGATAAATTGAAGAGAGTTCAGATAAGAGCGAAGAATGATTAAAGGATTAGAAAACATACCACATAGCGATAGACTCAAGGAGCTCAATCTATTTAGCTTAACAAAGCAAAGGTTTAGGGGTGACTTGATTACAGTCTATAAGTACCTAGATGGAGAATAAATATTTAATAATGAGCTCTTCAGGCTAACAAAAAAAGGTACAAAATCCAATGTCATCAAATGGCTAGAAGTTGAAGCTAGACAAATTGAGACTGGAAATAAGGTATAAACTTTTAATGGTGAGAGTTATTAACCACTGGAACAACTTACCAAGAATCATGGTGAATTCTCCATCACTGACAAATTTTAAAATCCAGATTGGATGTTTTTCTAAAAGCTCTGCTCTAAGAATTATTTTAGGGAAGTTCTGTGGCCTGTGCTATACAGGATGTCAGACTGGATGATCACAATGGTCCCTTCTAGCCTCGGAATCTATGAATCTAACCACTGTGATATCAAAGCCCAGGAGAAAGCTCACTTTTGTCTAATCTGAGCCTAGCACACTCATTGACAGCTACTGCTCCTTAACTGTAGAGGTCAGGTTGCAAAGGATTTATAGATTTCATTGGACAAAATGTAATAAAATATTATTATTAATAATAATATTAATCATATGCATTTAACAAACTGAATGGCAGACATGACAAATGTCATTAGTGTATTTAGGACACTTTGTAGGAGATGAAGAGGCTTTAGATGTGGATCCCATTTTGTAACAGAATTTTGAAACATTGTGAAGACATGGCAAATGGTGAACTCTCAGTCCCAGTGTATGGCTAGTGGGCAGCATGGTTTACTCTACCTAGACAAAGAGGCAGATTCTCAGCTGCTGTAAATTAGCTTAACTTGATTAACTTCTTTGGAAGTGTGACAATTTACATCAGCTGAGGATCTAATAAAAATTAGTAATTTCCTCTACTTTCAAACTACTGAATAGCTATTTGGCATCTGATTGTCTTAGATATAAAGATGTCTCAGTAGATTTTAAGCCTAGTGGAGCAGGGATTTGTCTGAAATTCTGAGTATTATTGATATATCAGCATAAGAAGCTAATAATAATAGTAAATAATAAGACTTACTTATATAAGAGCTAAGTATTATTCCCATTAATTGTTTTTTAAAGTGCAATGTACATTTGTAGCGATATAAAAATAATGACACAGTAAAGTGCCTCTCATGGGGTCTGCTCACCACTAGTGTGCTTCCTCCTGGTCACTCGGCGGATTAGCTGATTCCAGCTCCAACATCTCCTTTCCACCGCTCACTGCATGCCCTGCCTTCTCTTCCCAGCTCTCAGTGAGGCAAGATGCTCTGTGTTTGTGGCTCAGCCCTTTGGCCAAGTCACATGTGTCCTCCCCTTCCGGGGTATCAAAGTCTCCTTTTTACAAATGGACTCTGGAAGTCATCCGATTCTCACTGCCTAACTCAGGGGTGGGCAAACTTTTTGGTCCGAGGGCCACATCCAGGTGGGGAAATTCTATGCAGAGCCATGAATGTAGGGCTGGGGCAGGGGGTTGGGTGCAGGAAGGGGTTCAGGGAAAGGGATTGGGGGTGCAGGAGGAGTGCAGGGTCCAGCAGGGGCTCAGAAGGGGGTTGGGGTGCAGGAAGAGTGCAGCAGGGGGTTGGGGCACAGCAG
Source organism: Trachemys scripta elegans (assembly GCF_013100865.1). Lineage (NCBI taxonomy): Eukaryota > Metazoa > Chordata > Testudines > Emydidae > Trachemys > Trachemys scripta. The sequence continues at coordinate 142,298,784 of NC_048300.1, read as the reverse complement.
GGGGATCAAGGCAAGGGGTTGGGGTGCAGGAGGGTTTTGGATCCAGCCCGCAGGCCATAGTTAGCCCTCCCCTGGCCTAACTGATACCACTGCCACAGTGGCTGGTTGGGAGAACCCAAGCCTATCCTCTATTCTAGGTTGCAGCTCAGCAACCAAGGTCTGTTCTATCCAAGACCTTGCACAGTCTTTTTCCTGAGCCTTTCCTAATCTTCTGGTTCTCCCCCTTCTTCTGGATTTTCCAGTCCCAACACTCTCTCCTCCCAGGAAGTAACTTAGCCTACTTGCCTCTGTAGGCCAAAACACACCTCCCTTCTCCCAAGGAGTGACTACAGAGTGCTTCCCTACAGCCTCCTCTCTACTGCTCACTTCCTGCGTTTATAAACCCAGCCCAGCCTGTTTCTCCTCAGCTGGGCTCCCTCATTATTCAGTCAGGGGATTACTTAAACCACCATATTCCCCTCAGCTATGGCCTGTCTGGTTAATTGGCCCCCTTCTTAGCTGACCTTAACCCCTTCAGGGCAAGTGTGGGGGTGAACACCCCATCACAGGGCCCTAACACATATGATTTTATGTGGCAGTAAAGATACAATAACTCAAGGCATCAATAACACAGTAGGATGTCATAGCAGCATTCATCTGTCATTCATATGAAGAAAGAGGATGACAGCATTGAGGAAGTTAGTCTTACGTTTGAGGGAAAAAAATGACTGAACACAGATATGATACTATGTGAAATGCTGGAGGAGAAAAGGAACGTGCTATGGTATTTCTTCAAAGAATATAAGGTTAGTGCAGTGCACACAATTTTAACTATGGAAATTACACCTTAAGCTTAACGCAATTATAAAGTGAGCCAAATTCTGATGCCAGTAATACTGGACTAACACGGGAGTTGCTCCATCTTAACACTGTTGGAACTGTGTGCAGACTTTCACTTGCAAAATGTGTGTACTCTAATCCCGATCTGGAGGCAAACCCAGATAGGGATCTGGAATTTACTAATTTCTACACTCCATAAACAGATGAGCTTTTCTACCGCAGTTCTAAAAAACAGTAAATGTGCAGTAGGCCTTGTCCCATTTTCACATTGCCCTGTACTTACTATTAATTGTACTATTATATTATGTAAGCAGGGTCTGAATGAGATCTGACACCTAGTGATGAGCTGGGGGAAAAGAATTCAGGAGCCAACCATGTTTGCATACACAGGACTACTCTGCCTAGATGTGCGGCACATTGAGCTGCTTTGCCAAAACGATCAATTTTGGCCTGTTTAGGTTACAAATTGCTCTGGTGTTTGAATGTAGGGGTAATGTTGTTATCCTTATTGTAGAAGAAAGGGGCAGAAAGCTTAGCATGTCCTGAGTGGGTGGGGGTCACCCTAAAATGAACCTCATTTGCTGATAGGGGGTAGGGATGCCAAAGCCCAGTGAAGACTCTCCCTAAAGAGTCCTAGAGATTATTTGATCAGATCCTCTCCAGTGTTCAAAGACAGAGTGGATTAGACTCAACTGAGAGTTCTTGTTTCTGGTGGGTGATTCTTGGAGCTGATATCACTGTTGAACAGGTCTAGGGGCTAAGCCTTAGACCTTGTGTGAGGAATGTGTTACAGCAAAAGACAACACAGAAACCGTACTGGCTATGAGATTCCCCACTACCTGCTGAAATCACTAAGAGCTGGGTTAAGTAGTGGAACCTCAGAACATGACAGGGCAGAGAAACAGCAGCAGAAAGATAGAGGTGGACAGTGGCCAGTGGTGGCAGCGAGGCAGCTGCAGTGGTAGTCAGCAGCAGGGGCATTGCTCAATGACCCTCCTCACAGCCATGGGAAGTGTACCCCTGTCAACACACCTCTGAACTCTGTGTCTTCGCTAACCAAGGACTGCCAACTGTGAATGGGGTGAAGCAGAGGATAGGGGAATAGTACATTCAAAGACATTTGTCTGTCCGACTTTCACACCACTAGGCAAGAAACTGAGGTAAAGGACACTGCCCAATGCACTGTGGCATGGGTGTTTGCCTAAGTCACAATCTTTGGAATTGTGGTTGTGATGTTTTCCCAAATCAATGCTTCCTCCTCGCCCCCATTTTAATAAAAGTTTTATTTTGTTATACACAGACTCAGTGCTTGAGAGTGGGGAAATACTGTTGCTTAGAGGTGTCCAGAGGTGGTATTTAATTTTTCCAGATTACTTGTTGAGGGCTCTATTCTATTTTGTGTTGTTAAGAGAAACTTCTAGACATTGAACCCAGTCCTTTTTGCTACTAACTCCACCTGGCAGAGGGGTTACTTTATTTCAGTGCTTCTTTCTTAATTTGTTATTGTTCCCCTTCCCTTACCTCATACACCCCAGCCACCCTTTTCACTGAGACTTATACCCTCTGGATTTAGATGCTACTTATTAAAAGCAAATAGATGGGTTCCTAGAGCTAATGAGCGGTTGTATGGATAAATCAATATCTCAGTGATATTTTACAGGACTGGCCAATATACTATTTTTTCTTTTATAACACTACAGAATCCAGTATATGCACATCACTGTAACTGTTACGTATCTGGCAAACACCATTAATGGCTGTGAGGCAGTTTAATTTAAATTAATTAACTTCTTAGACTGAAAAATGTACAAATTCCAGGCTCTAGTATTCATGTCTCTAATGTCAGAAGACAGGAATTTGCTGAGCACTTTGCAATGTGTTGCTTTATGAAACAACACATAGATTTTCAAGCTTCGCAAATGACTTTAATCAGAGTTAACTGTGCTCGTCTCAGAAAAACAAGCATACAGATTTTGATTGTGTAGATCTGTGTAGCTGGCTGACAGGATCAAATGATACTGCTACTGTAGGTGATATCAAATATCAATGCGTAGCAGCTTCCAGAATGTCGTATTCTAGCGGAAAGGTCAATTTCCCAGTAATTCACAGTTTCCTGCATACAAGGATCTTTTCCTGAGTAAGAACTGTAAGACTAATCCCAAAGTATGAAACATATGGTCATTCAAATTATAAAAGCTATTGAGCTTATACAGAGCTCTTCTTCAGGTCTTGGAAAAGTACTCAGAGTGTCACAGCTAAATATAAGGTGGAACAGATTGCTTAGCATAAGTAATACATAACACATATTCCAAGGGACCATTCAAGGTGAGGTGGCCTGTTAATACCCTTCAGTCATATTTGATAACATACTAGCTGGTATGCTGAACAATCTGTTCAACCTTGTATTTAGCTGTCACACTCCAAATATGTTTCCCAGGCGCTCTGGGAAGAGCTCTGTAAGCTCGAAAACATGTCTCCTTCACCAACAGAAGTTGGTCCAATAAAAGATATTATCTCACCCACCTTGTCTCTCTAGTATCCTGGGACTGACAGAGATACAACAATACTGCATAGAAAACTGTTTTCAAATACTCAAACAAAATTACTTTCCATACATAATTTATTAGACAGAGCATAAGGATATATAATATTGTAGCATAAGGTTTTATAGGCATGAGTTTGGGGTGACTTCATTACCCACAAGTGATAAAGATGTGAGTAACCTCATATATTCTATATATGCCACAAAGAAACAATTTTAGAGTTTATTTTTTACAGTTTAAAATGTATTAATTTTCAGGTCTATTTTTCATGTCCTGTCAAGTCAGGTGTCTTAGTTTCCAAGAGTCTAATTATACAGGGCTGAAACTAAAATTATGGTCCCTGATTTGGCAAGGTACTTAGTCTCATGACAGGTTTCAGAGTAGCAGCCGTGTTAGTCTGTATCCGCAGACTCATGAGATACCTTAAACCCATAAGTAGTCCCACGGAAGTCAATGGCACTATTACTTGTGAGTTTAAAGATTATCTGAATCAAGGACTTAAGGTCCAAAAATTGCTCAGGTATGCATAACAATGTCAAAATGTAAAAGTCCATTTATTGCATCAGGTCCTTCCAGGGCTAACCCCCTGCCCACTGTAATGATATGAAGGTATTTATACCTTCACTTATTCCTGTACAGGAAGGGAAATAAGTATGCCAGGCACTTTTATACCCATGTAACTTCCCATGGCTGTGAGGAGGGGTTGTACTGGCATAATTATTTTGGTTATACCAAATAAAAAAAAGTCACACCTCTAAGCAAAATACCACTACAACTTTTAAGTGGACCAGGACTGAAAGGGACACATTAGGAGCTGGTAATCAGCCCTTCCAAAAGGTAAAAGGCTCCCATTTCTGTTCCTACAGGATCCCAAGATTGAAACTTGCCTAATCTGGGCTTCTGTCAGGTGAGATTTTTATTTATTGGCAGGCGGTTGAGGGGAAATTTCAAATTCGTGAGTCTGAAGGACGAAACATTTCTCTGGCATGTGGATTTTTTTTTTAAATGGCTGCTGTTTGCAACTGCTCCTGACATTGGGAAGATAATCAGTCCTGAGTAGATGTATTAGTGAACAGAGGGTAGGCTTTCAAAGATAAATGGCAATTCCTTTAGCACAGGGTTACATAGTTTACCAAGTGTTTTGCCCTGTTCTCCTCACCTCCTTTACCTTCCCCCTTTCTCTCCATTTAGTTATCAGCTCCTCAATAGCCGCCTGCCCGCCCACCCACCCACCACCAAAAAATCATGGCATTAACATGATGTTTGTTCACATCATATTGTTCACTTTGCTTGAACGTTCTACCCTCCCCCACTCTGAGGCTGTCTTGTCTATTTAGATTGTAAGCTTTTGGGGGAAGAGATTATCTACTACTCTGTTTGCACAGTGGGGGTCTCATCCTTTGGCACTACTAAATAAATATGAATAATAATAATGAAATCCACCTTCATGTAAGATGTGTGTATGCATATGCAGGCATGCTCAGTATAAAGAGTAAAACCTCCCTTATCTTCAATAAACTCTGTGAAATCCATTGCAAATTAGCTATTTTTTTGAATTAGTGAGACTTCTAGCAACAAAAAAAAGTTAATCATAAAAGGTACTTGTATCATTTGACAAGTATAGTTTAGTTTTAGTTACTAACCCACATTTTGTGTTTCTGAATTATGAGGTGTTTGGATTAGCAAGATAGTGCATATACAGGTGATGGCTATGTATATGGATATGCAAACACACAAATACATAATTATTCTACAAATTCTAGTAGTAAAAAGTTACATTCCTATATTTGCCATGCAAATCATTCTAATCATTTCTAGAAAATGAATTTAACAAAATTTAAAGGAAAATTAAGAGAAGGTACCTACAACAGGGTGAAATAAATAGATGGTGCCAAGATAGGAATTGCATTAAATGTTTTCATTCTTTACTGATTAGGGGTAATTTACAGCAACTTGTTTGTGGCTTTGCAATTCATCTTTCCAGTTATCCCAGTTATGCAGTCATACTTAACACATGAAACAGAAAGCCCACCACTAAGCTGCTTATCTGTACGTTTTTTATACTGCATCCTAAATATGAAAAGAGGATTTTTATTCAAACAAGCATCCCTCAGAACTTCATATTGAAGTATATTGTTCTTGGGCCTAATGCTGCTCTTGAAGTCAATGGGAAATTTGCCATTTAAAGTATTTCAGAAGAAGCAGAACCACCTTATGGAAAGGTCTTATAGAATTTAATACAACCCAGGTGCAGGATTTCATAGTAAGCTTCAATAAACCTAAAGAGATGTCTTCATTTTCTATTAAATAATGCATATTTAGCAGTTACTATGCAGCCATGTATCTCTCCCCAGAACAAAACACACAAACATATTTATACAAAACATACACAATGTGAAAATATGTAAGACTAAGTGTTCAATTGGATTTATCATACACTTCGACCATTACACCTGCTCCCTGCTTAAAAAAGTCTTCTCTTAAGGACTTATTCTAAATCTCTGAGAAACTTCAAAAACACTGGTTTCAGAGTAGCAGCCGTGTTAGTCTGTATCTGCAAAAAGAACAGGAGTACTTCTGGCACCTTAGAGACTAACAAATTTATTAGAGCATAAGCTTTCATGGACTACAGCCCACTTCTTCGGATGCATATAGAGTGAACTGTTTCGGTTCAATCAGAGGTAAAGCACCCTGCATATAGAGTGAACGTGCAGAGAACTCAGACTTGGTTTTCTATATTGAAGTACTCCTGTTCTTTTTTTCAAAAACACTGGTCATTTGGGTGGACCAGGGGGTCAGTCTGTCACACAATGTTTTCTTCCTCTTTTCCTGCCCCAAACTTTCCCTCCAAAATTATAGTGGCCCTGATGCCCAGGATGGGAAACAGTCAAGTCAGACAAATGATGAAGGTTAAGGTCCTACGTTTTCTGACCCTTCATAATGACAGCCCAGCCAGCGGGTGGCTGAAAATAATGACTAAAACAATATAGAAAACCAAGTCTGAGTTCTCTGCACGTCCCTCGATCCCCACTCCGGAGGCAGTGAGACATTCAATTGACGAGAGGCTGAAAAGAATCTCAGGTGCCAGGTTGCCAAAAGGAAACTGGACAACTCTCTTAGTGTGCACTTATCGCTGCAGAATACTGATGAGGGAGGAATCGATAAACCATCTCATGGAGGAAAAAGCAAAAACAGCCTATGATGTGCTGGGTGTTTGCGAAACACGACGAAAGAAGGAGATGGAGGTCAGCTAGAGGGATGGAAGCACGGTCATTCTAGGAAAAGGAGAAGGCATGAGGACAGTTGGAGGAGTCAGATTCATCATAAAGAAGGAATGGTCTTCAAAAATCGTCTCCTGCCATTTGAAGTCATCGCGTATCAGGGTGCTTTACCTCTGATTGAACCGAAACAGCACCCTCAAAATCATCCAGATCTATGCTCCCACAAGTGCATGCGAAGATGATGATGTGGAAGGATTCTATCAGGAGCTGGAGGAAACCCTCACTCAGAATTCCACATATACAATTGCGATGGGATATTTTAACGCCAAGGTTGGAAGAGAGAGAGAGGGTGAAAAGTTCATAGGAAGGTACGGTATTGGAGAATGAAATGCACAAGGAGAACGACTAGCTATATTGGCAGAGACAAGGAGAATATTCATTGGTAACACCTGGTTCCGAAAGAAGGCCAACAGGAGATGGACTTGGATCGCACCTAACATGAAGACAAAGAATGAAATCAATTACTCTCTGATTGATAGATGACGCATTGTGCAGGATATTTCAGTAGTGCCATCATTTAACATCGGTAGTGATCATCGCCTACTGAGAGCCAGACTCACATTCACTGTGAAAGTGGAGAAAAATGCTCTGTGTATGGCGAACAGAAGGCACCAACCGGTAGCTTTCGACAAGGAAATCCTGAAGGAAAACATTTCCAGAGAAGACTGGAGCCTCCTGGATGACTCTGACGATGATTATGAGAACTTCAGCAAGAGACTGGAATGGTGTGTGAAATCAGCTGAGCGTGAAAGACCAAAAAGAGCTAGTGGAAGAATCTCAGAGAATACAAAGACCTTATTGGAGAAGAGGAGGAAAATGAAAAGAAATGGCAGTGACAGGCTTGAATACTCCATTCTCTGCAAGCTCATACGAATGGATCTGAAGGAAGACTTCGAGAAATTTCAAACCAAAAAGCTCCCAAAGGCTGCTGAAGTTCATTAAAGTCTCAAAAAATGCAAACGGGAACTGGCGTTGTATAGGCCATCATTATCGGCTTTGAAGAACAAGGATGGAGAATCAGTAACTGATCAAACAGAGATGGAGGCAATCTGCAGGGATTTCTATACCCAGCTCTTTGCATCCCATATAGACGTCCCAAGGCCATCACTTCAATAAACCGATGAACACATACTCCCGGTTCTCATCAACGAAGTCCATCACACAGTCCATCAAATGTGCTTAAGGAGGGAGTGCTTAAACTCTGGAAAACTCTCGCCCAAAGGTTCAGCCATTACCTAGAAATCCAGAAGATACCGTCCAGCTGGAAAGAGCCCAATACCATTTTGCTGCATAGATCAAGAAAATCTAAAGAACTATCGCCCGATCTGCATGATTTCGCATGTCTATAAGTTGTTCACCAAAATAATAACAAATCAACTGTCACGAAACCTGGATGAACAGCAACCTAGAGAGCAGGCCGTTTTTTGAAGAAATTACAGCACGATAGACCACATCTTCATTCTAAACCAACTACCAGAGCATTCAAGGGAATACAAGTCCCCTTTGTGCATTGCCTTTGTGGACTACAAGAAGGCGTTTGATAGCGTGGAGACTAACGCCGTTCTTGAAGCTCTTTCAGAACAGGGCATCAGCGCAAAATATATCACATTATTAAAGGAAGTGAACTCTGGCTGCAGCACGGATATATCGCTATTCGATACTCCCATCCGAATCCCCATCGAGAAAGGTGTGAAACAAGGAGATACAGTTTCACCAAAATTATTCACAGCCTGTCTTGAATTGGTCTTTCAACAAGCAGACCTGAAAGGCGGGATTAATATCAATGGCGAGCGGCTAAACCATCTCAGGTTCGCATATGATATAGTGCTGATAGCTGAAAATACAGTCCAGCTTGAGAATGCTTAAAGAACTAAACACGAAAAGTAGTCAAGTCGGATTAAAAATGAACCAGTTGAAAATGAAATATATGAGATCAGATGTTCTGCCAAGAACCCAAATAACTCTTGGAGGAGAGCAGATCCAAGAGGTCGACAAATACATTTATTTGGGCCAGGAAGTCAACATGCGACACGATCAGAAAGGCGAACTGTTGCTCAGAAAAAAAGCTGGATGGTGCACATTCAATGACATCAGGGACATCCTCCAAGGAAAGATCAGCAAAACAACTCGTGCAAACCTTTTTAACTCAACCGTGCTTCCAGCGATGCTATCTGGCAGCGAAACATGGTCGCTGATGAAGACTGAAGAACATCAACTGTCTGTCACACAGAGGGTGATGGAACGAACTCCGCGATCACATCCCCAATGAAATAATTAGGCAGCAGTCTGGAGTGCGAGATGTTGTTGTTGAAAGCAGGCTCAGAAAAATGCGGTGGGTGGGACATGTGGCCCGACTCAGTGACAACAGATGGACTGCAGCTATATCTGAGTGGTATCCGCGAGAACAGAAATGGCCACGCGGTCGGCCTCCAATGAGGTGGGATGATTTCCTAACAAGGAGATATGGACAAGCCTGGCAAAGGATGGCCAGAGCGAGAGAAGATTGGAAGATGTGTTGTGATCGGCTCTGTCTTAACTGATGAAGGACCGACAGTCTACGCAGTCTACGCATAATGTATTGAAAACATTCTTGAAACTGTTATAACCAAAAGCTCGGGTTTAAGTATATGAAACAAAATCAATAATCATTTTGATAAGTTTTAATGACATTTTTTATTTAAAAAATGAGAAATTCTGACAAAGTGTCATGGCAAACTTCAGAGAAAAAATATATGTATTTTTCATGAAGAGTTTTTCATGAAGTTTTTCATTTTTTAAAAAAATGCAATTTTTCAGTGCAAATACTTTGAATAATTTCAACTAGCATAATTATAAATAATGCGGCCAACCCAAAGACATGCAATGAAAATCTTTATATTATACCATCATGTTATCTCTCTCCTTTAAAGCAATAGCTCATTTATAAACAGAATATTTTAATACATAGGGATTTAAGATGTATATGTCACCAGGTGAAGCAACCACATGATCTTATTCTTGTTATCCGTGTTCTCTCCTCACACTAGGTTTGTTAGCAGTAGGTTATATTTACCAGTCCAATTCTATAGCCTTACACACAAGTGCACCCATTGAAACACATGGCACTGTATATTTACATATATTCTGTCAGCTAATGTGAATTGGTATATTCTGACAGCTAATGTGAATTGGTGCAGCTCCATTGGGGTCAATTGAACTATGCCAATTTGAACCAGCGGAGGATGTGGCCCTCAGATTTTAACTTCTTTCCTAGCCTTCTTTTAGTCACTAATCTTGTACTGTCATTGAAATCTCTCAGAAGTCCCCTGCTACATACAGTTCTATGCTTAGAGAGTAATTATGGCCCCGATTTAACCAATCACTTAAGCCCTATTTGTGTCAATTGAAGTTAAGCACATACTTAAGTGTTTCAATGAATCAGGGCCTATACAGGCTTATCATTTAACTGCAAGAGGAAGACATACATATATTAATTGCAGTGCACTGTAAGCATCCTTTATCTCTTAGAAGGCCGCCCAGAAGGAGGGGCAAAAGGAGCAGTTTGTCTCTGCGCCCCCATTTGAGAGGTCCCCCAAAATAATAGAGGGCAGCTGGGCCAAATTTGAGTGAGAGGAGTTGCAACTTGCTGCATGGGGTCACAGTGCCACTCGGGTTTGGCCCAACCCCACCCCTTTGTCCTGTCATGGGGCAGTTGGGCCAAATTTGGGTGCTGCAGCTGCAGCACCACTCAGGGTTGGTGCCTGCCATTGACAGTGCAGGGAGCAACTTGCCTGCCCCAGCCAGGTCAAGGTCCCACCATTGCCACTGGTGGTATCATTGCATCAATCCTGAGGGTGAGAACCTGGAGGTAGGAACAGGGTTGGTGGTCAGGGATAACGCTCCCATGCACAGCAGCTCTGGAGTTGAGAGAGAGGTGGGACCAGGAGCAGCCCCCTGGCCACATGTAGGGCAGAGCTCCCTGCTACCTGCAGAGACAGAACCGATCCCACAGTTCTGGGCCTTCCCTGGCCCCCATCCACACCCCTCTTCCTCAACTATTTCACCTCCATGGTAATTTTTGGAAGTGTGGGGGCATCTCAGTTTTAGATTTTGTCCCAAGCCCACATAACCCTCTGTGTGGCCCTGCTAGAGTATGCCTGCACTGCAAATTAAGGTGCATTTGTAGCATAAATAGGCATAACCACACTAGCTTTAATCTAGCTAGCAAGGTAACAATTGTAGTGAAAACATGGTGTCACGGGATTCAGCATGGGCTAGCCACCTAAGTACAAGCCTACTGGGGACCCTGAGTATATACTCGGGTTGCTAGCCCATGCTCCCACACCTGCTATTGTTACCCATACTAGCTAGATTAAACCTCAGTTTGCAGGGTAGAGGTTTCCTTTCACTGGGACTAACGTGGAATCTGGCAGTCTGAAGAGGAAGGAGAAGGCTATACATTGGAATGTTAGCTGAATGTCTGAAAACCATTTAACATTGCACTAACTCATCCTAGAATAATGAGATGTTTAAACTTTGAAAGCTTTTAACTGTTAGGGTTGAATATTCACATAAATGCTGTCTAGTCTGATCCACAAATAACAAACCCCCAAAATAAAACTTCCAAAAATACCAATGCAGCAGCATGGCTTCAGCTTTCATATCAGACCAGAAATATTTGGGCTTTAAGGAAAACAGGAAAATAAAACAAAACAAATATTGTATAATTAAACAGTAATTGCTAGTCAGGAATTTGCTTCTCCTACCCAGTGTTTAAGTCCGGAACATTTCACCTTCAATAAATATTTCTATTCCTACCTTGTCTGATGGAACAGACCCAGTTTAAATGAAAAGGCCAATTTCTTCTAGCATGCCACCTCAGTGACACAAAGTTGGTGGAAGGAAATATATATGCTGGATAAACAGTGTGAGGGTGTTTTTGTTTTGTTTGTTTGTTTGTTTATTTTTTTCTCTTAATTTTACAGTGAAACATTCTTGCATATTAGTGTTAGAGGCCTGGCTTTTCAAATCATTCTTGGAGAAAAGGCAGGGCAGCTTTGGGCATTTTTGGCTTGGCTTTAAAAAAAAAAAAAAAAAGCCTTTGGAAAAATCTTAACATTGCAGCATCTGAATCCAGACACCAAGGTCCATGAACTCAGGTGACCCTTCAGGAGGTACAATTTGATAAATTAACTTTAAAAGCAAAAGGTTAATGTGGAACTGTAAAAACATTATTGTTAAGCCAAATGCTAGGGATTTCCAGCTTTCAGTCTCCAGAAAACAAATGGCGTGTTTATATTTCTTTCTTTTTATTGTGTTTATTTTTTATTTCAGCACTTTGAGATCACAGAAGTTCCAGTGGCAACACTTAAAAGGAGATTTGCTATGAGATTCCCTCACCATGTCAGCTGTCATTCTCAGTGCTGCTAATGGACAAGATAGAGGCAGAACTGCTTTGCTAAGTGTAGCTTTTAAAAAACGATATATCTAGAAATACCTGTACTAGATTTTACAGTTGCTTTTCTAACTTACATATGAAAGAGAGTTATTTTTTTTTAAGACTCAATACACCTCTGACTGATCCAGTCACAAATCCAGTCTAACAAGTTCGAACCAATGGAAGCTGCACCAGTGTAAAAGAGAGAGTAGTATTACCTTTGTAAGGATGATCAGGTTGAAGAACTCAATAGAAGTACAAAGATATTCTGCTGATATAACACTGCACCAAATCCAGATAGATTTTATGAACTTCAATCTGGAATATAAAAAGCTGAAATTCTCACTGAGGTAAGAGAGAGATCTAGAGAGAAGGATAGGGGTCCAGCAAGTAGATATCCCAAACAGACATCTCAGGAGGGCCTTTGGGGACTCAGGCTTTTGTTTGTAAATCCAGTCCTGGCTTAGGGCTTTGTTATTTTAAGAATGAATACAGGCAAACTTCAGGAAAGGGATTGAATTTGGATAATAGCCATTGTTTGTTATGTTAGGAGCAAGATGAAGAACACGACAGTTATCTACAGGCCTACTACTGTATATCCACTATACAGTACACCAATTATGTACACATTGGCCAGACCACTTTAAAAACTTACTACACACCACTTGTTTGATTTACAGGGAAGATTTAGGTAAGAGTGCCAGGAGTCTAGTAGACAGAAAATCCACAGTACATTAAAAAAATTTCTTCTGCTCCTGTTTGCATGTTAGTTTCTTCCTATACTATACCAGCAGCCATTAATGCTAATGAGTAGAGCCATTAGAAAAACACCCCAAACAAATTATGTAGTGTGGGTTTGGTATTTTTACAGAATTATTTACATTTACAGTTTTTTAAAGAATAATTTTGCAGAATTTTCCAGATATTCAGTGACCCCACTACTAAGTCAATGTAGCGTGTGATGAAACCCTGCTATTCAGTTCTGGATAACTTATCTGTAGCCATGATCAGCCTTTATCTGCCTGTCATAAGGAAATTCTGGGGGTTGTGATATTTCAGGCCCCTGATCTAGGATATTTTCAGAATATGTATCGCTATAGTATCAAAGCACAGTCCTGGACAATCTTTAATCTATATCTTATAGAAGAATATGTTCTAAACCTTGGAAATCTTATTTATGAAATTGAGCGTTCGTGGCTTCTCTGTGCTTGAAGTGTTAGCACACGAGGAGTTACCCTTTGCACAGGTGTGAAGATGTGTAGCAACCTATTTCACTTTGGGCAAGGGATGATGTAATTATTATTAGGAGTGTAAACAATTTGTGAATCTAAATGAAAGATCTCATTTTCCTAAGCAGTTTCTAGAGGGAGAAAGCATTTTAAGCTTTGAGACACATTTTCCAATTTCCTGGTTCCGTAGTGTTGATAAAATACATAAATGTTAGAAAAGCATAAATTGATTCTCTGATAGCCTGCCTTAGTGGGGAGTAAATCGGCTGAAGCTTATCTAAAAGATAAGAACTGTGGCTATTAACATGAATTAAATTTCTTTCCTCATTTTATTTAATGTTTGTCTCTAGCTGTCTGACTCAGATATGCAAATTCTTCCTTATTCTTTCCTGGGGTATTGGAACAGGCTATAACAGGAAAGGCGTATCGTATGCAGCAAACAATTTTGGTAGGATAAGGTGCTGTGGTCCCGTAGACTAGGAGAGATCCTTAAGAGTGTATTTCATTATGAAAATCCTCTTTGCAAATGTCATTACTAGCAATAAATAAACCAACACTGTCTTCAATTAGCTTGTTGGGGCTAGATCTTGCATTCGTCACCCTAACACAGATATGTATGAGTTTGGTTATCTGAACTGTAGGTAAAATTCAGTGGAGATGTGAAATATAGTAGTAGCAAATGCTTTCATTTTTATGTATAATTATACACACAGATGCACTAATATTAAAGCATATTTGATATGGAGAAGATATGTATAGAACCTAGGAGCCCCAGCCATGAGCGTGACACCATTGTACCAGGTACTGTGCAAACACAGAATCCTGTTCCAAAGAGCTTAAATCTAATAATATGATCTTCATGTCCAGAACCGTCTCTAAATTTAAAGAATATGGCATCATCACTGAAAGTAAGTAATGGGCAAATAGAAAAATAGCTAACTGCTGCTTAGGAGCAATTGCTGTTATGGTTAGCAGTCACCAGATCTTTGAGGGCAGATTCTCAAATTTTGAACAGTCATACAAGCGTTCAAATGTTCATTGAATCTCTTGAGTCTGAAAATCGCAGCTAGAAATCTCACAAGAAAGCTAGTTATTAGGGTTGGTCAAAACGTTTTCCTTTTTGTGAAAAATTTCAGACAAAAATAAAGATTTTGTTTTTATTTCAAAATTTATGTGGCAATATTTTTCTTTAATTGTTTCAAAACTATTCATTTCATTTTGTTGGGGAAAATTCCATTCTATGTTATTTTTAAGACTTTCTTTCTCTCCCCACAGTAAAGAAATGAGGTAGAGGGTTTTAAAAAAAGCGAGACAAAGTGGAGGGAAAACATTTTTTCTCTCTGTTTTCCAGTTGGAAAAAAAGGTGAAAAAATTGAAACGTTATGGCAGTATAAATGTAATTAGTATTTTCTCAATTGTTTTTATATTTAACAAAGTTGAAATTGTCTACAAGCATATTTCAGAATGCTAAAGTTAGGGTTGGGCAAAGCAGTTTGTCTAAAATGAGAAATGGTTCCAACGTTGGCCCCCACTGTGGATGAAAAAAATAAAACAGAACGGAATCGTTTTTAAGATTCAATAAATTTACACATCTTCCCATCTCAGCCTCTAACACACCTTATCTATCAGCTTCATAGCTAGTTCTGGGGGAATACAGAAAATAAAATTGTTAATATGCAGTTGACTTAAACTCACCAATTTGGACTGCTGCTATTCCCGACCCCTTTTATTCACCTAATTGTGGGCAGTTGGGTTAGCAAGGTTATTTTTCTAAGAATTATCCCAGAAAGCAATAGCATCATGATTAGTAGTACGAATATTCCTAGGAGTGTTCATGATGAGAATACTATTACAGCCATTTCCTTGTCAAACCTATTCTGTGAATAATAAAATTACACAGATCATCAGAGATAATCTGAAGATAATCAAAAAGAGGCTCCTGTTTGCTGCCTGGATCATCCATTACAGGGTTCGAAATTAACCCAGAAGTGGTTCTAGACTGAATTACCATCAAACGCATTTTCATCTGGGAAGAAAATCTAACCTCCCCATTGTAACAGTCTTTGCCTTAACCTCAATGAAGCAAGGGAACCACCCTGTCTGACATTATCTGGAAGAGAACTGAAATTTATGCCTGGAAAACAGCTCAGAAAATAAGAGAAACTAGTCATGGAAAATATCTTTTAAGTCCACCTCCCTTTCAGTGCAGGATTTTTTTCCTACAGCACATTTTCAGGAATTTTGTCAGGTCTAGTTTTACATGTCCCAGGCAATGAGGCTTTTACCGCTGTCCTCGGGCGTCTCTTCCTCAGTCTAGCAAGTCGTATTACCAGGATGTTTTTCCATACTGAACTTTGCCTTTCTTCATTTCATCTCATTTCTCCTATTAATAGCATCTTGCTCCACATATATAAATAAAGTGACAAGTAACTGTATATGCTATTTCCAGCTATATTATTTACAAGGAAGTGTTTAGTGTGCAGTGGCTGAGAGTGATTTAAACATGAAAAGGGCCATAAATATAAATAGTCAAGAAAATCTATTTCACTACTCACTCAATTTCTAAGATGCTCTTGCTCTTAATGCTTAATTGCAGCTGACATTGAGACAGAGCCATACTTTAAGTACCTTGAGTACGTAGTGAGCAAAGTCAGATTAGCAGTTCATTACCAAAACCTTCACGTTGGCATAAACCCAATAACACATGCTAAGGAGATTAATTTTTGAAAGCTTTCCTCCCTAGACAATTACATATAAATCAATGAAACACCACTTTGCTGACATACTCAACATCTCAAAATGTATATCAAAGTAAAATTGTTTAAAAATATTTGTCAACATTTTTCCCCTTTTATCCTTTAATTTCACCTCACTTTTTTCTTTGTTAATGTACTGAAGTGGTGAGAAAAGGGAGTGATATAATTATTACCAAAAGCATCTGTTTTAAGGAAATACTACTCTGCCAAAGATACGAGCACATTTTCAAACATGAGTAATCACTTGCTGGATACCAGTCTTCGTATGTTTCTGCTAGGGATTAAAATCACTAAAAATGTGTGCTCTGTATGACTTTAGAGACTTTTAATCACTCTTTGCCTCAATCTAGTTATTTTCAAAATGGGCATTATACTGCCAAAATTACTTCCCTCACAGCATTATCTTGTGGCTTAATTAATATTTCGAGGATTAAAGGGTGTGAAGTATAAAACAATGTTAGAATTATTTCCCTAGGATTAAAATAAATCTTTTGATTTCTGGGCTACAGGTCTTGCCTTGGGCATCATTCTTATAAAATTTAGGCTACTGTAATATTTATTGCTGCTTATAGTAGATGTTACATACAATTTTCTCTTGGCACATTCACATAGAGTTAGTGAGTCAGTGTACATGTGTACGCTCAATTCTATTTGTGAAGGGCAGTCAGATTCTAGAAAGAGCCTCTGTGCCAGGCCTTTCTCAAGGAGTTTGGAGAACAGTTCAACAAACCTATTCCGTAGAGACCGTCGAATCGTGGAAGTCAACGAATGGCTACGCAGGTGGTGTCGGAGAGAAGGCTTTGGATTCTTCGACCATGGGATGGTGTTCCAAGAAGAAGGAGTGCTAGGCAGAGATGGGCTCCACCTAACGAAGAGAGGGAAGAGCATCTTCGCCAGCAGGCTGGCTAACCTAGTGAGGAGGGCTTTAAACTAGGTTCACCGGGGGAAGGAGACCAAAGCCCTGAGGTAAGTGGGGAAATGGGATCCTGGGAGGAAGCACAAGCAGGAGAGCGCAAGAGGGGAGGACTCCTGTCTCATGCTGAGAAAGAGGGACGATCATTGAGTTATCTTAAGTGCCTATACACAAATGCAAGAAGCCTGGGAAACAAGCAGGGAGAACTGGAAGTCCTGGCACAGTCAGGGAACTATGATGTGATTGGAATAACAGAGACTTGGTGGGACAACTCACATGACTGGAGTACTGTCATGGATGGATATAAACTGTTCAGGAAGGACAGGCAGGGCAGAAAAGGTGGGGGAGTTGCGTTGTATGTAAGAGAGGAGTATGACTGCTCAGAGCTCCGGTATGAAACTGCAGAAAAACCTGAGAGTCTCTGGATAAAGTTGAGAAGTGGGAGCAACAAGGGTGATGTTGTGGTTGGAGTCTGCTATAGACCACCAGACCAGGGGGATGAGGTGGACGAGGCTTTCTTCTGGCAACTAGCAGAAATTGCTAGATCACAGGCCCTGGTTCTCATGGGAGACTTTAATCACCCTGATATCTGCTGGGAGAGCAATACAGCGGTGCACAGGCAATCCAGGAAATTTTTGGAAAGTGTAGGGGACAATTTCCTGGTGCAAGTGCTGGAGGAACCAACTAGGGGCAAAGCTTTTCTTGACCTGCTGCTCACAAACAGGG